>NC_046187.1:14571973-14876578 GCF_011004875.1 Balearica regulorum gibbericeps | reverse complement strand
ATTTTATAGTTTTCTGGTTACTTTCACCAGTAACCAAACACAGTCTTGACCCTTTTCCATACATGAAAACAGCCAACCGTGAGTGCAGCGATGGGAGGTCTGGCCTTTCAGGTATGTCAGCTGAAGACCACCCTACTGGAAGAGGTAACAAGAACAAAAAGCCGAGGTCAAACAAGGCAGCCCCATGTAATTAGATACTAACAGTGGATTTAGGGTGTAAAATTCACTTAAAACCATACACCAACAGACTAAACAATCCCAGTAAGAATGGCAAGTTTTGTTCTAAAAAAATGTTTTTAATACCAGAAAGCATAAATAAAACATACATAATAACCTTGACTGACAGACTGCACTAACCTGCAGTAACATCTGCTTCCAAATTATTTGCTATAGGTTTGGGACAGTATAATTATAAAACACTGAAACTCTACTGTAACTTAACAGTGCAGTGTGCATCCAGTTTAATGACTTTATTATTGGATTAACTTATTGTCCCAATAACAATATTTAGAATTTAAATTCTGACAAGAAAACAAATTCCTTTCTTAAACAGTCAACAGCAAAACCAAAAATGCAAGCCTAACTGTATGTGATGCTTATGGGGAAACATGCTGAAGTAGATGCTGAACAAATAGGCAGTTGCTTTTGCAGGGTACGATGGGTCAAAGTAATTAATACAACAAAGTTCATTTCTGTTGGCCGTTTCATTTTGTGTTAATTGCTGATGCTTTTGCAGGGTGGATGTGGTACCTTTACATGCCACAGACTTGATCTGATAGAGCAGCAAGATCCATCATGAAGGAAATGGTATTTCTCCAGCTAACGTGAGTATCTGCTAGTCATCTTCTCTTATTGTTGCTGGGGCCCCTGGGTCATGTTGAGGACTGGCTTTTTTGCTGTCTTTCCAGATTCCCTAATATTTTCATAGCTCTAGTTGCTCTGCAAAGAACCTGAAAGTGATCACATCTCAAGAAACTCTGGTTTGATAGTTTTCATTTATCCTCATTTCAACTGGTAAATTAATCTGAGTAATTAAACCAATCATATTAATTCTGTGTCTTAAAAATCATTTGAGTGGGATTTATAAGCCTTTTGGAAACAATGCTTTCAGAATTGTTAAAGAATTTAGTGTATTTTTGGCACGCAGTCCGAGGACAGAAGGCTTCTTTCACTGGTGCTCCAAACCTCCCCAGGGAGGGAGACAGTGTAAATGCAGGGGTATGGAAGGATGTCGAAAACTAGTAAGCAGTGACAAAACTCAGACCCACTGAGGACTCAGTCCTCCGTATTCTTCCCCACTGGTGGTATCTCCTGTATAACAGAAGAGATCTTTGGGAAAGACTGAATTTCTCCCTCACAGATTATGGCAAACCTGAAATTGAGGAAGTGAGACTGGAACTGATTGGTGATGGCTTGTCCACTAGCTAGTACTGTCAAATTATTTTCTGTAGTAGCTTTTCAGTATACAGATTAGGTATTGTCAGCCAGTACTAACCTTTTGAGCCAGCTCCCATTGTGCACTGTCGCACCGCAGTGGCAGGTAAAGAAGCAGTAGCGCTGGGGAGAATTCCAGCATCTGCCTTCCGTTGATGCTACGTAACCTCTGTGGTACCTACAAGTCATTCCGCTTCAGAACTACCAGGAGCACCTTTCACCTGTACTGGTCCATATGCGTCCACATTAAATATGTCTACACTTATGTGAAAACATGCGAATAATGTGAATCTAGCTGGGAAAGTGGGCAGCATTTAGCATAATGTTGAAGAGGAAAAATTTCCAGAATTTAGTGTTGGTTACACCTCTGTTGTGCTGACATTCACTTTCTATGAGACAGTGATTACTTTTAGTGAATCTATTCTGCTTGCTGCTGATGGTACATTTGCTTTTAGGAAGCCCCATGCACTGAGAATTTCCCTTCTTACTGAGTGTCAGTATTGCATAATTCAGCTACATGGAAAGAACTACATTCACCTTTTGTTTTTTAACCTGTCAAAGGAAAGACTGATCTTGGTGAGAAATGCGATGCTCACCTTTTTGGGTCAATGATCTTGTAGAGTTTTCCGCTGTGAGGCTGTGTCATACTTTTACTGCTTGATAATATGTAAATCTCACCTGTTAAAGAAAGCAATGCAATAAATTAGTTCTCCTTTCCTAAGATGTCAAATACATGACTTTTGTGATCTAGTTGTATTTGCAAAATGAGATTAAAAAAACTTCAGAAGAAACACTTCTCACTGAAATATACAACGGAATCATTGCTATTTGAAAATTTACATATGCACTTTCCCCAAATTGATGCTAAAATGTGAAAGATACTTTATCATGATTGTTTTTTGTTTCATATGGTATAGAATTGGTTTAAAAAAAATAAAATTGAGGAGGAAGGAAGACAAAGGGGATTGGTCTGCTCATGCAATATCTTTGCCCCTTAAGTCTGTAATGTTGGGAATAAAAGCAAATATATGACACATCATGTCATAGTACGTGACACAGTTCACAGAACGTGAAGGACAGTAAGGACCTTTGTCCCTTCCAACAACCCATTCTCTTCTCAGTTCTTCTTACAAGGCTGCTAAGGTGTGGCTGAAAGCAGTGTAGACAGCTTTGGCAAAGGAAAGATAGTCTTTAGATTTCTTCTTTTTAAACATTTACTACTATTTTGAATAGTTAAGTAGGCATGATCAATAAGGCTTATGATTTTATAACTTTTTTTTTATTTATTTACCTAATTCGTCTTCACCAAATCCCAAGACAGGGCCTGAAAAGAAACCTCTACATGAACCAGTGTTGCCAAGACAGAGGGGTTTCTCTTGCCACTGTTTGGTTGCAGGACTCTGTTGCAGTGTTAAAAAATTTCTATATTCAAAAACACATAAAGCAAATTGTTATATTACATTTTGCATAGAGAGTTTTCACTGTCCATATAAATAAGTAAACACTTGCTGCAAGTAGCTCCATAGATGCATCTGTGCAGTTCTTCATCTTATGATTTCCTGCCTGTTATTTTTCAGATGCTTAAAAAGCACAGCATTTCCCTTCCTGTCATTCAACTGTTGCAAAATTGGGTTCAAGCTAGACTATATAGCTATTTGTGAATACTGTGCTATTTGGCATGGGAAAACTATGCCCATTCATTAAAAAAAAACCACATTAATTTTGCTCCATCAGTGATGTTTCCATAAAACCCCCAAAGTTGTCAATGTCTTACCAGTTAGACCTGTTCAGGAAACAGTTCCACAATTAACATTTATTCCCATCATAATGTAAATGATGCATGTAAGTGTTTGCAGAACTAAAATCTTAAGAGTGCCGTGATGTGTCTTTGTCTGTGCTTTTTTCCAAGGATCAGATGTGTGACATATCTCACCATTCATTAGAATGCTGTGCTATTTTATTTCCAAATCTAGAATTTAATCTGCAATGTCACACCACTAAATTGGCAAAGTGACACAATATACAGGACAGGAAGCTCAATAACTAAATACACCTTATACACATTTTTGTTTAAGAAACCTACCCATTGCGGTCTCCAAATACATAGCTTCCATAGAGTCTTTCAGACTGGCAGCCTCGATAGACAAATCCACCAACCAAGGATCCACTGCTGAATGGTTTGAATTCTAAAAGTGAAGGCTCACTTTCTAAAAAGGAACTACCGTAGCATTAGATCATATGCAATTTTGTATTTTGATTCACATTTATGAAAATGGTATTACTTCAAGAAAAGAGGTTAATTCCATTTAAACATTCCTCAAAATGCAAGATGTGTTGCCGGAAATGAAATATGAAAAAAATCAGAAAAGCACAACAAAGGCTGTTTGTGAAACAATCGGTTAGGGATTTAGATAGAAGAGGCTATCATTGGTTTCTTCCGTGTGCACAGGCTGGGAGAATAAGACTATATAAGGATTAGGTTGGATTTTCGTTGAAGTTGATGTGATTACTGCTATTAAATTTTAAGTGCCAATACAGTCTGCAGAATGGATCTCTTGAACTTCAAGTATTTAATTAAACCCCCTTCACTGTAAAGTCCTTCCAGTATCTAAAAGCAGAAATTCCAGTGATTTTCAGCAGAACTTGTTCTCAAAGCCATTCAATGGTTTGAGAAACTCTTTCAAAATCAGAGTTTTAAACACGGTATGTCTGTTACGTCTGATAAAACACTAGTATTGCTGGCTGTAGCTTCTTGTGCTAATTTATTTTGTACTGCTGTTGCAGTTGCAGTTCCTACACATACTTTTTTCCTTCTTTACAAAACTGCAGAGTTGATTTATATCAAATAATGTCTTCAAGGAAGTTTCAGTGTAGATGTTCCTATTCACGCACTCAAATGCTGCTTAGAGTAAAAGTAGGCTCAACTTGACATGCTAACTGCATAATTTTAAATTAAAGCCACAGCCAAGAGACCATTTTGTTTTATAGGAACTTTTTTTTTAGTTGGATGGCTACTTGCAAGTCCTTGATAAATGAATTTCCCAGATTATTCTACAAGATTAAGAGTTGAAATTTTATGTGGGAGAAAAGGATGATAAGCTCTTTTCATTGAAGCAATTGACCTACAACCTAGTATTAATATTGGCAAGCTGTTCTGGATAGACACAATATTGCTTAGTTTACTCTGCAATAAAGATGCAGTCAAAATTCCATTGGAGCAGTGGTTTACCAAATATTATTCTTTGGTTTGGCTGTTATAAAATGAACACAGAAAATACATGCAATAACTAAAGTAGAACAACTGCATCACGCTGTTGTGTACTATTGTACTAGCCAGCACAGCTGCTTTGCTTTCATGTAAAGTACAGGTGGGAGAACTAGGGTTGTGAATAAAATCAGAAAACGCTACGTTCCAGGAGATAGACCAGTTCTTGATGCCTTTACACATCTTTGGCGTTAATCACCTTTTACCACGGTGAATTTACAAGCTGCTAAATGGTCAGCCAAGGTAGATGGTAGCTCAGAGTAACTGTCACCTGGCTTGCCTGAACTAGCAAGAGGTCTTGGTGAGTATCAGAGTTAAGCATTAAACTGAGATTGTGACTGACAATCACACTGATTCAGAGAGCACATGAAACACTTCACATTCACAAACTGAGTACGTTTATCTTTTTGCAATCTAATCTAAACTACTTGTTTATTATGAAGTAGTAGCATAGTGCATTTTTCTAAGTTTTACTTTTTAGTAACATTTAGACAGAGCTCAGTCATTTCCCTGTTTGGTTGTGGTCTGTTGTTGTCTATCTCACTTTTTCCATTATAGGAGGCACATTACATGAGGTTTCCATTCTGTATCTTAAAAGGTTATTTGTGAATGGCTAAGAATATATTTTCATCACTTCCTGATATTCCAAAATCTTTTCTTTATGAGCCATCTATGCAGCAACAGTGAGATCTTTGACAGACTAGCAACTGGCATATTTCTTTAATCTTATTTACATGATATTCTACACCCACAAGAACAAAGTTGAGTCATTTAAATTTTGTTTTGTCTGGGATCTTGTATCTGCTTGTACCATACTTTCCATAAGTTCTATCTTTTGGAGGTTACCTATCCTGTCTATGCAGTCCTTTATCTATTTTTTTCTGCTTTCTATTTATTATTCCATGGGCATAGAAACTGACTGTTCCCAGTAGCTTTACCCTGGCTGGAACTTACCATAGTCTTTACCCTTTATTATTTGTAAGATTCTTGCTGAAGATCTGTTCTTTCCATTTGAATCTGAGCAAAGAATAGTTAAATTGATGTTTACATCTGTTGGGTGGCGGTCCACAGCACATCTGTACAACAAAAAACATAAGAAAATCCACAAGATAGATGAGCGCATATAATTCTCTATCAATAGTATGAAGCATCGCATTTTGAAGGATTATTGTTCCTTTGTGGTGCCTTCTCATTTAAGGGACCTGTTTCATACTGAGCCAGAATATCTGAGAAGTGCGTCAGATTTGTATACAAGAGATAATATACCTTTCCCATCCCTGCATCATTTTTTATATAATGTGAAGTAAAACTATTTTTTCCTAGCGATAAAATGTACTCTGTTCAACAGCACCTGAAATTAATAATGCTTTAACCAAGCTAAATGAGTTAACTTACATGGTGTAGGAATTTTGTACTGTTAAAAAGTCCAAGAATCTACTTCTTATCTGAACAACTTGACTTTCTGAATTTTTTCAAACCATGACTTTAAATGTCACTTCAGTACTACCACCCACCTAATTTGCTGAATTATGTGTTGTTTAGTTAAAGCGTTCTTCTCCTTCTTGTTATTGTTTAGATACCACCAGATGTTCTCATTTGTTTTCCACGTGCCTTTTTTTCTCAATCAAGATTCTACTGCTCTCATTTCTCAGATTCCCATCTGAGCTGTACTTTACCAACTCTGTGCTTTAAATTTTCTTCTTTCATAAAGGTAAAAATTTTATTATTCATTAAAAACACAAATCCTGTACTTTGATTCTGTCATTTCAGTCTTGTAATAGTTGTGCATTCTCCTCTCCTTCCCCTTTGCCAATGCACATTTGCTTCTAACCGTGACATGTATGTGGAGGTGGAGGAGTGGAAGTTTTAAAAAGTTCACGAGTGCCTTTATTACTAAAATTTTGTTACCCGACTGTACAAAAGATTTCTGGTTGAAAAGAGTATCAGCTCCAGAGTAATTCAGTTTAATTGTAACTTACCGTCCTGGATTGTGGAGTCCATGTGCAAAAATCTCAGGAGGTTGGTTTGTACTGTTAAAATGTGGGTTGCTCCGTGGTATGGAATAAGGGACATTGCACAGGTCAGTATTTACGTCAAGGCGCAATACAGAACCTGTAAAATCACTGAGAAAGTTGGAGGATAAAATAATTGTTTTTTAAAAGTATTTTACTGGTAGATTTAATCCAGGTAATACTACAGTGAACCAGCAAAATAAACCACCCACTTTTCTGAATACTCACATCTAGATTGAATTTATGGTACATGCAAGTCCAAAGAATAGTAGCAGAACCTATCAGAGATTCAGTTTGACCAATATGTTGCCTTGTTATGTGCATACTACAATGCCTCTGACCGTGCTGTGGGGAAGCAACTTGATAATAAGAGCAACTTTCCATACATCAACATTGTTTTATGCCTCCAAATATAAGGCTATTAAATCTTATATACTGTATTTCCTCTAGAGTAACTATGATAATAATCACTATGTAGTTACATAATGCTTTTTGCTAACACTGAATCCTACTCTTGAATTCAATGATTTCTAGTCACAGTACAATCCAAAAATTAATTATACCTTATTTTATTTTTTTTAAAAGAAAGTAATTGTATTGGTTTAATGGAGATACTGGTATTTTTGGTAAAGAATCAGAACTTTCTTGTTACATGAAACAGGACAGAGGAAGAAATTTTGCCTTACATTCATGATTGTGATGGAGGAAGGGAGAAGGACAAGAATGTAGAAGAGCATCAAAACTCTTTTTACAAACATGAATAGACCTGATATTTAAATTGATTCCTTTCTGTCTGTCTTCATCATGTACCTGTTTCAGTCTCACCTTGTTTTACATTAATTTAAAATCAAGTATTAGAATTGCTCTCTGATCTTGGCTTTAAGTGTATCCTCACTGCAAAGGGCAGGAGCACCTGCTATTCTGCTGAGCCAAAGAGGCCTTTGAGCACAGCAACTCCTTTTAAGTCTGTAAAGGCTCAGTACCCCATTTTCTCTAAAGGCAAATTTTGCAACTCTAGCAGAGCATAATGAAACAGAGGGAAAAAACAGGTTGAGAAAACTGTATAGGTAGAACCAAAGTAGGATTGCTTCATATGTTATCTAGACATTTTCCCAAGTGGTACAGTGTTCTTATTGATGCTGGTATGTGTTTGTAGACACATTTTTTAGAATGTGTACTCAATAAAGTTGTCTTGTTCATACAATAATAGTTTGGAAAAAAGAAGTCTAACCTGTGCATAAATACAATTCCATCTACTGGTGAGGGCTCCAATATTTAAATGGTTTGACAGCACACAACTCCAAGAAGATGTATTTAAGCAGTAAGACTGTTCTGCAAATCAGCAGTTTGCTAAACCCAGGCACTGAAAATAGTGGGATTACGTAGTAAAGGAAGGGGGAGTAAGATTTGTCCTGACAACTGCTGACAACTTTTGATTCTGACCCCAAATACTGTGCAAAACCAGAAGACAATAATAGAAGTCTTTCCATTGGTATTTTTTGTACCTTAAACCATCCATCTCCTCCATATCATCTAGAGTGATCATGCCATCTCCGAGAAAAATGTATAGGAAACCATCTGGGCCAAACAGAAGCTGTCCTCCTAGGTGTTTTCGATGTAGTTCTGCTACTTCTAAAAACACTCTTGCTGTTCTCATATCAACTTGGTGTGGATTTTTCCTGCAATACAAAGATATGAACACAGTTTTGACAGTTCACTATCATTGTTCTTCTTTCTAAAAATAAACTTGAGTCATTCAAATTATACTTTAAGATGTGGATGTTGTAACTTGGTGGAAGAATGTCAAATAATTATTTCTGAGAAATTTCAATATTTCAGCATTCACAAAAAACTATTTTGCTGCCTATACACAATAACTAGGAAACAACTGTAATTAAAAAGTGACAGAATAACAAAAAAAAAGTCTTAAAAAGAATAAAACAGTGCACTCACTGGCGTTCCAAAACTACCGTTTGAAATAAAATCAACAATAGTTTTTCTGCAAGTGCCCAAGTATACACACTGTAAATCTGACAGTTCATTTTAGAAATGGGAAATACTAACATGACAAGGTTGCTGAGAAATACCGAATTTGTGAATTTTAGACTTCTACTGATACCTGGACACTGTGTATTCTACGACCCTAAGGATGTGGTCGTGAGGTCCAATAGCCCACCGTTCTTGGTTGGTGGTATAAGACACATACAGCTTTCCATTTTTCTTGTAATTGGGATGGAATGCAAGGCTTAACAGTCCTCTTTCATCTCCTCCCTGCAGTCAAATGAAAAACACAAAGAATTGTGAAGTTAATTATGTTCTTTATTGTGTTTCAGCTGGAACCCCCCAAAAAAAAGTTTCTTTCTTGTGGATAATCTTTGCCCAAACTCTTTTATTTCTTTCCTGACTACTGCACAAAAAGGATTATAAAACATTTCACTTTGGGGAACTCTTTAAGAGTTAGAACAAGACAATTGTCTTATGTAGTTATCTATGCACAAGTCTCTTACACCACTTTTGTGGAGTGATTTGTGTATGTAATCTTTGGGAAGCCATGAAGACAAGTTTAAGTACTGTGAAGGATTCTTTGCTGGGTTACTAGGTTGCTTGTAATTCGTAGAAGACAAATAAAAAGGTCTATAATCAGCAGTCACTTCTAATCCAAGTATCCAAAACCTAAAACACAGTGCTGGCTGCCAACTCCCACTGTCTTGGCAATATGTTTAGAAAACAGTTAAATTGCTTGTGTAATATGTAAACCTTTGTTTTACCCTGGAGGCAGCAACATCAGTTGTCACAACTATGGTGGTCTGTTCATCATAGCTAGTATACTGTAGGTAATAAGCAGCCTTGGTCTCTGTGCAGAGAAACCATAGTTTTACATGTGGTCCTTCAATGGAAAGGGTTTTGTTATTTTTTAAAATAAAAATAGAAAAATCTCCGAACAACTTACTTTTGTTATTATGTTTGCCACAAAGATTAGTACAGTTATATGTTAAGCATCAAATCCATGTAATGTACTGTGACAATGCAAATACCCTGTGTACTTAAATAGAAGGCAATTTTCTCTTTGGCTTCTAAAAATGTATGTAATACTGCTATGCCTAAAATTGTATTTGTATAAATGAAGAATAAAACTTAGATTAAGTTGAGGGGGAGAGAAGCTGAGACATAGAAATAAACAGAGTACATAATACATGATTCAAATTCAATTCATATATGTGATTATTCACAAGCTCATAGTTGTTTTGGAGTTTAACTCAGGGTTTGCCTTTCAAAACTAGTGACTCTGTTGTAGATTCAAGTGCTCCAGGTCTGCACCCATAAGGAGACAACGTTTTGCAAGTCTAACCACACCCATGATAACTAATTATGAAATTTTAAATTATAAGAGAGAATGAAGCTTTGAAAATGTATTTGCAATTCAGAATGATGGATGGGCCTGTCTTCCTGTTGAAAGACGTCCCACAAAAGGCCTAATTGGGAAAGTGCACAGCTTTAATTTATTTTAATTCAATGTGATTGCCATACTTCCTTTTTAATCACAACCACCAAAGAGAAACCTGAGTCAGAAATGGAGATGTAAATAGGTCAAGAGATTTCCATACAAAGAGATTTGTACAATGAAATCTGGATCCTGCTCATTTAGAGGCAGCCAAATGTTGCTAGTTTGTTTGCTAGAAAAATTTAGTTTCAGGAGCTTATCGGAGAGGTTAGTTTTGAAAGTCTAGTTAGAGCTGCCAAATCAGTTGCAGTCATCACGGATGAAGGGACTGGTAATCTATCTCTTTCTCCTTTATGAGCCAAACATAATTCTGCAGCTGAGCCTGAACTGATAGTAGATATTATTGTATGAGTTTCTAAGAGTTTTGACCAAGTTGCTCTGATAAAGTCTGAAGCAAAGGGAGGCACATCAGTTGCTTTGGGAACAGTAAGGCATATTTCAAAGATTCCTGATGAATGATTCTATCTGTTGTGCCCAGACAAAGACAGTCCTATTCCTTCTCCTGAGAGATGGGTTCAACTCATTTAAGGGCCCAGGAATGTCAATGAGTCACACCAGGCCTGCCATTCAAGGTGAGTTATTGAAAGTATTAGTAAGAAAAGATCTTTCTGTTAGTAAGGTGAAGATTTTATTTAGCACTTGATGCCATGGGAGCAGTTTCAGTGTGAAAGTGAAGTTGTTGAAAGCATAAACAGGTGAAAATTAAATTAAGAGGTTTTAAAGAAGTACACATAAAGCAAGAATTTGACAAATGAATGAAACCTGCGAGGGAAGAAGTATGGTCGTTGTATTCATAGGATCAGGCCAGTATTTCTACTAATTGCTATCTTGCATGATTCTATTAGACTGCAATATATTACTTACTTTGTTTGTATCTATTTGGATCTATAATGTATCTATTGCTTCCTGAAGTCTCACTGCTTTCTGTTTTTCAAAGTGAGCCAGACACACTATGTTCTGAAAAGTCTATTTACTCTTGCATTTAATAAAAACTTTGGAAATATCCTCTAAGATGCTGAAATCAGTGCAGCATCAAGCCATTAGTTGGCTTACGATCAACTAGAAATCCAGCTGTGTTTTTCCGTACTTATTTTTCTGGTTTTGGAAAACAATTGTTCATGTGTACTTTCAGCTTTATCACTAACTGTTTCCGATTAAATCACTGCCACAACTTCCATAGCTTTTGAAATGATCTTTACAGTGCCAGAAAGTATATAGTTTTCTATAGTGTTATGTCTCTTATGTTGTGGAGTAAATTGAGAGATATCCAGCAAAACCCCTTACAAGCAGTCATTTTGGTAGAACTGAATAATTATGTACCAAATTTCAGATTTTACCTATAGAATAATCCTCACTTTAAATTTTTATCAATCGACTTTTGATGTCTACTGTGAAACCAGCATCCCAGGCTTTATAGTCTTGTCTTGTAGATACCACGCATCCAGTATCTATATCTTTCTCTTGGTAGCGTAATAACTTCTTGACATCCTTTTCTTTTTAAGTTTCCCCTTAGATGAAACCAGCACCAACAAACTGTAGATGACATAGTAGCTTGTATGAGATTCTGCACTACATAGTTTGATGGAATAACCATTAACATTTGTCAGTTGTATAAGGAAGGGCGAGAAGAATGAGATGAATCTTTGTATTCTGTTGGGATGTCTGTTGAAGACAAAGAATGATGGTTGGCTGAAATGAGTGTTAATTACCTAAACATACTGTGGGCTGGGGCCAATGTGAAATCTCTATCGTAACTAAACCTGGAAGCTCACACTTCCAATGTCTGCCTATGCAGCTCTTTAGCTTCGACACTCCTGTCTTCTACTCGCAGTAATTGCATGTTTTGCACCAATACTACACTTGTTTCAAAACTGATTTTCCTTGGGCCAGATTATAAGCTTCAGCTAAGGAGTTCTGTAAAAGAAAAAACATTCCTTTAAAAACCAGTTTGGTCTAGTTTAGGACCACATGCATGACAATAATTTAATCAGAATTATATTAAGTCACTACAAATCCAAGTAAAGCTTAATTGTATGCATTAAAGTATTCCTTTACTTTTCATTTTTAAATGGTTGGTTAGGTACATTATGTCAGTTCTAGAAGTATATTACAGCAGTAAGTATTCTTAAAAGTATATTACACCTGTAAGTGTTCTCAACTGAAATATATTTTTAATACTTCTTTTTGCATTGTAATTTCTGTTGTAATATATTTACACTTGTAAAAATCTGAAACAACTGCACAACATGATCCACTTTGTATTTTGACTAACACTAAGAGGAGTAACTGTTGCACGTGATTTTTACAGAGGTGCTATTTTCATGTCAGCACTCCTTAGAAGTGGGCTCTACTTTCAATCTATGTGTTTCCAAATGTACTCTGATATATCTCTGATATTATATACAGAAGTATTATTATATTATTAAGGTATTATACTTTTTCTATAATACAAAAACATGCTGCAGTTATTTGTAAGACATGCTGTCATTTCATTATGTCAATATATGTATTATTTCCTATAGTGAATATAGAGAAATACATAGGAGTGCCTTAACTGATATTGTTAACTATTTCATTTAAAATAGGTCATATTGTAAGCATGACCCTTACTTACGTAACCTTAATAGTAATTAATTTTAGTAAGCAAAACCAGACATGACTATTTATTTCCATTACTCTGTGTGGCTTAATAGTAAACAATATAGGTAGCAGATTCTGAGTTTTCCTTTAAAATTGATTTCACAATTCACTCACTTATATAATATAGTGGTATTTATACTTAACAGCTTTTTGACCTGGGCAATCCCACTCTCATGTTGGAAATTAGTAGCAACCTTTTTTTAAAAGAGGTTGTGCTTAAAATATGTATATCCAACAGTTGTTTGTGACTTAAAATATTAACTCTAATGTAATGTCTTTATATCGTTTGTTTTCATGTATTATTATAGAGCAAATGCTGGGTAACTTTTCGAGGTAGTGTGATCACCCTTAATTTAGTTTATTTCCTATGCAACAAATACCATAACTAATATGCGTTACCATGTGTTTGATCTTAAGGAGATTTATTTGTAAAAAACATGGGGTCAGGGGTCATGGAACATCTAAAATCTCTTATCGGGCAGTACCATATGAACTCTTCAGAAAGGGATTTCTAATTAGGAGATCCCCAAAGAATCTTTGCTTATTTGAACCTTCCTTTACCGGATCTTACTGTAGGGCTGACGATCAATGTCAGGTATTTTTCTCAGCAGGAAGTGTTTGTTTAATCGACACGTTTTGGAAATTCGGTCCCAGCACAGGACAGAAACTTGACTACAGCAGAAGTAGAAACCAGCAAAAGGTCTGCTGCAAGGGCACACCTTGCCTTTCAAAGCTGCATCGACTACTTTGAGAAACACAGGGGGGGAAGTGCCTCTGACAGGTGAAAGGAGACAACAAATACAGAATGAGAAAACCAGAAACTGATTAGGCTATAGGTATGGCATAGGAATAGAGCTCCTATAGACCTCTTGGGTGTTGAGAACTCAAATGCTTTGCTATCAGAACATCTGTGGGGCCTGAGGCCTCTGGTAAGGGAAGAATTTGTAACATAAGACATTCACCTTAGGGGAAAACAATTACACTGATGTCATGGCTCAGTATAGTATACATACTAGACCCTATCTCCAAAGCATTTCCTTTTTGCTGTTGTGCTGCAAAGCTTCTTATTTTTTCTTTCTCGTTTATAAAGGGCTTTGTGATTATCTAAGGATTTTTTAAAGACATTTTCAATATTTTTTACTGATTTTAACAAAGGCACTATTTTAATACTTCACTTAAAAATAACTTTAATAGAGAAATGCTTTACAATTGAATTTATACAGGAAAAACACTTTGAGAGCCATACTCTTACTTGGAATTTAAGTACAAATCCTACTGAAGTCAGAGGTAGTTTTTGTTCACTTAGATGCAGGGCAGAATCTGGCCGAAAATCATCGATGGCCAAAGTGCACCCATCACAAAGTTGTCTGCCCTGATGTTTGCAGTGATATTTAAATGGTCTTTTTTTCCACAGGACAACTGAACACACAATAAAGTAATGACGTTCCACTCCTTTAGTGCCCAGTGGGTCCAAAAGTCAGACCTATCAAAAGGTAGTAAGAAGGTGATTCATAAGACCTGCTCTGCATGGATTTTGAATGGGGCTTCTCTGTACTTGGGGAAAAGTCAGAGTACCTATTCACAGGAATTGCACACACATTTATTATGCAGAATAGTTTTCCAGCAAAAGAACTCTGGAGTGGCCATAACTTGAACAGAAAGAAATAAAAATGGTTTGAGATCTAAAGATAGCACTGGAACTTAAACTAATTCTTTTTTTCTTATTATTTCTGTTGCAGCAAAGACAAAATTTTGACACGGCCTTGATCATTTTTTCTTTTCCTTACCTTCATAGTCCTTTGAAGATACCAGTCACTAAATGCAGGACCTTTCACTTTTAGTCCTAGTCCTCTGTACTTATTTTTTTAATTCCTCAACTCCAGATTTTGCTGTTCTGTTGGGCAAGTCTTTAGTTTAATCCAAATGACAATCCTCGTCCCCTGATAATACAATTCTTTCTTCCCGTCCTCCTAAAGAAAGTATATGAAACTTATAAATGCAGATACCAACCCAACACAAACCCACAGCTTGCCTCCTTCACACTCTTCTAGTAAGACATGAATCCTGCTTTGACAACTCTCCCAATTATTGGTTAGAAGCAGCTAAAAGCTCTGAGACTGCCAAGAGCCAGCCAATAATTGAGAGGTTTTGGGCAGAGTGACATATGACCGTGAGTGTGCTTGCAAGGAGGTGACCATGAGCCCATGTGAGGTCTGCATCTGGACGGAGGAACTTTATGTACTGCACTGCTTTAGGAGAATTGGAATAACAGAAGACAGTGGAAATCAGTCCCGGAAGAGGGAGATTCAAATAAAGACCAGATGATTATTGCATTCAGTAAAGCTGGCTCAAGAAGGTGTGAATTACACACTTTCCTGCACCACAGAGGCCTCTTGAGCTGTAAGCAGCATTCATCCTCTGGGAACACAGGTGGTGATTCCACCTCTGTCCCCAGCTGGATTTATTTTCAAGGAAGCTTTACATTCCACCAGCAATTCAGTGAGTGGTTCACCAGCGGAGGCCACTAAGGGAAGGTAAAAAATAAGCAGGCTCCTTCTTATTTCCCTGGCATGCCTCCACTTTCTGGTCTTTATTTATTTATTTATTTATTTGGCATATCTGCTCTCCTATACTGTTCCTCTTCAGCATTCTTCCATTACAGACTGTCCTCTCCTGACAGCTGTTCAGCTCCATTGGTTTGAGGTCTATTGTGTTGTAGAATTAGCCTTCTAGGAAAATGAGAAACCTTCCTTCAAGCGAACGAGAATGCAGTAAGTCCTAAGAAATTTACTGACCATGAAAATCCTTCATTAATAGGGAGAATAGACTTGATGGCCTCTGTATTTTTTCACCTTCTTTCTGTTGCTTTTAAGCTCTATCCACCTTTCCATGCCACTTCTGTGATAAAGGCAAATTTTACAACTCTCTTTCAGTGGGCTGTCCAATAAAATCGGCTCAGATGATATCCCAAAGAGAACAGGCTACCTTACATTAACATTCACGAATACATGACATGATGACAAGAGACTAATTATCCCTTTTTCATTTACCAAAACCGTGACTTTGCCTCTTCAAATCAAGAATGATTTTTAACTTAGACCGTATTTTAATGCTCTGTAACATTATTTTTCTGTAAACACACAAACAATACAAATGAATCAATGCTCTAATTTCACTGTGGTCCCCTCAGACAGCTACTCTGGTTTTCTCATGCTCTCATTCCTTGACAATGTATATAAAACTTATTTTCCAGTAGCATGTCTCATAAAATTATTCTTTTTTGTTAAAATACAGATCTAATGGCAGAGAGTTGTCAAAAGACTTTAAGAATTATAATTCAATATGTAAGTTGCTTTTATATGGCATGACATTTCAGTCAATCACTGCAGCTTTTGTCATTGCTAAAGATAAAAATACGCTGTGGAAAACTAAAATCTTACTGTGGTGCAAAGATCTCCCTGGGCTGCTAAATTAAGACTTTTCATAAATGTCCACAAAAAAGTCTACAGCACTTTAAAATGAGCTATAAGACTTTTTTTTTTTTGTGCTGAGAAAGGGAAAAAAAAGAGGATGTATGGTGACACATAGCAAATTTGACAGTGCTTATGTAAAATGAACCAACCTACAACAAATTCTATACTCCGATAATTGAAAACAAATTCATGCTGTTTTACCGTGACCACTTTCCATATAATTTAGGGATATAATTCAGAACAGAATAACAGTAATTATCATACTCTCTGCATAAAATTAAAACCAGAAATGTTGATCTGTCTAATTGTAGGCATTAAAAAATAACTAGTTTCAAAAAAGAGAGATGCAAATGGAAAGATGCCCTGATGACATTACTCTGTCTTACCCACAATTCTGCCTTTCTCCTTTGGCTCTCAGTAGTGAACTGTTGTCTATTAAAGCAGATAGTTGCTTTTTCTGGTTGCAAGGGGAATGTTACATTCACGTCAACTATGTATTTAAATATTGTGGGGCAGGGGGAGAGACCAGCAAACCTCACCCAGCTTGAAGGAAAAACAGTTACAGTTTTCCACTTAGATTGGTCCCCAGGTCTTTACTGTTGTCTGCGTGCTAATGGATATTAAAACTTGCTCAGCCAGTGCTAAAGGTAAGTTGCTAGCAGTCTGCATCTTGCAAAAAAAAAAAAAAAAATAAAAAAAAATGCACACCTTAAACAGGATACCTTTTGCCAAAGGGTAATAAAGGACTAGAGGCGTTTCATTCAGTCCACACCATTTGTGTTTTCTCCCCAGGCGTTACTATGGTGGTCATTCATATTTGCAACATAACCTAGATTAAACTGTGGGCCCTATGAGCCTGGCTCTGTCACTGTTTTAAGAGAAGAGTCATTCAGTGGCTTGTCAAAATCATACTAATCTTCACTGTAAAATAGAAAGCTACTCCACTGAAGCCTATTTCTTTAGCAGGTTCCTAGCTTTAGTCTAGGTACTTAGTAAAGGTTCTAAAGTGTTTTCTGCAAGATATTTCAAATCGCCTTTTCTTCTTATTTTAAGAAACTGGAAAATCATATTATGTGAATGTTTTTTGGTAGGGGAGTAGGAGACGATTTGAAAGATAGAAGTTCAGGTGACATAAAAACACAGGACAGAGACAGGAAGCATATGAAAGGTGAACGGTAATTAATGCTTATATTCCAACTATCGTCTTGTCTGGGATTCTCTCCGGAAGGCAGAGCCACCGTGTAGAGTGTGAGGCTTGCCTGCAGGCACCAAAGGATGGGAACACGTCACCATTTTTCAGTTGCTGAAGAATCTGTGTGCAAATTCTAGAGATAAAGCAAATTGCTACTCTATTCCCTAATATCCAAAGAACTTTTGGACTCTGAAATCTGGATGCATGGAGAGGTGTATTTCGGCCTACACTTAGCATCAGCATTCAGCATAGTTTTGATAATGATGTGTCATATCTTCAAAGCAAATGCTGATTGCATATGTTGCTGGTTTTCTCACTAGATGACTATGCTAAACGTAATAGGCAAAATCAGAATTTGTATTCTTAGAAGCTCTGCAAGTATCCTTCAACATTTTACCAGTAGACATGCAACAGATCTACTGGATGAAGACTAGACAACTATGTTATGTCTATTTACTCCAATTTTAAAATTGTTTATACCTATGTTCTTTGTCCATTCAGTTGTTCCAAACAGTAAACAGTCTTGTCTTATTGGCACAAAAGCAAACAGAAAATCAATTTAGAGGTCCAGCATCTGCTACTGAGTTTTAAGCTTCCACATGTGAGCATGAGCATTGGAAGTGTATTTGTTATCCAATATCAAACTGTTTGACATACAAGGACTGCACTTGTTGGAGTCCTCATACAAAGGCAGCTAGAAAAATCTGAAAATGCTATTATTGCATTTTTTCCAACAAAAACTGTGTCATGTTTTGTACCTGGGTCAAAAATATATTTCTGAAAGAGCACTGAAGAGGAGCTGGGAAGAAAAACGTGTTTGAATTCTCTGATACTGCCCAAGCGTTTTTCTCACTGGTACTTTGCCAACGCCTTCAGCCTCACGGTGCCTCAGGAGCTGAGCAGCTCGAGGGCAGAAAGGCTAGTGTGCAACTTATCTGCACTGCTGCAGTTAAGCAACAGCTTGGGTTTCAAATACTGACTCAAGTAATCAAATAATTTGAGTTCTTGCAGTAAGTCTTAAAAATATATATGTAATTTGCCGGCTATCTGAAAAGAAGGAGTAAATAAATCCAGAGAAATCCAGATTTTTCCACAGACATTTTGCGAACACTGGAGGAAGCTAAAATATTCAAGCATTTTTGTGCTTGATCTCGTCTTTACCTCTCAACTAACATAGTGAAAAAATATTAATAATTTGAAGAGAGACATGAATATTTTTATGAAATGTGCCAAGTGGAAAAACCAGGGTGGTGGAGGATATACGGTTTGCTCTTCATGACTAGAATCTGTATATAAGAGGAGAATGATGGCAATCCACAGCCGTGTTGACAATTCAGACATACAGGAAATACCCTTGTAGGAAACGAATACCATCTGGGTTTGGCCCAAGATGTGTGAATGAGAAATATGTTTCTTGTTGAGAATGCAAAGATAGTTTTGGACATTGCAAAGAAGGAATGCGTTAAGCATGCACAGTTATAAAAATGAAATAGGGTGAGGCATTGCATGCATATGGAATAATTAGAGGAATATGTTTGTGTGCGTCAATAGCTGATGCAGACTTAGAACTTCAGAATTCATTTGTCCTAAGACAACCAGTAAATCACTATGAAAAATGTCTTCAGTATAAATGGCCAGGAGCTTTCTGAATAAAGGCAGTATTTGAAAATGCTGATTTGTCTAAGCCAGTGTGTTCCCTGATAGAAAGGGAGGTTTGCTTGTGACACGTGTTGTATGTTGGGGAGAAAAGTAAAATAGTTTTGAAATTGTTGAAACAGCCAGTTCTAATATTTGTAAAATTGGGAATTTGGATTATTTCAGTGAGTTGTTTTCAGTTTAGAAATTAGTTTTAGTTAAAAGAATGTCAACACTGAAATGGAATATTTCATTTGGCCCTTCCTGAGAACCTTTCAGTCCACACTTGGTAAGAGTATGTTTTCAAAATCTCAGAATATTCTCACTCCTCTCTATCCTGTTCTTGCATTAACTGTCTGAGATTTTAGTGTCTGTTCTTGGCATAGGATGGCTCTCTGGTTTCTAACGAAGCCATTGCCAGCATTCTGAGGTTCCTGAGACTCGCTGCCTGCGGGATGGATTTTTGCCTCTCCCTTGACACCCTCATCTACTTGTGAAAGCCCCAGCATTGCTGATTTTTCTGTTATTTGTGAGGCTAATGAATGCCTTGCATGGACAGGAAAAAGTTCCAGGCTCTCTTTTTGGTGCACATTTGACGACTTCTCCAAACTAGCCTTTAGTACTATCGTCCTTTCTCTAAGTTCAGGCTCTAAATGCTCTTTTAAAATTATTGAGAAGATAAAAGGTTTGCTAGTCTTTCATGTCTGTCAGGATCCTGGATTAACCCTGTTCCAGGTTCAAAGACATTCATCATACAAATTACCTGTTCCTTAACTGAGCCATGCTCATATGATGACAGTAAACTGTCATTGTATCTTGGTCTTCATTTGTTTTTCAGCAGATTTTTGAAATACTTGAACAAGATTATTCTTATCACTGCTAAGCACTGCTGGAGACATTTATTTAACATGTATTCATTGTTTTAGTGCTTACCCAGAAGGCACAATGCCAAAAAAGATGGAAAATTAAGGTGGCCATTTTGATTTTTTTCATTTTCCATTCTTTTTTTTAGTACGCATTGAACATGCATAGCACCTGAGATCTTGGGCAGGATGATCAAAGCCTATTGAATCAAATGTTATTAATACACTAGTGGCACGCCATCACGTATCTTTGATTGATGGATGACATTCAGGTTGACAGGGGCTATCTGAAGAAGCAGGCAGGCCAGAGGTATGAACAGCAGCCCATTAGAGTCCGCTGCAACTGCAAGTTTGAGCAGATCGTCAGGATTGAGTGCTGTGCTTGCTAGCTGGTAAGACTACAAATATATGACTTAATGGTAAATCCATTCCTTGTTCTCTGAAAATCAATTATTAGTACCAGCTTTGTTACAGAATTGTGTTACATTACTTCATTACTAGGCTGCACACAAAGCATTGCTTTCATTTGCATCTACTGTGGAACGTGCACATCTGCCTTTCAGGTGAGAATTTATGACTCTGCAAGGCTTGAATTTTCCAAGCTGTTTATGCTTACGTGTTATGCATATACTCAGTGCATACACATCTAAACATACACATGCATCCACAATTTAGGTGAACACAGATTTCCTTGTCCCTCTAGTTTAATTTCTCATCAAATTTAATTCTTTTTTCTAGTCACAAAAGCAGAACATGAGTGCACACAAACGGTGCACACAGGCTTGATATGCATATCTTAAGGCTTAAATAAATGGTGTTTGAACTACCTAAAAGAACTTATTTTGTAGTATAGAATCAGTTAATATTGTTATGCCTACAATGTTCAATTCCAATGGTGGGGGAAAAAGGTTTTGAAAAATGTGCATTTCATGTATGTGCCTGTGTTTTTTAAAGAACTCATTAAATTATGGTCGCGCTACATATTTTAAATATTGACATTTCTGAGTGGGGTTTAATTTTTATTCTGCCAAGCATTGTAAGTTCCTGTTTTGGATCCTGAGGATTTCGGTGGAGGTGGAAAACCACTAATAATTTCTTCTTGTTCATGCAACTTGTATTGATTTGCATGTTTTAACTTGAAGCAGACCTTTTCTGTTGATGCTGATAACACTGTTCTGAATATAAACCAAACTCCTTTGGAGTAGGAAAGAGTAAAATTTCCTCTAAGTAATGGCAATGATAATTACCTTAATATAAAATTTTGTTTCACAAGGCTCTAATTCTGCAAGTATTTAGGCACATGCCCAAACTCCACTATTTTTTTTTTTTTCTAGTACAAAACAGGATAGCATAAGGCAGCTGATTGTCTCCACTTCAGAGTTTACATGACTTTTGGTGTCAGTAAATGAGATCTGATGCAATGGTGATGAGGGAATTTATCAATCAAAAATGCTTCTGATTGGGGGGGGGGGGGGAAATGGAGACTTTTCTCTTAATGAATCTGACCCTGAGATTTCATAAAGATTTTTTTATGGTCTGTAGCTAATGTTGTGGTTATGCAGCTAAAGGCATTATCTTCACATCATTATAATGAAACATAACACTGGTATCCTTGACTTTATTAGCCAGGCTTCATTGGTATCTGACATTATATATTTCCTATTATAAATCTAAATAAGAACTTACATTGACCTGCATTAGACCAAACATTAAACAATTTACTAAGATTACGACTTTGAGAGGGAACTTAAAAAAAAAAAAAAAAAAGTCTTTTAGACCACCAAGAAACAACCATAAATTTAAGGAAATATGAGGTTTCCACCATGTGACTTCCCCTGCAGAGTTATGCAACAGACTGCTGTTACTTAAAGGTCATACATAAAAAATTTATGGTACATTTTTTAAGAGATTTATAGTGTTTCTATTTATACAACTTACATGTCAACAATTTAAAGGTATAGTATACTAAAATAACAAATTAAAGTCTAATCCCTTTGAATCCTTGATAAAATAGAATGCTCTAATATGTCCTATATAAAAGAGGTTTAACAAATGTATCTGTATTAATTGATGTGGTATGTGTGATGTAATGATTAGCTGTTTATTATCTATTATAGATCATTTGTTCATTTTTATCCTGAAAACCATTTGCAAATGGGGTTGGTTAGGGGAGCACTCTTTGTTGCATAGGCCCATTTCATGGTGGTGTAACTCTTCAGAAGAACTCTGCAAATCAGTCCCACAACTAACATTCTTTCAGTGTTGAGATGAATGATGCCATTGACACTATCTAGACCTCTTGTTTCAGAATACCTTTGAACTCAAATACATATCATTTACCCAAGATGTTGTTGGATTCTCTGAAAGTAAAAATTTGTAGCACTCTATGAAGGTACCACCCCTTAGTTATTTACTGAACTTTATTTGCTTCGCACTGAAACGAAGTGGGAGCTGTTACAGTTACTCAGCCTTAGGTGAGGCAGGAGAGTGGCGGTTGAGACCACAAATGCATCATTTTATGCCGGGAGTTGGAGCCATATACACGGGTCTGGCAGCAGTTATTGATGCTAAATTCATCATTTTGAATTTTGCATATTAAAATAATGCACGAATACGAAGGCTCCATTAGGGCACGGTATTTAAGTACCCTAACGTCTTTAAGCACTTTGACACCATAAATATTAATTTCTCATGAAAACAAGTGTTTATAGACAAACAAAAGTCCTAGTACAGGAAACACATATGAACATGCTCAACCATAAACACTTTGATAATTCCATTGCCTTTGAGGTCAAATATAAACACAGTGCTGAATGGGACAATAGCATTTGGAGAAAGGTACTAATATGGCCATGGAGATTTGACTCTACCTGGTATTGTGACCTAATCTTGTCCTCAGTAAAGAAGCTAAGAATGTGGTCTGGTGGTGGCAGGTTCCTAAAAATAAGGAGGGGAATTCTCTACAAGAAACAGCCTTTGTGTTGCTGTGTTGCCCACCAGATGTTAGTTATGGAGTCTCTACTGACTTGAATTGTTGTATCTAGTCCCTTGATGACTCTCTCAGCATTCCTGTTGGGATGCCCTTTTTCAGGGCTTGAAAAATGTTTCTTGCCTTGCTGTGAGAGATACTGTTCTATTGCTCTCCTTGGCTACTGCTATCTCCAGCTCTGAAGATGATGTACAATGCCTAAGCAGAGCTGGAGCTGATACAGTACTTCTCGGTAAGAGGTCCTCAGCAAAATGACCCAACAGACCTTTGCAAAAAGTACTTGTGCAACACTAGATGACTGTGTTCTTTGTTGTAAAATAGAGTTACACTGGTTCTGAGGATTTTGGATGTTTCTTAAGTTGTGGCACCCTGTGATTTGCCTTTGCTGACTGAAGAAACATATTGCTATTCCTAAGCTGGTCATCACCCCTTCATCAGTATAATTCATTTCCATAGTATTTCCATAGTAAGAAACTGTTGTAAAGAAATTTGGCTACAACTGTTCCAGCAGAGTTTATAGGTTCATAGGCCAACCCAAGCAGCAATTAATTTAAAAGAAGATGTGATCATTTCCTATCTTTTATGAGCATTAAATAATACTTTTTTTTTTCTCCTTTGGACAAAAAATATTTGACATGTCAAATGACTAGGACAAGAGCTGATAGTATTTTTAAATATTAATGTCTTTTACAAATAAGAAAATCACAAAGTGTTAGAAAAGAATAACAGGTACAGCATTTTTAAAGCTGTTTTTCTTTATAAGTCTAGAGTTTCAGAGAGAAAACACTAATAAAAATTAGTCAGTCATCATTATGATGTCATTCTCATAATTTCCCTTGAAGTAAACTAGCAAGTACAAATAATATTTGTAATGTCTGACATCATCTATGTAGCTTTCCATTGCTCAGACTTTGGGTTTAATTTCGTGATGTTTCCCATTTGTTAGAGAGAACACCTTCTGGGTGGAATGGATTCCATTAAGAAAATCTCTCTGAAGTGAAGCCATCTTTGTAACTTGTGTGAAACAAAGCAAAACAAAAAAACCCAATCAGGCCAGGAATGACAGGAGAACAGCAGCAGCAATTTGTGAAAAATGTGATCATCTGTAAGAACCAAAGTTTCAGTCCTTAGTCTGAGTGCCGACATGAAAAAAGGAACCATGCTTTTCAGTGGTGCACTCCTTAAAAAGAAATAAGCATCATCATAACTGTTTTACTCAGGAAACTATATTCCCTTCCATGTGATATATGCCCATTTATCATTTTTTGACTGCAAAGACTTCTTAGAATCACTCAGACTTCAAAAAATATTTCAGAGGAGCCATGGACTCATTTTTTTGTTGCTTGTGCTTTGAGATGTTAAGCATTAAAGGACATTTCTAAAAGTGATTCCTTGTTTTTAAGGTTTAACTTAAAACAGCTAAAATATGTATAGGAATCACAGAAAGAGTGATCAGTATTTCCTCAAAACTAGTCTCAGGCTGACCACAGGCACTTACATTTGAAAATCTTAGTCTTATATTTACATTCATTAGAATACTGTTGATTAGGTGACAATTTATGCATATAGCATGGCTGGCTGCTGCCTTTCTTCCTTCATTTCTTTTCATTCTAAAGTCTTCTATGATATTTTAAATGGTAATTTCATTTTGTTAGTGCTCTCTATTAGTGACAGGAGATATGTCAGTACCACAATATTATCGCAGTTCTATGCAATAGCATATGCTAATAACGTATGTAGGAGATAACAAAGTTGTATTTCACGTGAAATAAGTCTTGTTCCACTTGTGGAATACACAGCCTTGTTCTGTCTCTTGCCCACTGTGTCCTTTCCCAGATGTAGGTCTGAACCATCTCTCCACTCCCAGAAGGGAGCAAGGGAGCAGGAGAGATGGTGGTGAGACATGATCCCCATTGCCTTCCCCAAACCATCTGTGCTGTTCTGCTCCACAGCATGACTGGCTCATCAGCATCTTTGTCTTTAACATACTTTTGTGCCAGACAAATATGTACCAATTGAGTTCATTTTTAATGAAATTATCAACTGGAGTTATATCCTTCATTTCTAGTGATCTTTCAAAGATATGCAGTACACAGATGATTTGGACCAATTTAATCCTAAGACCCCTGATAACTTTTTCAGATAATATATTGCATTACTTGATATAAACTTGAAATTTAAGTAAATATTATTCATTATTCCTGATTTTTTGTTGTTGGAAGACTCGGGCATCTGTTTTAAATGGTGTCATTATTTAAAATGGTGACTTCTGCATTTGAATGGACATAGCTAGATATGACAGTTATTCAAATTCAAAGTAGAAAAAATTACTAGAGTTGTCAGAATGTTGTGATACACTGATTCATTATTCCTTGATAAATGCCAAAATTTTCTATTACCTTCCCTCTCAAAAAAAGGAATAAGGAATTCACCCATTCACAATCTGTACTTAAGTACTGAAAGGAACATTTCCTGAAAGAAAAGTAGTTAACACAAACATAATTTCTTCTTTAGAAATATGAGGTATGTAATAATTAGCAGAGCCTCACTGAGCTATGAAAACCATATTCCCTTAGGAGAAAAAGAACAATAACTACTGAAAAAAGTGACAGGCTATACACAATTTGTTATATCTGAAGAATACAAATAAAACTGCTTAAACATATTTAAAAAGTGGTAAATTCACTTCCTCTACAAATTCATAAACTCACAAATGTTTCCTTGCAATTATTCTTGGAACTGATAGAGGAAAAATCTCCCAGGGACACAAGAACTGTAGTAAGTGTATTCTGAAAATTGCCCTTTCTCATATGAAGATTAAAACAAAGCAGATATTCTCCAGAAAACCAGCAGGTTCCCCTATTCTCTGCTCATATGGGCTCTTCCCACAGTGTCACTGCATGAAGGACTTAAGAACTTCGTCAGAGCTGACTGTATGGAAGGAATGTGGTCTCAAACATTTGAAGGCATGCCACAGAACCTCAGCAATCCAGTCTCTTGTTAATTACAACTAATATTTCATTATGTTGTGGAATTTTCAGCTACGTAGATGTGTGCATGCATCTTAGTATGTAGCGTAGCCAATGCTTGCAATTACGTTGCAAGCCTGGCAAAGTATAAGAGGTTTGCAGTAGGTTTTCAGCTTTTTAATTTGAAACCTTTAGGCTTTATGATTGCAGGAAGAAGTTTGAGAACACAAACCAAGTTAAAAAGTAAGGAGGCAGTGAATTTCCACTCCCTCTGTTTCCAAATGGATTTTTTAAGCGCATGGCTTTTAAACCAATTTCATGATTTTGGAGTCTGCCTCATGAGTGTCTGAATGGACAGGATTGAAGGTACTTTATAAGGCTTATTTTAAAATAACATCCTAACCCACGCTATAAATCACGATAAGTATTTAATGCCTTATGTATATAATAAATATTCAAGTCTAAGTATCTGGTTACAGCAGTGATTAAGAGTTCTGAAAATCAACCCCTTAAAAGACACTCCTCAGTGGAAATGCTGTTAGTGGCGAGGCTTCTTTCACACCCTTCTATGCACATGTACAGTTCACAGCCATTAAGTCAACAGCGTGACAGCATCTGTTATTTCTGAAGTGTCGTGCACGTCTATGCGCTTGCAAATCTCATTTGAATATTGTTTTTTGAGAAATTAAAAAGAATTCTTAAGAGAGAGAGAGCTAGCCTGATATGAAGCTCTATACCTTACGGTGGTTAAAGCAACTGGATGGGTTTTATGGTGGGAAGAGGGACAAAAGGCTAAGAAAGGTATCTCAGGGGAGGCTATCTCTAGATTAAGGTTTTAATGAGAAAACTTGATCTTCATTGAGTTGGGGAAGAACCACCTCTGGCTGGATAGCCACAGTCAGAGGAATGAATTGGAACTACAGATATAGATTACTGCAGACTTTTTCTTTTACAAATACTACTACGTTTGCAACAATACAGGCAGGGGACCAGCTGGCTGGGAACAGCTCTGCTGAAAGGGGCTTTGGAGTCTCGGTAGATGGCAAACTGAACACGAGCCAGCAGTGTGCCCTGGCAGCAGGGAGACCAACAGCAGCGTGGGCACAGCCAGCAGAGCAAGCGATCACCCTCCCTTGACTCTGCACTCATGAGGCTGCAGCTGGAACACTGCGCCTGGTTTTATTGGCCCCTCAATACCAGAATGATATCGATACACCGGAGTGGGTTCAGTGAAGGGGACCGGAGTGCCTGCCCTGTGTGGGGAGGCCGAGAGAGTGGGGCTTGGAGAAGAGAAGGCTTCAGGAGCTTGTTCAGCAAGTGGGGTAGTTAAAGTGTGGCAATGAATACAGAGAATTACATCACTAATGCTAGTCTAGGGTTTTTGGCAAAACATTTCTGTGGCAGTTATTGTTGGAAAATCCTAATCAATAAAAAAAATCAGCTCATACATCCCATGTAAAGGTCTAACCAATCAAGTTATTGGTTATGTTGTTATGGACTTTCTCCCATTTTCTTTTTCTGTTTTTACTAGAATTTCTAGTCTTGACTCGAGAAGATTTCCAAACAACAGCTTCATTGAAATCAGAAGAGAATTCCGCACTTGATTCATGGCAGGGACTACAATCTGTAACTTGCATATCCTGAATAATTTCCCTGATCATCTGTATAGAGCAAGGAGCCTCTCTTACCAAACAACATTTAATGAGACACAGTAGCACAGCAGGTCTCTTTATGAGCAAGTATCATTGACTTTATATATGCCTTTGGAGCTGCTTCTCTGAATTTCATCTGTCTTACTGTATGTTATGTCCAATATTTTACAATTTTATAACTGTCCCTGGAAGTATATCTTGGCAACCCTTAGTCACTGTTGATAGCCTTGGAAATGCTTACTGTTGCATCCAGCCCTGATATAAAGCAGACTTTACATGTGAGTCTGATGATAGCCTAAATGAGTTCCCAAGTCACCTAGCTTTGCAGCATAGAGTTTCACATAAAAGATAATTTTGAGATGGCTTGGTTCTGCTCCACACAGAAAAGAAAGAAACAAAATTAACACTAGGATATTTCTGGACAAGAAACCTGAAGCAAAGATTAAAGGTGATAGTTGTATAGGCTACAGCACCAGCAGAGCTAGGACCTACCTACCCCCGGTTTTATTGACATCTGACCCCGATTCCCTATCAGGAAAGCTACATGGCTGCTGTAATTTTTGTAAACAGTTGGATCATAAATTATAGTAGTAGGAAAGCTACAGGCAAATCTTTCTCTAATTGGTGTTGAATCAAAACTACCAAAGCAGCAGCATGTAACAGACAAGTGATTATGTTGCTCAAATGTCATTCGTTTTATGTGTGACAATTCAATTTGTTAAACTTTTTCATCAAAGAAAAAAGAGAATGAAAAGGCAATATTGTCTTCTGTGAAATTTATTACTTCACCTATTTCCGCTAGATCGTATTTTTTTCCAAATTAAATATATATTTAGACGCCACCAAACAAAAACCCTTTTCAACACTATTTACTCCAATTGTGTCTTGCCGACCTCCTGAGGATGCTGCTGGGTTATATAGTGACAGTGTTCGTTCACCAAAGTACTTCAAACACTTTTAGATTCTGCTTATTACTTGCTTTTTTTTATAGTTGGATAGCTACTTGGATTGTCACTGATGCTTCTTAAGTATTTTTCAGAATAGAATAAGGTGAGACCACTCTGTGTGTTTAAAGATTCCTCCTGAGGTACGCTATATTGAATTTAGTGTGTCATTTCATTACCTAGATTTAGAAAATTTCTCTGGACTCCCTAGCAATGTACTCTAATCTTCTATCACCAGCAAATTCTGCCACTTATTTATCACAAACTCTTCAAAGTAACAGCTGATTTTCTAGAAGCAATACTAGATTACACATTTTAAAATTATTTTCAAGGCATTGATTATTTATTTCTTCTGGTTTTCACCACCTAATTTAGCAGTATACTGGAGGTACGTCCAGAGGCACTGGTATAGAGCAGTTCTTCCCTGAGTGCAGTCTGAACCACAACAGGTTTTTTTTTTTAATATTATTATTTTTTATTATGACTAGCAATCTCTCATACTACTTTCTTCAGAGCCACTGTATAAAAACTTCTAGAAACGTAAACTATTTTTTCATTATCTTATTAATTCTTTGTCAGAATTCTGTTTGTGGCAGCAAATTAACACTTACACAAGATGCTTCTTTGACCTAATTTTACAATTCTCTTAATTTTTCTCACCTAGGATTTTTCTTGGTTCTCACTTTCCTGTAATTTGCAAGATGACCTTCAGAGCCCTTTGACAGCTAGCCTCACAGATAACAGTTAAATTTTGTAAAAATAAATAGTACAACTTCATTATCTCAACTACACCAATTTTCAGTTCCTTTAGAGCACTTATTTTTAGGGCAATTTATGCTGGTGCTTTCCATCATTTCTCTTCTCCATCTCTCTTTTTTTTTCCTCAGCCTAAAGGTGAAGAAACAGAAAATGTTAAACACCAACTATAGGGTGTGTCTTTCCCAGTCCCTCTTATGCAAAGAAATCAAGCTGTATCTTTTGCTTTTATACTCTATTGCTCTCGCTAACCGGCGTCTACCGAAGACCATCACCTAGCTTGAGGAAGTTCTTCTTTTATCACAATGTACTAAAAATTTCTCTGTATTTTTCCCTATTTGTTCTTCAAATTTCCTCTGAAACCTCAGAATGTTGTTCTACCATAAATGTTCATGGGAAACTCCTACTTACTTTGCCAGTGAAACAATGGCAGGATATAACCCTTACTCTGGTGGTGTTCTGCATTTATATTCTGCTCTAATAGTGTCACTTGAGTTGGATTTCCATTTTATTATAGGATTATTATTTTTGGGGGGCCTGAACATTCCCTCGTACCTTGCTATATTTCTCACCTTCTTGATTCCTAATTGTTCCAGTATATACATACTTTCTCTGAGCCTAATAAGGTACTTTTAAAGAACCTCCATGCTGCTTCTACGGATTTTAATTTCCTAACTTTCCCCTTCAGGCTATTTCTAACTTCCTCAATATAAAAATCTTCCTTTTCTGAAAAGTACTGTAATATTATTACCTCATGGTAGGATCCCGTGGGAGGATGTTGAACTTAATTATATTATGGTCACTTTTATTTAGTGGCTGAACCACGTTAACTTCCTGAATCAACTCATATATTTCGCTCAAGACCTGCATCAAGACTAGATTCACCCTGTCAGTATTCCAGAATCCTTGTAACAAATGATTGTCTTTGGTGTTTACGCACTATTCCAGTATTATACTGCAAGGGCTTAAAAATACATGCCTGTGATATACATGAAAAAGTCACCAGGAAATACTTGTTTATTCAATGCACTTTTAAGAGTGCCCAAAGTCTAAAGGGCTTAATTGTCAGTGAAACCACATGGAGTTTACTAAATTCAAATATTCCTTCCCTGTGCGTGAATCAAACTGTATGTTCGGGAGGTCAGTTAGTTACACATCTAACTCTGCGTGTGTTGAAATTCATGTCTGTGCAGCATGAATTCTTGCAGGTTAAATATCCTATGGTTATTTAAAATCAGCAAATGCAAATTACTGGTCCTCCCATGGCTTGAGAGCCTAAGCCCAGTGAAACTGCAGTTGGTTCTTTACGTTATTAAAAAACCCACCCTGAAACCCAAACTGTAAATTAATGATTTTGTGACTGGTAGAAAATAGAAATGATGACATCTTACGAGTGAAAGCACATTATTATGTACAGTAATGTATCTCAAGTAATGAGTTGTCATTAGGCTAAGATTCAGCTGAAAACAAACTTTCGTAATGAACTATATGGTAGTTTTGAAAAGCACATTGAAATATGGTTTGTCTTTGAACTAGATCCACTGCTTCTCTGAACTTATAAACATGACTTTGAAAGAATGTACACTGTTTTCCTGATTAGAAGCCCCTTTTCTTTTTTTTCCATTACTCATTTATTTCAATCCCAATTTTAAAATGTAGCTCATTAGAAAAGCATTCTCAGTAAGAGAAGTTGAAACAAATATAGACATGTGTATCCTCATTCAGCACAGTGCAAGACAGCTATTACTGTCACGTTATAAGAACACTAATATTTGTCTGTACTAGACTAAATTTCTATATTATTTTAAATCCCAGAGTGATTACTCCTAAATCTACCTTTTTCTTAAATTTGCCAAGTGAGAAATGTTTGCTTCATTAATGTTATAAGTTGTGGTTCACATTTCAAAAGAAAGCTAAAAATAATTTGTAAAGTAGTGTGTCTTGCTGACATCATAAACACAGTTAACTTATATTTTTGCCACTTCCAGGATTGTTTCCCTTGTATCAAGCAGTAAAAGTATTCTGCTCTTTCCATTTTTCTCGTACTATAAGAACCAAGAAAGCAGGAATTTGTTTAGCTCATTGGCTCCATTTATCCTGAGCCAAGACCATGATCTTGGAAACCCTTTAACTTGGCTGAATCGACTACAAAGTTCTTTTCAAAAAGCCAGTGCAATTAGAACAACACAGTGTATGTTCAGTCTCAAAATTAAGATGACAAAGTTTCACACAGCTAGAACTGAAACACAGAGTATCATGGACTCAGACCTTTAATCAGTTAAACACAAATCCTAATTCCACTAGTTTTTGATCAAATGAAAAATTGTGTAGTCGAGGACAGCATTAAGAAAACACTATTCTACCTTTTCGCAAATGGCCAGAACAACTAAAGCAGAAAACAAGAAAACATAATGGGAGAAGTGTAAATTTTACGCAGCGAGACTTCAGGAGCTTCTTTAAATACTCCAGACAGAGCAATACTATAATACAAGCAATAGCCTTTGCACTTTCTGTTTTATCACTGGTTACCGCTAAGTGATAATACACATTTGCTGACCAAATTGGCACATTGCAGAGTCTGTTTTGAAATCCAGTGCTTCAGTTTTGAAGCCATTTTTTCCCAAAAACCTCTCCTTCGCTGCATATCTAGTACAATAAACATACAAATAAGATACTCTCTTCATTTTCTACAAAAACATCTGTAATTGGTATTTGGATGAATTACAGCACTTAAGAAAATCGAAGAAATCAAATTCGGTGGTAAGGATTCTAGTTCATTGTGTTTCATTTCACCATCTAAATTGCTCACTGGTTGTTGAAGGTACTTTTTTGTCTTATTGAACAAAGGTAGGAATTCTCAAGCCTTATTAAAAGATAATTTTAGCAGTGCTCAGATTGAGAGTAGAGTAGTAGTTTCTTCATGCATTTTGTTTGGGGCTTTTTTTTGACCATTCATATAAAGTGATTTCAGAAGTTACTTGTTAGCAAGTAGCTAATTAAGTTAATTTCCCTTACTCATTTGCTTTTTTCCTTAGAATACTTACTCCTGAAAGTTGAAATATTTATGCAGATAGTCAAACATAATAAAATTTATACACATTGATAAAATGTGTATACATTTTATACAAAATAGAGGATTATATGAATTGTATTGAACTATGTTCTTTTTGTTCTTTTATTTGTGCCACATACATATTTAACATACTATTTCAAGTGTGAAATTATTAAAAGGTCCATATAATTTGTAAAGAGAATGTATCTCTACAAGCAGTGCAGAGTGTTGCAACTTGCAAAATACTAACTCATTAAACTACAGCAAAAATACAGTTTTGAATGCTTCTGCTGCAAGAACTGAAATTACTTTTAAATTAAGTAATTGATTACACATTTTTTTACCAAGTGTTCATAAATAAAGGGTTTGATCCAATTTTATCTGTGGTCTTCCCAGCCCCACAGACCTTTGGAGAGACATGGATACTGGCTGAGAAATAGTTTTGATTTGTCCCAGTAAAGGGCAACCTACTGGAGGGGGTAAAATCTGACAGAGGTTTGATAGTTTCTTTTAGACAGTTTCCTAATATTCTCTACTTTTGGATTAGTCTGTTGCCTCAAACGTTTGACGTGACATTTGGAACTTCACAGTATTTGGCCAGGCTGTGATCTGTAAGTAACTGTAGCGGCAAATTTGAGTAATCTCATAGGTGGCTTGTTAAGTTTCATTTGATCTTACTGACTTATTTACACATGCACACACATGCTTGTCTGAGACCACTAACTTTTTGCTCTTTCCCTCAAAAAGTCACTGTAGCAATAGTGTCCTGTGATATCCGGGAAGGCAATTATGTGGGAGGAAACTAGCAGTAATGGAAGTGCCAACATTTTGCATTGCCTTTCTTCTAATCTGAAATTCTATTTATTTGAGTAGATCTTTAAAGTGTTCAAGACTTAGTGCAAGCATACCTAAAACATTCTCTGATACTTGATAAGGAGAGTCAATAGTGCTTAGTTACGTCTTCAACTTGACTCCTATGAGGTGTACAATATTATTTTAAATTCATTAGTCACAATTAAGCCTTCCATTTGTAATGGAAAGGTATGTGTTTTCTTTAAGGAAGAGCTTGATGTGATGTCCCGAGAGGAGCTAATTTCCTTCTAATGTGGTTCCTCATGAAAATTGATCACACTTCCAAAAAATTATATGGATACTTAAACTTTAAGTAAGTACTTTTCTTATGTAGTTTGATATAAAAAAAAATTCTCCTCTTCTTCACACTTCAGTGTGACGCAGATCCATTCATCTACTAGCACTTCTGATATGTTGTCTCTGGGCTGTTACAGTGACTGAGAATTTAGCTGATAGGGATTCACAGAATTTTTAGGAATGTCAAAAATATAAAAGTTTTTTGTGATTTACTCCCTCTTTTATTTCTTTTCAAGGCATTCAGTTAGCATAAAAATAACGATTATTACATAAATTAAAGTTGTTGCAATTCAGCTGTAGGGATTGCGATTCAATGCCAGTGAAGATAGATCAAGGTTTTAAAAAGTATCTGCTGTAAATTAAAAACAAATGGTTGAAAGTATTTTGCAGACCTCTCTCCCACAGATTGTATATTCCATTTTCCAAATTAAATCTAAGAGAGAATATTACTTTATTGAGATTTATGGAATAATTTCTTTAAAAATTCCAGCAATATGAGAATGCAGGCAGACACTGACAGTGAACAAAAGTAAGTGTCAGCTACTAAGTGGTTTCATCTTTTGGAGGTTGGGGTTTTTTTTCGGTAATGGGAAAATTAATTATGACTGGATTTTAAAACTAAAATTATATATAAACCATTAAATTAGGGACAGATCATTTGTCCAATTTTAACTGCAAAGGGGATAAAATGGGTGGAAAACATGATAATATACCAGTGCTCCTTTGGAGGAAGTGTTCCTCCCTCAATCCAACTTGCTGATCCTGTCTAAGGAATAGGACTTAAGAGCTTGTGAAAAAATGTGTGTAAGAGGATATAGAGGAAAATTGTTCTGTGGCATCTGGGGGAAGTATATGTAGGAATAGCAGTTGGGCTGTATAAACTATGAAAATATTTCTGTTATTCAATTTTTAGTCTCTTTCAAGACAAAGACATGACCCATTTTCTGTATGGCATAGTACAAGGGATATAATACCAGAGGAAATCACATAGCTAGGATGGACAGGAAAGTACATAGAAGAAGTCTCAAGGACACGGTACTGTTTTTGAGAGCTCCAGTACTTCATGGGTTCCCTGAAGTATTCTAGGACCTCATTACAGATTTTGGGGTGTCCAAGACCTTGAAGGGATGATGAATCTTGGAGCCTTAGTGGACTGTTAAACCTCCTCCCATTAAAGAAAAACATGTGGTTGAAACTGTGTTGGCTAAAAACCATGGAATTTTCTGTGTAATTTTATTCCTTCTTTGCCATTTTGTCTTGGATATCATGATCTGCCTGTTATATTTCAGCAAACGCAATAATTTCCTTTTAATTAGATAATTACCATGTTATTCATTGGTTTTGATCACTTCTAAATTCAGCTTTTGGTTTTAACAAATGCAGTTTCAGAAGACGATGGATTTTTACATTTTTAAAACAGCTAAATGTTCAAAAAGGATTTGTACACATAACAAAATTAAAGTAGGGATTATCTAGCACTGTGTGTGGGATACAGCTATAATCTATAGAGTGCATGGAAAAGAAACTGGCATTCTCAATTGCACTGCACACATCTCAGTAATAACAGGGTATGAGGCATACAATTTCATGGAACACCCACAATGAAAATTATTCTTTCCAAACAGAGAATTGTTTTGGAATAAGTTAGGTTAATTGGCACCATGGGATTCCTCTCAAGGAAACACAGAACATTAAAATCTACACATGTGCATGTAAAATGATAAAGTATTATCTTCTTTCCCCTCTCAGCTCCTCAAATCTAAGACACGCTACCCAAAATCAACAGAAACTATTATGTTTTGTTGATTCAAATTTCCTTAGAATAAACTGGCAATTCTTCATCTGGTCAGCTTACAACCTGAGAGTCACTGCACTGTTCCACAATTGCTAGCTCGGGTATGGTTATCTGGTGCAGTCTCTTACACAAAAATAGAGGCCTCTAGAGATTTTGGCGCATGCTTTTCAGAATTGTAAGAATCTTTATTTTCTGTGCAAGCAACAGAACTGTATGGTGGTAAGATATAGCCTCTTTCAAAGGACTGTTGTGTCCCTTTTAGGATTAGAACCAAAATCTGCAAATGGAGGCCTGCAAATCCAGGCACATTTCACTGTCATTATACAGTCCTCGGATAAAATATTGATTGTATTTTACAGTTTCTGAATACAGTTCAAGTATATTAAGTCCTCACAAAAGTATTATCACCCTCTCAAAAATCATAAAGAACTTATCACTAATGAAGAAAAAAAATCTTCCTTTTCATGAAGAACGCTGAATTCTCATGCAGGTTGTTGTGCTGTGTGCATTGTGTCTATTTCATTAATGTTTAAGGTCATTACAAACAAGGACATTCTACTTGGTTTATTTTTAAAACGTCCTGTACTTTCACATTAGGCCATTTGTACACCTTAGCCATTATTTCTTTCCTAGGTTTCTGCCCCAATTACATCAAGACACTTAAAACCAATTAATTGCGATTCCTAGTGGGCACATCACAGGTGAGGTGTGGCCTCAGAAATGATGTCTGTTGTGCTACAAGCCTGACTGCAGCTCTTCTGACCTCTTGAATGAGTGTCCTGTGACCCCACATGACTTCACATGTAAGTCCTCTGCTGAAGAATAGTCTTCATCACTTCCCTCTCTGCAATCTCCAGGGGAAAGCTGAGGTGTATATTGGTTGCCTTGTCATTTTTGCAACAACATAGACAATGTGGCATTTCAGCTTCTCACCAAAGAGTCTGCCCTTTCATATTCTGAAAGAAGAGTTCCAGGACACCAAAGAATACCCCAAAATATATCACTGTTATATGCCAATAATCTTATTCCTCTTGCCACTCTGCCTGGACCTATGCAGATATCTTAAATGGACTTACCATTGAATTAGCCTAAGAAGTACAGGAGCAAGACAGCAATTAGAATTTACACTCCGCATCGGTGGAATTAATTGTAGAATGAAGTGAAAGTGATATCTTACATGTTCATAACAGGATATATGTCATATTCTATACTCTAACATTGTTATTTTAGAGGACTATCCCTATTCTTCATAGATGGATGGGAGCTTGGTCTGGTAGAACAAAGAGGGCTTACTTTCCAGACATAGACAATTTCCAGTTTTCATAGACAATGTTTCTGAGTAACTCTGAAGAGCTGCAGGCCCGTTAGGTTGAAGAAGGAAGACATTTAGTCTTAAAACCTGGAGAGAAGTACATCCTTCCATTGCTCGCCTTTCCATCCATCAAAATAATACCCTGTATGGGAGTAATTGGTCACAAATTTAGTAGCCACTATAAGTTTGGCTTTCTATGGAACAGAGAACAAAAGATAGCCTTTGCCAACAGTATAAACTAGTGCTTAGTGGAGGACAGCCCAGCTTGCTCTGTGATGTCAAGGCAAAGAAGAAGAAGTCCAAGAAAGTTCAATGATTTCACCCTCATCCGTGTAAGAATTCAGAAAATAAATTGATTGAAATTACTGGACTTGGATGGAAGGATTAGCATGAACTGTGTGAATCGTGGATCTTTTGTCAGTAACATAAATCCTGTGGGTATTGATGGACAGTGTATGTGTTAACTTAGGTCTGTACATCAACGTGATGCAAAAACAAATGTACATATCCACTGTCAAGAGGAATATGTGAGAAGTTTTATCAATGATAGAACTGAACATACAATTCAGCAAATACCACAGACAATCTGATTCTATTCACACACTGAGTTTTAAATAGCTTTTATCACTGGTTTATTGTAGCTTTCTGTAGCAGCACTCCTCACTGAAAAGGTTGCACAACCTATTATAAACTCCCTGAAACATGCTGTGCCAGTGCTGAAGGTAGTGGTATTTTTTTCAATCTTTTAAATTTGTATTTTATATTGAATGATATGAGTAATACGTATTCATGTGATTAAATGTTATGTCGTGATACAAACACGAAGGCAAGTTTCACTACTAATCCTGCATTCCTGCAAAAAGGTGCCTATGGTGACAAGGTGCTCATTTGACCCTGAGAAGCTCTGAGAAGCTCTGGAATAATTGGCTCATGGCAGCACAGTTAGCATATTTAATACCTGACAGTCTACTTTGATAGTCTTACACTGAATAAAGGAATTGTTATGGGTGGAAAATGGGTCTACTGCATATGTGCCACAGCACTCTTCATGGCATCACAGAAGAGTCCTACCTGAATCACTGGATCACTCATGAGTAAGACTTCACAGGACTGAAAGTACTACTGCTCTGATATAAAAACTAACCAACATACAGTAAAGAATATAATTTTTAACTCTTCTTAAGACTATTACTTGGACATTCACTGAGCATACACTTAAAATAATTGTTGTAAGATATTTCTGTATTTTTTCCCTGCAAAGAGAATTGGCTGTAAAAATATTTACAAGGAATTTATATAGGAATATAGCATTTTAAAAACTTTGGGAATTGAAAAAACCCATATAAAACTAGTCTTACTGATTAGTTTGAAATTAAGATGAAATAAAAAGATGATTATGGCTTACGCATTAGGGGAAGTTTCTGTTAAAATTTGTTTCTGACAAGGAAAACCATAGTCTTAGAGTAGAGAAGAAGGAGGTCAAGGATTCTAACTCATATATTCTTAACAGTGATCTCCAATACCATTTCACTGAGATTTGCTGTCCCTCTTCCCTTCCCTCCCCTGCCCTTTCCTTCCTCATAGGCTTTGCCCTTTATCACAGTGTTCCCATGAGATGTACTAAGAATATTTTATTACAAGCTCAAAAAACAAACAAAAAAAATCTCTATACAAGAACAAGTGGTAATTCCGTAAGGGCAGTTTTAATGATACCTATTTTCTAGGGGTTTCTACTCTAGGCATTGTGTGAGGCAAAGTGCAATGGAATGCAGCCGTTCTCACTGGTTGCACAATTTATGACCCTGTAGTCAGCAGATACCAGAGCTACACCAGAGCTTGGTCACAATCAAAAGAGTAGCAATAAACTGAAAATAACTTAAGGATCAGAGATGACAAGCAACTGAACATGAAGACCAACTGCAATTCCATACCTAAAGAGCTAATTCAGTCTGTGGATTTATAAGTAGAAAACGACCATGTAACTACAGGGACTTGATTTTACCATTGGCAGTAGTAAGATGTAAACTTGGCTACTTTGTACAGTTCCGAGGTCCTTCATTTTAAAAGGATGTTGAGACAGTTGAATGATTGTAGGGAAGGACCGCAAAAATGATTTAAGGACTAACAGTTGCAGCCCTAGAGCTACTTAGCTTTTCAGGAAGTATTTTGAGAGGTGATTATAGCATTTAACTCCCAAGAGAAGTGGTAGGCTCTTCCTTTTTTGTTGTTGCCAAATCATACCTTGATGCCTTCCCTTCTGAGCAATACATTTTAGACCAATATATTTTAGACCAATTCATGTTATTGGGCTCAGGAGACAAGAGAGTGAGTGAAAATTGATGTAATAGGTTGTGCTACATTTTATGGTGGCTGCTACTTATCTAAAGGTTTCCAAATCTTAGGAAATAATACAGTTAATAAGATAAAATACAGTCGCAGGAGTAAGGAAATTCAGAGAACTGCTACAGCATTCAGTATTTTTCCTTAAAAGTTAGATACAATCTAACTTGTAATAATAATATAATAATATAATAATAATAACTGATCTTGTAATAATAATATATTCAGCACTGCTACATCTCAATAAATCATTAAATTTAAGTATTTAGAATGTTTTGATCCTTTTTTTTTTTTTCTGCTGAGTGCATTATGAGGTAAAATCCTATTTGCCTGATACTTTTAAATTATTTAATTATTTTGCCTAACTTTTTGACAATAGATTCAGATACATCAGGAGTATTTTTTCTTGATAATAGATTAAGGTCTCCTTAAACGCTAGTGAAATCAAAATATTACCATTGTTAGTTCAATAGCTTCTCATTCAAACTTTCCACCTCTCTTCTACTTGGCAATAGTTTAAAACTAAAAGAAAGTATTAGTAGTGAAAATCAGTTCGAAAGAAAAAACAAGTACTAATATTTTCATTTAAAAATTGTCTTTGCTACATAACTTTGAAGGAACAACCATAAAATGTTGCTCTGTAACTAACAACTCTCTTCACCACAACATAATGGACAACAGGGAAGAGGACTGTTAGGGCTTTTTTCTGGTAAATGCTTATTCTTTTCTTCTGCATACATACCACATACTCAGGGTACTTTGTAATATTAATGGGCACAGGTGATGGAATCAGCATTTTCTGCACTACACTGGGCTAGATATTCCTAACTAGTTGAGCCCAGGTGCATGTCCTCGATTCGAGCTAGAGGTGCATGTCTCACTCATGTCCTTAACTTTGAGGCAAGACTGAGGTGCACAGCTTCCTTCTTTTCACCACATTCTTGAGATAGGGAAGAAAAGGCTGACAGGAGGGACTTGGCCAAGTGCCCAATCTATCCACACATACTACAATACATATGTGGACAGTGTGACATAAAATTCATTGGAGAGGGACACAGATGTTGAATTAGCAACTTCTACATCAAGACCAATTCATGGCTTCCGACAACCAAGTTGAAAAAGAGAAGATCAAAAAAGTATTCCTGCTAACTGTGCTATCAAAGAGGATTAGAAATTGGGAGATATGCAGAGAAAAATTGTTTCTTAAGCTCTTCAGAGCTTTTTCTTCTTCTTCTTCTTCTTCTTCTTTTTTTTTTTTTTTTTTTAATCTTCAGGAATCCTGCATCTAATTTTCTCTTGAGTAGGGCCTCCAGGAAGCACAAGCTACCATCATCCATTCATGGCATCTCTCTCTGTTGTGAAATACTTCTACATGCTTATGCTAATTCCTTCTGAGATACTGGCAACATATAAAATTATCACTTCTCTTTCATTTGAACTCCTTAAAACTAAATCATACAACTGTCAGGAGATTTTACTGCAGCAACAATTTTCAAGCAGAGATCTCAATGACTTCAATGAACATTAAAAGCCAATGGACCAATAAAACATATGCATCAGGTTGTACCATGCTTCTTACTTAATTTCCATTTATATCCACAGACCTTCACAGGAGTGACCAACAAGAAGGAACTGCAAATAATCCTCTTTATGTGCTGAGGTTAGCAGGACCAGTGAAGAAGCCCTACAAGCTCACTCACAGCAACGTTAGGGGCTCCAAATGAATTTCATCAACACAGGGACCATTAGTGCCATTAGAAGAACCAACCAGCATCTTTTTACGAGGGTATATCATGGTTGATTGCTATATAATGCAGTCACCTCTCTTCCTCTGGTTTTGTATATTGCTTTCCTCCTCATCTGACTGCCAGTGCTGTGATGAACGAAATGATGTTAGTGAGATCAGAACTAAAGTCCAGGGTTATTTTTATGAAGGAAATAAGTAATTTCTGTTTCCTGGTTATATAAGCCTCACGGTAGTTTTAAGTATATTCTTTGGAAAATCATTATGCAACAGATTTGCTGCTTTGTGACAATATAACGATTTCATCACTTCTAAATTTCCTCTTTACATTAGAAAAAGAAGATAAAATCAACAACCACTATTTTACTCCATCTATCAACATTAAAAATATCTTATTGATATAGCTGTCCAAAATGCTTTTCAGAGGCATCAATTTAAATTACCTTTCATTCAACCACAGCTGCATAATCATTACTATTATTGTTATTTACTGGATACAGCATATATCTATAAAAGTTTGAAAAAATATTTTTACTATTGTCACTAGAGTTAAGTATTTGTTTGTATTTCAGATACAGACAAAAAACTAACAGAAACTATTTTCAGACACTTGGGTATAAGAGAAAAAATTTTCACACTTATTTTTCGGAAAAAGAATGGTTTGCCTTTGCTTGCTACTGTTGCTCCAAGGTTGGAAAAGAGGTGAACAGTTTTTGTTTACTTCAATGAAGAGTCAGTATGTTAATTCAAGAATAACATTATATCATGAGTCTGTGTAAATGAACACAGAACTCAAACAAGGTAACATGTTACCTTGGCAAAACACTTCACTGGAACATGTGGGCCTAAGTTTGATCACGGATGACTAAACATTCACTGATTTCATTTTACTTTTTCACTTACACCATTGTATGAAAACAATCTGGCATGTCAAGCAAAATGTATTCATAGAAATTAATCCACCTTACACTATAAGCATTTCTTGAGTAGGCACAGAGGACACATTCAGTGATTCTCACACTTTGCATGTGGGTGCGGTATTTTAGATCATTGGGTTTTTTTAATTGCTGCCTGTACACTATCTGCACTGCCTGCTGGAAAATTGTCTATCCATGTAGTATTCTCCATTACTGATTTCTAGTTTTAAAGCATATAACAGGTAAGTAAAATCAAATACCCTTCGAGTAGTATTTTGATGGAATAATTGCTACCGTTGTCACAGTGATGTTGCATCCTTGTAGGTAAAGGGCCATGGACAATGATTATAAGAATGAGACTGCAGGGGATAAACACAAAAATGTTTAAGAACCCTTGTTTTAAAACCACCATTTGGATTATGTGGGGTTTATTTTATTCTATTAATTTATTATTTTATATAATGTACTCATTCCTCAAATTCTTGTACTTTTCCCTTTCTGTTTAAGGGCTGGAGAATTGCTTCTAGGCACATTCCCTTTCTCCTTACCTATGAAGTACTTAAAGCCTCCGTTTTTGGCAGCCTGCATTAAATACTGCAATACAATTATCCCCAGTCACTGAACTGTTGTCTCAGGGAATTCAATTAGACTTTCTAGCTTAGAGAACATCAAATTATTTATACAAAATGTTATAGTTGAAACAGAGTTTAGAGTATTATATGATGGTTAGGGTAGTGAAGACTAAAAAGATCAGGTCACTGATTTAAAACAGAACTAAAAGTTGAATCTGAGTCTGAAGGTAGCTGTTGAGTCTTATCGACAGGCTATTGCCTATTCGGAGGCATGGAAAAATCAGTTTTCCATTTAGCCTTGCCTCTAAGTTCCAGCTATAAAAGTTTCCTCGAGGAAGGTTTGTTTGGGACCGATAGCAGTTCCGTGAAAAGTTTCAGTGTCAGTTTTTCACAAGTTAAAACTATCAGAATCTTCAGTTAACAAATATGAAACAGCCTTATGTTGATGTTCAAAAATACCCCTGATAAGTCTTTTATGTTTTGGTATCTTGAACATAATGGTTACATACAGAGGCAGAAATGGAGGTGTTCAGGAAATCACAGAATCATATAAATTGGTTCTTTTCCTGAAAAAGGTGTCACATTTCATTTCTCTCTCTCTTTCAACACAAACCAGAAACCTCTGAGAAATCCTCTCAGAAAAGACTGTCTTAAATTGGCTTATTTCCCTTATAGCTGAAACACAAAATGATGAGTTAACATGTGCTATGCATTTTAAATCACTGATGTAGTTTGTCACAATTATTATTTAAGATTACTTTGTCAAGAGTATGTCAATATACTTTAAGGCTTTATGATATATAGTCCTGACTGTTCTAGACAAAATCTAATTGCAGTTTAAATTTGCGTTACATATCTGGATTTTACTTTCATTAGCACTCTAAAATGTGACAAGAAAGAATGTGGAACAACGCTTGAAACATTTCCAGAGCGAAATAACCTCCAATAGACTTAACGAGTTTTCTAGTAGTACTTATCCCATACCTAGCTACAATTTCTTACCTCCACCCTCCAATGTATTCCCACCATTGCCCGTTCACTCCCCTGACCATGAAACCCTTCCCATTAAACACAACGACAGCTGTTTTGTACCAACCCACCCACGTGCCTAAATTTAGAGGGTCAGTCACTTTTTCCACGCATCTCAAATACAGGCCGTTTTAAAGCAGCCTCCCTCCAAGGGCAGCTTGTGCCACATCTGAGGTTGAGCCAAGAGGGAGTGAGCACCGCTGCCCCTCTCCCGAAGGTCCCCCAGCACTCCCAGGCCCCGCCGTGTCCAGCTTCTGGAGCATCACTGAGCACCCATGGGTCAGGGGAGGCCCTGAGCCAAACTCGCTCCCGCTGGAATCACAGCAAAACTCGGCTGAATTCAACGGGACGGCAATGACCCCAAAGGATGAAAATACAAAGATAATGCCATGGGATGCGGGTGTTGGATAGTTCCTTCTGCATTTAAAGTGAGGAAAAAATGAAGGGAAAGAGAAAAATGCGATGACAATTATAAGACGCTATGCTTTCCCTTCCTGAAACAAGGAAGTTTTCACCACTTTGCCAGATAGAACTGTAGCGTCTGCTGTCATTACTCTTTTTTAAATGATTTTAATTAAAATCATTTCTGAAAAACGTTTCTTCACTTTTTTCCTCATATACAGGCTAAAATATAAGGAGATAGAGATAAGTGAAAAATCCAACCTTTATTCCACTTTGAACAAGCTTGTGTATATCCAAAAAAGGTTCCTTGAGTATGTCTCCTTCAGGACTGAAAATCTTCACATATCCTTCTTTCTCAAGAATAAAGAGGCGATGGGATCCATCCCCACAATGTACTGCTCCAACAGGCTGCCTTAGTCCACTCACAACCTCCTGAATACAGAAGCAATTGTGCTTGTGCTTTCTAAAAAAAAATTTAAAAAATAGCGAGAAATTTCTTTTTTCTCATAACCATGACACAACAATGTCCCTAAAAGATAAAATGATCGTTCTGCAGTGATGTTAAAAACACAGTTATACAATCCAGAATAAATTATTTGCTTGAATGTATGCAAGCAGATAATACTGAAGGTTAGTTTGAAGTTCACTTGAGCAAAATTTGATTTGTATACAAGAAAGAGAAAATTAATTCATCTTAGACCTGAAATGCAGAGGAATAGGAGAGAAAAATTTTGGTAAAAAAAGAGAAAACAATTTATAAATGCAAAATTTCTACTGTGCAATAAACAGTAAATTCTAGCAATTTGACAATCTGGCTTCTAAACCCCATTTTAAAATAATGACTTATGATGGGACAAGCTAATTATTTTCACAATGAAAAATACATGAATGAAATAAGTATTTTACTAATAAACTTATTGTAGTTATTTAATAATATTAAATTCAGGTAGAAATGACTTCCTAGAACTATGTATGATCCACAGGATGGACCATGACCAAGATCCACAGGGTGGATCAAACCAGGATTCTAACACCTTTTCAGCAACACAAATATCAAATGGTACTGAAATATTGAAGCTAATGCAACTTTCTCTTTTGACGTACACTAGCAGCAGCAACAGTAACATCTGGAAAACACAGCTGCTGAGCATAAGCACACACTGAGCTGTTTCACTGTGAAAACCACAGGCTTTGCTAGGGGTTTTTTTCAGATTAAACAGCATTTATCTTTATGAACCTGCTGATCTCTTCCTCTTTGTCATATTCTTCCATGTGGTCCAGGGAGTTAGAAGCTGGCCCTCGCACTTGTTTTCTTGGAAAATCTGGAAAGCATACACCACCATCTTTTCTTGCATAGTAAAAGCAAAACTCATCAGCTGTAGTTTGGAGAAAACCTTAAAAATGCAAAAGAGCATACAAATATTTAGTGTGTTGTCATGTCTGCAGTTTTATGCCATCAAACTAATCTTTAAATAGATTATATATTGAGTGGAAAAAGAAGTCATTTTAAACAAAGTGCTATCTGCAAAAAAGGCCTGCTCTGAATAAATACAAATTACCTTTTTTTAGTTTATTCATCTGTATTTCTATTAAACCTTACTTTCAGTATGCTTAAATAAAAATACCAATTCATTCAGAATGACACTACAGTACACTCATTAAAAAATTAAGAGGCAAAGTTCAGAGTCGAGGCTGTGATACGCTTTTCCCTGATTTTAACGCTATTAATCAAGTGTAGTATCTGCTGTAAAACAGCTTGAGCAGCTTTCATTTAACTTTTTTTTTTTTTTTTAAGTGACTTGTCCTAGTAAGAATTTCAGTAAAGACTTTGGTAAAGAGACATGCTGTAAAGACTTTCTGGAATGCTGGCAGCAAAGGACATCAGTCGGAGAGGTGAATAATGAGTTGTCTCAGAAGGCGAGAAGTGCTGCTGAAAACTGCACCGCGTTGACATGCAGTTGGCCTCTGGTTGACTCCCGGCTTTAGAGTGGGTGAACACAGTGTCCGTCATGAAATCTGCTTCCTCAGCCCCCGTCCCCTGAAAAGGGGTATACATCACATGCTGCACTGGGGCTGGCGTTAAGCTGGCATGGATGAAAAGTGGTCGTTGTTAGGTTTTAGGTTAAAATGGGAAGGAGTTCGAAGACCCAGGGAGTTGGTAAAATGAGAGCCTTTGAGGAAAAACTCTGCCACTACACTATGTTTAATGACAGCAAAAATATCTGTTTCTGTCCACAAACCTACTTCTAGTCATTTCTATCCAGTTCTTAATCATTTGTATTAAATCTAAGAAGATGATAGAATTTGGCTAGTTATACATGTACTATTTTACTAAAACAGTTGTTAAGATAATATGTCTTAAGTTACCTTCATTCCTCTTTGTATTATTGGCATACTGTGTTAGAATGTACTACAGTCCAGGACATAACTCATAGGATACACAGAATTTGCACTTAATTGGAATTAGAGGCCTAATTTATGCATGGCTTTACCACTTGTGAATAATGCAGTAATCCATAGATCTTGGCCATAAAACCACTGGCTTACAACGTACAATAAGAGCTGATCAGGGACAGCTGTGTTTCAAAATGCCAGTTTCTTAAGAGCAAAGCTTGTTCAGAAACATTATCAGTTTTGACAAAATTTTAGTTAACATGATGTTTCTGGTCCAAACTCAAACTTCTGGTCTAAATGAAAAAGAGAGAAACAGGCAGCAAACCTCGTATCACTATACTCCGATGTCTTGTAATTAGGGTGTTTCATTAGGAAGAGGAATATTCAGGTCAATGTCCCTCATCTGTCAGGCAAGAGTTTGACCCTAAGTCTCCCATTTCCCAAGTAAATGTCCTAACAACGACTTTATTAGCTATCCTGGGGTGGTCTCTCTGTGGCTTTCTTCATGGAAAATTTCGAAAGAGTTCAATTTCTTCCTTATGTGGAATAGGAAAATTTTTTAGATCCCAGAATTTTTGTGGAGTGGAAAGCCTTTCCCACCCAACTATACTTCTTTTCATATGCATCTTCCTTTAAAAATATTGGAAAAATAACATGACAAAGCCTGCCTTTGGTTTCTATAAAATAATATCTGGAAACACATGGTAGTGTGTTGTGGTGTAAAAGTTTAATTACCATGATTTGGAGCTTCAGAAAATATCATCTCTGAGGAACTGGTTTTAATTTATAGTAGTTATTTGGAGAAAATGGGAGATATAATTTCAAGTGGAATAACTGAAAAGGAACTATGATACAATCAGGGAGTAGTATTCCAAGGCTTGTAGATATAATGCCAAAATCAAAGGTAATCTAAAATCTTGCTGTTGAATTATTTGACTTAAGAATACACAGTTTTGTCTTTAATAATTTATTTCACTAGCCACAGTGGGTCATTCAAGAAAATGCAATGGCAAATTAGAGGTGTACAATTTCTAAGAATTTCTAGACTTTACCAAGTATACCAGCTACTATTTACTAAAGATAAACTAGTCTTGGCTTGAATGTTATCTTTAGTCAGAAAAACTGAGAGCATATTATGATCACATTATTTACTCGGTACACGTTCATTTCAAGTAACAATCAGATGCAAACTCACTTGACTAATGCCTTATGCAATGCCTTTTCTTATATGTAAGACTAATCCGTTTTCCTTATGAAATATTTTATCATGCACTTAAGTACACGTTGCACTGCAGTTGCCTTTTGCTATTTAGCAAACTCATCAGCAGGTTCCAACAAAGGATAAGGCTTATGTTCCATTTTCTCAGCAATGCTCGTAAAAATGGGGTTTCAATTAAACTGTGAAAATCAGTCTGTAAATTGCTAAAATGTTGCATTACTGGAAGGAATGTAACCTCTGTAAATACAGTTTCACCTGTGTATTAGGGATGGAATTTTGTTCTATAAAACACACAGTAATTTAAAAAAAACCCAAACCACTCTGTTATATATGCTAGATTTAACATGCTAACAGCTTCACTAAAGACAGTTAGAAAAACATTTGCTTCTACTCTCCTATCTGCTTGTAGCCATTTCATATTTTCTTTATCACGCTTAGATTGTAAGGTCTTTGGTGTAGAATTTGCCATTTTGTTCAGTATTTGTGCTGAATGGTCCCTGACAGGTGCCCCCAAGCACTAGAATTGTTTGGAGGGGAAAAAAAAAAAAAAGATCATTTTGCTTAGTCTGAGTTTATTCAAATACAGCTCTGTCACTGTCCTCTATGAGAACTATGCCTAGTAAGGACTGCAACATTTGGTCCTGTGTGAATTTCTGTACTTACTACCTTACTACTTTATTTACATATCATACAAACTTCCTACCAGTTGTGCATGTGTTGACAGAGCAGTGCCCATGTTAACACAGAAAACTGCAATAACAAAGGAAGATTAAACATAATGTTTAAGTGTTGTACATGTCAGATTTTGCACAGGCTTGCATTTTTGTGCTTTTAAAACTTTCTGTCTTGCAAACAATAATCAAACTACAGACTTTTCAGTTAAGGCAGTTAGAGTGAAGGCTTTCTGTGTTCACCTTTATAAAAAACTGTGGGAATAAGTTGTGATTTCAAGCCTTTTCACAGGAAAACTTCTGCTCTTAGCTGATCCTCACCTCCTCTCTCCACTTGTATTTGCGGTCGGTTATTCCTCACACTATCTTCCTTCCTCTCCTACCTTCACCAAATGCCACTTCGCTGAATTCCCTGCTTACCCACCCCCACCCCCCCCCCAGCTCTTCTCTTCGATACACAACTCAAAGGTTGTGGTTGCATCTGTCCCGGTCTTTACAGCAAGTCAAGTTCCTATTCACCTCCTTCCTTGTTTGTACTGCACACAGGATTGAATATCACCCACTCATCTGAGTAGACCTACACCGGCTTAGAGAGCATCTGGAAATCAGGCTCACCTGCTTTATTCCTGCTGTTATGGACTTTGAGCATACAGTTCAGTATTGTGTAAAAGAAACATTTTCCTGTTTTTTTTTTTTTCTTTTTTTCTGATTTGCATTTTTGACATTTGTGAATTTGTTCACAAAACCCATATTCTCCTCTCTCTTCTCAACTCTCAGTGAAAACTAAATCAAAGAGGTGATTCCAGATTGATTCTTTCAAAATGTAGTAAGTTCAGTGGTAGCTCACATCACTTCCTACTGGTTTTCAAGTGACTAGTGGCTCCCTTCTCATACTTACACATTTCATGTACCTGCACACAGCCAGTGCCAGGGTTAATCCCCCTGATGTTCTTGTTAGCAGTAGTAACATTATGAGCCGCTACTATTTTTCTGCAGGTTGACTATGTTGACTGTGACTATTAGTTGACTGTGTTAGAACCTCTGGAAGTGTTGTGTGGGCTGCAGAATTTCTTACATGATTTCCAGCATTTTGGGCTGGGGTGCCCCTGTTTGGAGTTAAAAAATTCACATCAAGCATCCCTTCTGGTAATGGTTGGATTCATATTTGGGCCTGGATCTGAATTCACCCACAGCCATCTGGAACCGATTTATTCAAATGAAAATAATGGAGAGCACGTAGTTCAAAATCTGTCCAATGTCCTTGGATGGCAGAATGCACCATGGCTGTGGTGCAGGTTTGTTCTTTAGAATATGTCACTTCATCTGGCATGGATCAAGTTTCTGCTCATGCCTAAAGGGAGAATCAGCCACGCCTTTCTTTACTAGCTATATTAACAATAAATATTAGACAGTCTTCTCTACTATCCCTGGGACAGGCCCAGGTAGACAGGACACATGATACAGAGGATTCTCTATCCTCTCTCCTCCTGGCTGAACGTGGTGACTTAAGGGATGGGGGGCAATGGCAACAAGTTCCTGCCTGGCGCAGCAGGCGCGTCTCCTCTGTAACCAACCCACCTTCCCAGGTGCCCTGGCATAATAAGTACGAGGTGCTGCAAGTGGACCTGAACAATAATGAGGACAATGGTTCATCTAGCTTGGAGGTGTCACCAAGGTTAAGTCGGCCTATGCCTTGTGCCAAAAACGCTTCCATAAATTAAAAAGGACAGGCCACTGTTACAGGAGACTCTTCTGAGAGGAACAGAAGGCCCAATATGCAGACCAGATCCACTTCTTAGGGAAGGCGGCTGCCTCCCTGGGGCCCAGGTTAAAGATGCAAGGAGAAAGGTTCCTGCCCTGGTACAGCCCTCAGATTATTGTTATCCATTATTGATTTTTCAGGTAGGCAGCAATGAAACCGCAACAAGAAGACTGAGGGCAATCAAGAGAGACTTCAGGGCCTTGGGATGACTAGGTAAGGGATCAGGAGCACAAGTAGTGTTCTCCTCTACCCTTCCAGTTGCAGGGAATGATGAAGGAAGAAAGAGGCAGACCCAGTGGATCAATACATGGCTCCGAGCCTAGTGTAACCAGCAGAATCTGGGGTTTTTTGATCAGGGGTCAGTCTACACAACACCAGGCCTGCTGGCGACAGACGAGGTACACCTCTTTCAACAGGGGAAAAGGATCTTTGCACAGGAGTTAGCAGGGCTCATTGAAAGAGCTTTAAACTAGATTTGAAGGGAGAAAGGGGTAAAACTAGGCTCGCTAGAGAGAAGCCTGGGGGCGGCACACCAATGTTTGAGGGACGGTTTGCTAGCAAGGCCCTTTGGTCTACCATCTCAGTGGAGGTACTGGATGGAGATCCATGTAGCAGTGAAGATGCAACAGTTATTGAAACCACGGAAACAGTTAGAAACAGCAGAAGCGCCTGATAACAGTCACATCAGAATTAGGACTTCTCCCCCCACGAAGGTGGAGGGATCAATAGCCCAGCTGAAGTGCATCTACACCAATGCATGCAGCACAGGCAATGAACAGGAGGAGCTGGAAGCCATTGTGCAGCAGGAAAACTATGATATTGTTGCCATCACGGAAACATGGTGAGATGACTCGCAAAACTGTAGTGGTGCAATGGACAACTATAAACCCTTCAGAAGGGATAGGCAGGGAAGGAGAGGCGGTGGGGTAGCCCTGTATGTTAAGGAGTGTTTTGACTGTCTAGAGCTTGATGACGGTGACGATAGGGTTGAGTGTTTATGAGTAAGAATCAGTGGGAGACCCAACAAGGCAGGAGAAAAGGAGGCTGAGGGGAGACCTTATCGCTCTCTGGAACTACCTGAAAGGAGGTTGTAGCCAGGTGGGTGTTTGTCTCTTCTCCCAAGTAACAAGTGATAGGACAAAAGGAAGTGGCCTCAAGTTGTTCCAGGGGAGATTTAGCTCGACTATTAGAAAAAATTCTTCACCAAAAGGGTTGTCAAGCACTGGAACAGGCTGCCCAGGGAAATGGTTGAGTTGCCCTCCCTGGAGGTATTTATGACGCGTAGATGTGGTGCTTAGGGACACGGTTTAGTGGTAGGCTTGGCAGTGCTAGGTTTATGGTTGGACTTGGTGGTCTTAAACATCTTTTCCAACCTAAATGATTCTGTGATTCTATGACCTTTGAAAATTTAAAATTCGTATTGTTTGAAGATACTTCATTAAGTCACTTAACTGCAGGGTCCCCATCAGGAATCACTTAAACAGAGGCTCTTAGTAAAGATCAGATGAGAAAAGTCACCTGGGATGAAGCAGGGAATTTCTAATCTCATTGACTGTGAAACATTACACCATCCTGCGGTGACATTATCTATAGGATCCTAACAGCTATTGTTATTATTCTGTTTGAATAAAGAATCAGGTCCACATTTTCTTTAAATATTCCTAAACAAGTCAATTAAAGTTCTGATACAGTCATAACCAGTGGGCAAACTGCTGTCTTCAAAAGACTTAACCAAGGATCTGCTAGAGTTTTCCTCTTTGCAAAAAGTGACAGAACAATAAATGAATTTCTGCAGCTAACTCATCAAAAAACCTGATGTATAATTACTCAGCCTTCTTGGTTAATATGTACCACTAAAATTTCAATTCCAGAAAAGATGCTTGCTATCTTAAATCACTAATAATTCACATTTGTGCAGGACTTAGGGGATAGAATTATTTTTATAGTCAGTAATTTCCTTAAACTCCTTTGTATTGGTGTTCAGAAACAATTAGCATTCCCTAATGGAGGAAGAGTAATTATTTGACTTTTTAACAAATGTACAGTGAATCACTGCCAGAAGCCTTGGGTTTGGGGGCCTGTTAATATTCAATTCTTTGTTTAATCCTCCAGGCTAAACTGAAAACATAGCTTCCACACTTTCTATTTTTTTCTTTCTTTTGCAGTAAATATTATTATGGATATACAGGTCTCACGAGTAAAATAGAAAATCCAAGTAAGTTATTTTTTATTATTTATATTTTAGAATGTATAAGACTATTAAATGATACTCAAATTCTATAGGCCATCTTCTTAAAAATAGGAACCTGAAATCTTACTTAAATAATACCTAAAGGAAATAGTAGTATAGGTTTCAACAACCATATGTACCAGTCAAGTCGCCAAATTAACCCTGCTCGTGGATCTAAGTATGCAACAACTTTTTGTTAGTACAACCCACTTTCAGAACAAGTATTTAGAATGATTATTAGCTTCTGATTGATGTAGGAAAAATCTTATTTTAACTGACGCTAAAGTATGTAAGCTCTTTTCCTGTAAAGCACAGTGCTCTGTCCAGTGCTAAAGTTATGCTTTCATCTGGTTATCTTTCAAGGCAACCTGGGTGGTCATAAAAAGCACTTGACATCTTGATGCACTTCAGCAGTTTTACATATACACAAACTTTGTAGAAAAATAAATTTGTCATTCGTCACCACATATGTTGATGTGAGGAGTGAGGTTCCTGTGGCTATAGCTCCTGTGCTGCTCAGCCCTTTCTTTCTCTCCCTCCCTCCGTCGTTTCCTTCTTTCTCCCTTTTACCTCTTTCACTTTTTCCAATTAAACGAATTGTTTCCCCAGAAACACAGAATTCCAGAAAACAACTATGAGGGACTTGCTCTGCAGAATATGCTAATCATTTACACTAGCTACAAACTCATGTCAAAAAAAGTCTTTGTGCTGACTTCTTATATGGGCCAAACATTTAGAATATCTAATCTGTTATCACTGTTCAGCAGGCAGTCTTGGCAACTGTGATCTATTCTGCTTTGCTTTGGGGAATGTGATAAAGAGCAAGAAACAGCTGGTTTAAGAAACCCTTAGAAACATTTCTTAGTTTATAAAGACAATAATAATATTTTCATATTTGAATGGGTTGAGATACATGTGAAACCACAGTAAAGGGAAAAAGTAAGTAAATTCAAAATGTTTTCTCAAGTCAATAAAAGAATGCTGCAAAAAATCCCTGCACTCTTGAGATTTCAGAGAAAACAAGTACACACTGTACACACGCAATTAAAAAGCCCTCCTCCAAATCTTGTCCACTTAAACTATCCCCTTTACTCAAATATGTTTACATTATATTACAAAGCTATGCTCATATGTCAAAAAAGACTATTCACAAATTCATTTTTAATACTGTTATCAACTCTTTTTTCCAGTCTTTGTTGTTAGTTTAAAAAAAAAAAAATCTTAACCAGTTTAATTATTTTCTCCTGTGTGGCATTATTTATAAGTAGTGTTTGGACAGGGAAAAAAGCATAGTTTAAAAATGACAGTCTTAAACATATAAATAATTTACTATTGAGAATACCAAAGATGTTATTTAATATAATAGTGTATTAAGACAGTATTTCTAAAAGAACCATCTTCTGTGGTTATTTTGTTGATATAGTTACAAGTGATAGCACACATTTGGTGACTGCACAGGTCAAATTCTGGTTTTGGTTATGTCCAGCTCACTCTACTGACTACACTGAGGAAGTGTTAGGTTAGTTAAGAATTTGGTTGTTAACAGCATGTTGGAAGTGATTCAAAGATCACAGAAGTCTATCGAATAGCTCCCTTTTTGATTTCAATGGGCTTTAAACCCCGTGGAAAAAACCATCAGTTTCTAGGGTAACAAAACCAGAAAAAACACTTTACTCATCAGCTTCTAGAGTCTACAGCAAACAGTCAGCAACCTTTATTACTTGCATTTTAAAGCCATCTATTATTTAGAATAGTCTTTTGGATGGCCAACTACTTGTTTACATGATCTGAACGAACATGCTAATATTTCAGCAAAGGTAATAGTTTCAGGTGCCTTCCACAACAAACAATCCTGTGTTTCACGGAGAGCTGAATAGGAGGGTGGCAAGAAAGCACTGAAAATATTTACCTCACTACATAAGATCTGCAGTGAAGACCCTGAGATATTCTGTCTTTGCTTGGGCAAAATCCACTGGATATCCATAGGGATTTTACCTAGTGAAGAGCTGGATCTATGACCGCTCAGGCAATATCAACATTTCAAAACAAGACATTCTTTAGCCCCGAATTTTGTTATAGGTTTTACCTGGTATATGACCTCTGCAAGTATAATAGAATTCTTTACAATAGTCTTTGCACAGGTAGGGAAGAATTAGTTCTCTTTCAGGTGTTTCCCTTTTCTCAGGTGAGTGGAATAGATTCTGAGCGTGAGGTGAGCAGTGTGCACATTTGATTTCCTCCAGTAGCTTCGCACATTCTGTGTTGTTGGTAACAGAAAGTATCTGCAAGCCACAAACCAGAGACAAATAAACATATGACCTGTTTCCCCATCTTAAACACAAAAAGATTGCATGATCTAATGTAATAAATAACGCTAGCGGAACCAATATAGTTAGTATAAATGCATCATGTTTCATGTCACCGCTTCAGAAGTGCAAAAATTATTACTATGAAATGTGCAATATGTCATTAGTACAGTGAGATTTTAAGCACTTGCTTCTCTTTCTCAGATAAGAATAATAGTACTCAAGTTATTTTATGGACTCACGCCTGCAATCTCTTAATCACACAGGCAACCTCTGAACTAGAGGGATCATTTATATAAAGAGGAGCTACAGCAGCAGGCTTTCTACCTGCTTCTCTTATGCGAAATACTTAAAAACCTAATTTGTAAGGTGATCTATTCAAGTGTTTAGAGACTAAAAATTAAAATTCTACCATCAAAACACATCAGGAAAATCATATCTAGGCATTTGTTAAGTAGGTGCATCTTGAATGGAGGACTTGAATGACACCACAGTCTGGCTACTGAAATGACTGCTGTGGAGTTCAGCAGGTGCCTTGGAGTTTTCATGCTTTAAATGCTGCTCTGCTTTTTGCTCTCTCTAATGCAAACTACTGGGAGGTGGAACAAGCTGTATGTTTTCAGACATTTCTTTTTAGAAGTGAAAAATAGAATTTGTTTGTAACATCTTGTTTGTCTCAATATTGAAACTAACTTTATCCTGAAAAAAGAGCATATATTATGCATAATACTTGAAGAAGCACGAAACCACAACTGATGATGTGTTTAAGTAAACACAGGAGCCTAAGGAGCGCAATGTCATCAAATCATGAAAAATAATGGAAAACAGCATAGTCGTCTTTATTAGTCTTTGAATGCAGTGCACTTTGTTAATCTATTGTTAACCACATGGATTGTTTTTTGATCATTCATCCCAATGGTGGGTAGTGGGAAATGTGTTCTCAGCTGAGAGGGACTGAATCTGATCCAATGCAAAAACAAAGCTCAGGTTCTTTCTGCTATTTGTTTAATGCTGTTATAAACAAAGACTGTAAGACACTTATATGAAGAAATATTAATGCGGCAAATCTTTGTATTCTGTAAAATTTGTAAATATTTGTACATAGCACATTTAAAAATTTCAACATGGTTTTGCTATAGTTCCTATCTCTGAGTTGATTTGTAGAAGGATTTTCCAATGTCATACCCTTGCCACATAACATTGAAGGGAATTACCTAAATTACTTTTGATAAAATAAGTTATTCAATGCATGAAGGCTCTTGATATGTTTGAGTATGCTGTCTCATAGGTTTGCTCTCTTCTAGGATGCAGTTCTTTGATAACATAGTTCTGAACTCAGTATTTTATTTATGGACCATAATTACATAAACCTCAAACACTTGAGAGAAATGCACCCTCCATTATTTTAAACAGATACGTATTCAAAACATTACACAATATATGGCCCGTACAGTTACACAAAATCCTATTTAAAGGATTTAATTTAGCCTTAATTTAAAAGACAAACTCCTTCCAGGAAAAATTAGTCTTACCATACATATATTGTCAAAAGACCATCTGAAAAGTGTACTAAAGTTTAGTGGTGTAACTTGGACCACTCATTATAAGAACATGATTTGGCTTCTACCCTTATTCTGGAAGAGCTGCCATTGGCTTCAAAAAGAATTCCTCTAGATTTGCCAGGATCGTTAAATGCATTAAATGTTCTGTTTTTTAGACTCTCTGTTCTCAAACTATCCTTGGCTTCATAGCACCTGCAGTTAAGTAATGTGACTAACATCTGCCCTGTATGGCTTATTATCTCTCTTCAGACCCTTCTTGGGAATATAATTGTCTCACATATTCTCTTGGAAAGGCTTTTGGGTTTTTAGGGGTTTGTTTGTTTGTTTGTTTTTTAAATCTTGAAGACAGTAATCAATTAATTGCATGGTGCATGTATGGCAAAAGATTTGCATTGGCCCCGAATCCTTTGGGGAATTCTTTCCACAGCCCCAGCCCCTTCTCTCCTGAAAAAGTTTAGATTCTTTTTGCTAGAGTGCTCATTTGGGCCATAGCAGCAGAACTGTTAACCTTGGTCTGCTTTCTTGGGTTTCAGATGTTGTTCTAGATATGGTAGATCTTGGGGAAAATGCCTTGAGGACAAGAACTAAAAATATAATGATAACTACAATAAACTATAACCAAAATACGTAATAACTAAAACTTTGAACTTGACTTAATACTGCCTAGGATTGCAATCCAGGTAGTAGCAAACAGACTTTATATGCTTGCAGTAATCCACACTGAGGCAATCTTCTGCATTAGCTGGACTTTCTTAAGGGATGATGGCATCCTGATCTTGGTACCTTGCGCTGCCGTGGTTCTGCTGGGAAGTGGCCTGTATAATTCAATTAAGTCACTGTCTGCCAAACAGAATAAAGTCTGAAGCCAATAGGGGATGATCGAAAGCACTATCTATACGTGCTACTTTTTAAGAACATTATGTCACTGAGAAGCTGGGAGTTCTCCTAAAGTAAGGATGAAATGACCTATTTTGGTGTTTCCACCAAGGGAAAGTGCACCATGACTACAGACTTTTCACAGTACTTGCCTACATTCAGTAGTATCACCTGCTTTGCAAAAGTCTCAGATGTTTTCATCAGGGAGTTGATCTCAGGCAGTAGGCTTTCTTGTGGTAGCAGTATGATGGTGTGTTTAGAAGTACAAGTAAACATGAGGTATTACTAGGTAAATATTCAGTGCGTTTATTGAATTAACTCCACAGTGATGCAGATAGAAAACCGTACTTCTACTGGAAGACTCCATTGCATTGTGAACAGGGAAAAAAAAAATACAGGATAGCAAAGCTAATTTACTGTTTCTTGTGGAAAACGTAATTGACGTTGCCTGGTGATACAGGAGAAGTAATGCTTGCCAACATTTCTGTCCTCAAAGTTAAGACAAAAGGATCCTAATCCCCCTGAGCAGCTGCTATCCAGGAATTAACCACAGGAATTCACCCCCTCATGTCATTTCTGGAATGAATCTTGGTCATATAATAGCTAATCGGAAGATTAAGGAATGAGAGTCAATCAATTATCTGAAAATCAAGTACAATGTTATTTAACTTTTAGAATGCTCAAGCAAAATAGGGTGGTAATATTTGCTCTGTGTGAGGTCTAATGTATAACTCTGTCCTGGCTGGGAGATAGGACAACCATTCTATTCTGAATTTCAGTAAATCAATAATGTATTTATCCTGGAGTATATGAAACTAGTTTTAAGCGAAAGTTGAAATACTTATTTGAATGAAGCTTTTTCTGTTGTATTTCTACTTTGAAAATGACCTTAAAGTTGACAATGGCTTTGGTCTTTTGAAGAAATGTAAACTAATTTCCTGCTTTAATTTTTAAAGTCGTATGTAAAACCATCAAACTGCAGTGGTTTAAACTAACTGTGCTCTGGAAAATATGTAAAACTTCCAAACATTTATTGCAACATGCCTAATAATGATTATGCCTACTGCTGACTAATTTACAACATCTGTAAGATCATCCTTTAATCTCTAGCCACATGAAAGTAAAATGGGTAGACTAAAGGTAAGATAAATCCTGGAATGCGCAGGAAAGCATAGCATACTAAATTGGTTTATCAACAAAAATAGTGCAAAGAAGAAGAAACAGAGGACAACACAATAGACAGAAATTCTTTACGTTGAATATTGTCATCTGTTTTGTGTACTCTGTCATATCTACTTTGAGAAAGGCAGTATAATTTTTATGTTAACAGGAAAAAAAACCCCAGTGAAATAAGTCATTTCATTAAGCTGTATTTGATATACAATCATTTATGTCTAAAAATCATATGCTTACGAGATTGTTCAGCTGTTGGGTTGAACATATGCTTCTTCTGTATTATAGTGCTGGATTATGTCATTAAAGAGTTCGGTTTCAATTTTAGGGTAATATGTAAATAGATCATTGTACTAAGGCAGCTGTTAAAGGGACCCCAAGATGAGTTATTTGTTTAGTTGGATGTGCTCAACAATAGCCTTTGTTCGTGAAAGAGCCAGAGCAAACAAATGATTGTAAAAGGGCACACTTGAAAACAATTACTTTTCAACCATTCCTTGACAGCCTTGGCTGTGAAACCATCCAAGGTAGAGAGGACTTCTTTGCCTGTCGGGCTGTAAGCAAACTTTTAGAAAAACTGATATTACAATGTTTGACTGGAATGTAGTAGCCCTTCATAAAAAAGGGGATAGTGCAGAAAACTAGAAGACAAAGAGTTAAATGTCAACAACAGGATGCAAAAATCTTACTCGAGCCAGTGCAATGTTGTATCTGCTCATTATGGTAGCTCCATTTTTGTTCCCAAAACTGCAGGCAATGGTATTATAAACACAGATCAATAATTTGGTCGAAAAATCTCAAAGACCTGGCATCTTAACCAAGAAGCTCTTATGAAAATGTCTACTGAGCATGCTCAATTATTTTTTTTTTTTTTTTAAGAAACTAGTGTTCAGATTTCTGTTAATGTCATAGCCACTCCATCACGTAGATATATGATGGAGTTTAAAAAAGCTGGGTTTGGAACTGTAGTAGAACACAGCTTTAAAAGTGTACTTTTAGAAAAGTTCCATTCAAATGTATTCCATACTAGTTTGCCATGTCTTTTATGGAATGACCACCTCATTCTGTCAAGTATAAATGACATATACTTTGACATTTTTTCTAAACATATATTGATACGATAAAGAAGATTTGTGAGTTTCAGAAACATTAATCTTTGGTGAAAAACAGGCTGATTTTAAAACGCTGTAAAATAACGTTCCTTAAAAAGTGTAATTTATATTTAAAAAACCAGGTTCAACAGATCAGAAATAGCTACTATGGCATAGATGGTCAATTCCTCACATTTATATCAGGTTTTTAGTACCATTAGTAAAAAAAAAAACCCAAACCCAAAGGGAATTAAAAGATATTTTCAAGGAATAGTAAAAAGAGAATAAACCCTTCAACTGCCTGGAGATTGAAAACTAACCAAAATTCAACTTCCAATTTACTGCATTCTGCCAATTACTACAAGAGTCTCCAAGCATTGAATAATCTTGGTAGCATATATGCCACTGACATATTGTAAACAGGGTGAATTAAGGACATATTTTCCAGTCCTTTTTTTTTTTTTTTTTGGGGGGTGGGGGGGAAGGTGTCTTTTTTTTTTTTTTTTTTCTCTTTTTCCAAGCTAGATCTTTCAGGTTATCTGTGTGTGGTTAGTTTATAGTTTAATTCAATTATCACACAGAAGCTTAATGACACTGTCTCTAGACAACATGAAGAAATATATCTGCCTTGAATCTCAAAGTGCTGCTGCATATGGTATGAATAAAGAGAGATCTGCAGCTGAAAACCTGCAGTAAGACAGTTCTCACTCATCTGGGAATAGAGGGGGTAGGACAAATGCTCCCTCAAAAGGCATGAACATTTGGACAGAGCTGGGGACTGAAGGAGAATGATGTTCTCCAGTTTCACCCATTAGTGAACCAACTAACAAACACAATGGTGTTGTTGTTATTCTTTTGCCATAAGCAACAGGACTCTGTGTGTGGGCAGCAGTTTAGTGGGGAGGAGGATAAGTCGACCCCTTTTTGTCCTATTGATTTTTTCCTATTTGCATGACTTGAGCAAATTAAATGATGCAATATGGCTTTTTGTTACAAAACAAAGTGAGAGATACCACCCAGACACATATGTTGATTCGTAGAAGCTGTTTACATGAGAATGGAGTGAAATCTACCGTGAACTGAGCATAAAAATTCGATTCAGGCTGGGTATTTTTTTTTTATTATGCTTGGGCCAGCAGGACTGAAACACAAGTTTTCCAAGAGTCTCTCAGACCTTGACAACTACAGAGTTGTAACTGAGGAATTCTTAATTAAACCTAAACCAGGATGGAAAAAAAAAAAAAAAAGAAAGAAAAAATAAAAAGACACCTGATTGTTTATTTCACGTGCAGTGATTCTTAATGACATTATTCAGCAGCTTCCCTCCCTGCGCGTACCCCTGGATGCAACGCTGGTCATCACAGCAGAGCTTATCAAACACGCTCCTGCAGGGTTAGGTACCAACGCCTTCGGAAATCTAAGCAACAGGCTGAGAAACAGAATGTAACTTGCTAAAGGACGCAGAGAACTGGCAATTTTAAGGCATCGGTGAGCAGAGGAGGTGCTTCCCTTCACATGACCGCTGCTTCAAACTGGGCAGAGAGGCTGGCAGGTAATGTGAAAAGGAAGACTCAGCTCACGGCACCTTGTGTGAGAGACCAGTCACGAGCGGGGTCCTACAACGGTAAACTTCGGGGCTCTGATGCACGTAATCGTCAGTAATACGTGGGCCCCGGGAGGAGGCTGGAGATCATAAAGGTTCGATACACCGGCACCATCTACTACCCAAAAACCTTCCCGACTAAACATGTGGAGCAAATCGGACCAGATTTTTCACCCCAGAAAAATAAACCGGAAACCGCCGCCAAGGGAACGCAGAGCCCCGGCGGTGCCGGTGCCCGGACGGCAGCCAAAGCCCGTCCCGCGCCTCCACCTTTCCCCCGGAGCCGCGCCCGGGCAGCGGTACCTGCGGGCGGCCCGGCCCCGCTGCACCGGCCCACCGCGGCGCCCCGGGACCGGGGGCCGGGGCCGCAGCCACCGCCAAAAACTCTGGCGCTGCGGACTAAAAGTAACTTCCACTTCCACGCACACCCGTCGGCTTAGCCAAGCGCTCTCCCCGCGGAGCGCCCGTCCTCTCCAGGGCAGCGGATCTGCAGCCAGGCTCCCCGCGTCTCCCGAGGAAATAAATCAGCACCAGTGTCATGTTTCTGCTTCGCCCTCACCTCCCAGGCAGAAACGGTCGCCCCCCGCCGCTGCATCCCCCCGCACGGGAACGCAGCAGGTTAGCGTCTGGTGCGCGGGCTCCACGCAAAGAAAAAAAAAAAAAAAAAAAAAAAAAAGCCCAAAACCTCCCCCCAAGCCCCGAAGCAGCCTAAGGTGGTGCCTACCTTCGCCTCGGCGTGCAGCAGCCCCTGCGCGTCAGTGCGGGAGCAGCAGGACAGGCGGGGGTAGAGGCCGCGGCACATCGCCTCCCCGCCGCCCGGGGCCTCCGGGGACAGCACCCGCCGGTCGCGCTTCTTCAGCCGCCTCGGCGGGGTCCCGTTGAGGCACCTTCTCCTCCGGGCGCCGCTCTCCCCAAACTTGGCATCCCCCTCGAAGAAGCACAGAACCACAGCCACCAGCAGCAGCTTAAACGGCAGCATCTTGAGCATCATGCCTGAGGGAGCGTGTGAATGCACCCAGAAAAGGGGGGGTGGGGGGAGAAGGAGGGGAATCCCACTGACTTTTCTTTGCACTTCAGATCAGGAAACCACCTCCCTCCCCCTGAAGGGGAAAGTCTGGAGGAGAATACTAACAGTAGCAATTAAAAAGCCTACGGAGGAAAAGCGCTTCGGTCAGCCCCGCTTCCGAAAAGGCGGACGCGAAAAGGCAGGAGCGGGGGAACGAGCCCCCTAGCCCCGGGCTCGGCGGGAGGATGCTCGGAGCCGGCGAAGTTGTGCAAGTGGCACAGGTTTAGCAGCTGCCGCTGCCGCGCCGAGGCGCCGAGGCTCGGGGCGGGCCGGGCAGCGGGCGGCGGCAGCCCTTCACTTGTCGTCCCATAGGAAGGGTGTCCCCGAGGTGGGACGGCGGCGGCGGCCGGGCCGGGCGATGCCCCCTCCGCTGCTGCCGACGGCGGCTGCGGCTCACTAGGGCTCTCATGTTTCGCTCCCTCTTTTCTTCTTCTTTTTAAGCCGCACGCGGGGAGGTGCTGCCACCGCGCGCCCTGCACGTCACCCGGCGGCACCGGCCGCGCGCGCCGCCCGCGCCGCCGCGGGGGCCCGGCGGGAAGCGGCGGCGCCGCGCCCGGCCTCGCCCCCCGGCCCGCGCGCGAGCGGCCGGCGGGAGCGGCGCGGGGCCGCGCCCGGCGCGAGCCGCAGGGGCGAGGCACGGGGCACGCGGCGGCGCCCCGCCCTGTAGCGGTCTGCCCGCGGCGGCCCGGGGCCCGCCGCGCCCCTCGCCGCCTCAGTCTTCCCCCTCACCCCCCGGCGTAAAGGTGGGCGCCTTCCCTTCTCCCGGCCGGCCCTGTCCCGGCGGGAACCGGTGGAGCCGCGTCGGTGCCCGGCGGAAGGCGAGCGCTGTAGGTGGGTCCCGCTCCCCTGAGGGCTGAGGTGCCCGGCCCGGGGGCCCGGCCGAGCAGCCCCCTCGGCGTGGCGCAGCCACCGTTTGGCCAGCGGGGCAGAGGTGCCGCCCTGGGTTTGCCCGGCCGTGCCTGCCCGCTGCTGCCCCGACTCATCCCCGGGTGCCTGGGAAGGTTCCAGAGGCGCGGGGCCCACCGGGGCAGGCGTCGACGGCCGCAGGGAGAGCGGTGGGAGGTGCCGTCCGCTCCCGGTGGCTTTTTAGCGGAGCTCCAGCATCGGTACTTCCACCGTAGGAGCAGCGGACTGGCTCCTTGGTGTCCGTTGGCGCAATGACGTTCGCGCCTTCGTTCTGACCGTGCTAACCGAGTTCAGAGTACGACCAGTTGGTAATTGAAACAGTTGACGTGGCGGCCATTGCTAATGGTAGGGGGTAGCGGCGTGTAGAGGAGTGAGCGTCATCCTGGTGTGCTGTGAACAAGAGGCCTGTATGTGGGAAGAGTAGGACAAACCGAGTGTCCGGCACTTGGTGGCAAGAGAGCGCCTGGGAGACCAGGAGCCAGCCAGAAGGGGAAAGGGCAACCAGTGTGAACAGGGATGAAGTGAATTTGGGAAGGAGAAAGATGCGAGCCCAGAGAATGCCAGCCCAGGGTAGAGGTCGAGGTCCCTGGGAGGGAGGTGGTACAGAGCCCCACAGGTGGGAAGAGAGAGCTAGAGCATAGTGAGGAGGTGTGAGCTGCTTCCCGTGGGAGAGAGGAAGAAGTAGAAGTCCTCAGAGGCAGTTGTGCAGCTGTAGCTACAGCTACTGACTTGGGGGTAATGGACAGCTAGACGAATAGAGCCCCAGGGTCTATTTATCAGGGACTTGCTGCTTGCACCCAAAGAGCCCCCTTAGAAGGGAGAAAGGAGAGGTAGTATTGCATGGAATTCCTGATGTGCAGTAGCGTTGTTTCTAAAGCAACTAGGGCCTGTTACAGTTCTCCTCACGTTTATTTTTAACCAAAGAAAATGAGTCTTTTCAGATTTACATTTGACCTCTTATCCTTAAACAGTCTGCACTGAAATAAATAGGAATTTGGCATGGACAAATGAGATAAATCACGGAGTAGACATAAAGACTGCTTCCTCTCCCTTTAAGTGCATTTCTTGAAGGCTAGTGGTTCCTAAACTCATGACCACCACTTGTCTTAACCACTGACTCATTTGCCTGAAAATGTTCTTAACTAAGGCTTGAGTTACATCAACGTGAATGAGGGAGGCCTCTGGTACGGCATGGGCCCCAGCACTCGTGTTGATGAGTGAAATAAGGATGGCACGCTTAGGATGTCAACAGCACTGGTGATACAGCATTCTTGCTTTGTAATTTTAGAAAAGTACTGCTTTGCACTAAGTGAACTTTGTTCCATGAGCAACTTAACTGGGAGAACTGTAGCAATGTAGTTATGCTACAACAGCTATGCCATTTTTATTATTCTGGATTATTATGTAGATTATGCTGAAATAAAAGCGATCCTGGTATAAAGCGGACTAACGGTATCAGAATAAAGTCACTTTTATTCCCAAGCAGACTCCTTAGAGTGGGTTACAGTGGCAGAATTGTGGTGGCAAAAGGACGCAGCTGGAGGTCTGTATGTCTTTTTCCCTGTGTAGGCAGGTGCTTGTACTTTTGAAGCAGATTCTGTACTACTGCCCTGCGTCTCCCTTACTGGAGTGGGAAACTGGAACTCAGTGGAAAGAAGTGACTGTGGGGCAGATACCCTCTTGAAAAAACAAATGTTCAGTGAAAATTTCTTTTCAGCAGTTGTGGCCTGGTCCTTGCAGTTCCTGTCTCGCTGAAGGAGAGAGGAAGTGAGGAATATAAATCTATATGATCAAAGTAATACAGCTATTAGTAAATAACCTTTTTTCCTCCTTCAAGTGCTGCCTGCATAAATATCCGTTTCTATGTATACCTGTACCAGTTCTCAGAGGAGGCAAGTTTGAGGTGTATTAATTAAATAGAGAATGATTTCCCGAAATGGGATTTAGATCAAGTTGCCAAACTAAGAAAGAGCTGACAGTTTGTGAAGGTCAGTTTCTACATAGAATTTTTACACAGATCTACGATGGAGACATTTCCCAGAAATTCTCTGGAATGTACTGTTGACCTTGTATAATATAAAGTGCTCGAAACTTCAAGCTCTGTAGTGATAGAGTGATATAAAGATGTATAAGCAAGACTTGAAGAAAGTTGAATGTTCTTTAAATCCTCTGAATAGAAACTGCTGATTCTTGGGGTTTTGTGCAAGAAGACCTGGTTTAATCTTATGTTCCTTTCCACACTTTAAAAGTACATGGCGGCTTCTTTAACAAAGTATTTTTTTCAAGCTGGTTGATATAGAATTTTATTTAGAAACCTTTTTAATAATGCAAAATTAAGGTCAGTATAAGTATATACCAGTTCAGAGTGTCAACTTCAGGTGACTTCCAGCCTCTGTTAAACAGAGATAAGGGAATACTTAAGAAGTAAAAATATATACATAGGAAATATGGTTAATAAACACATCAGTTTTTTAAGGCAACCTGGATTCTGTCATATGAAGCTCATTACTAGAAATGATTAAACACAGTAATGCTCTAAGTGAGCTGAATAAATTCTGTAATTTGTTCAGAGTATGTAGGATGTAGATGAGAATCTTTGGGTTACAATGCAGTTATATGTGAAAAGGTTTTTAAAAAAGGAAGCTATTGCTCCTGCAGTGTTTGACTGTAACTTGATTTTTCTTCTAGATTTGGCTAGGAGATAAGCAGACTGCTTATTTACGCCGTTACTTTCATTATCTATATTGTTATCTATATCATGATACGTCATGGTACCTTTATTGTGTGAATTAAATGTGTCAGAATACCCTTTAAAGAGTGTAAGGCTGACTGTGGCATGCACTTGAACTTATTATTTCTCAGATTATTTTATGTTTGTTCTCAGTTGTCTGTATTTTGCAAGGGAATTTAATTGCACCAAGAAACCTGCTTTAAGGTTTAAAGTTAGTGAATTCCTCAGCAGTTTGAACAGAAGAAGAGGAAATGTGTAGTTATGTGTAGCAGCTAGTGTCAGTTTTGGGAAATACAGTTATCGTATGAGTTTGCAGGTAGGAGCAGAAGCTAAGCAAAGTGATCTCATGGCATCAGGTTTGATGGAAGCAAGCAGTAGCATCGACTTATTCCTAAACTCCCAACGGATGTTGTCTGGACGGCACACCTTTACATATTCCTGTGATTCACAGAAGAATTTCACATGCAGTCACCTCACTTTTACAGCTAAGCCCATGCAGTATGAGATATGTCTTCCCAGTAGTGATATCAAGGCTAAATTCCATCCTTCCACACTGGTGTCAAATGTGTGGCAAGCCATGAGGAGGAATGTTGCAGTGTTGGAGCAGGCCAGGAGGCAAATCAATGCTCACCTTGGTCTGCATCTGAGAAGTTATGGTATTTAAGATACGAGTACAGGAAGATCACCCCTCTGCATCAGGGACACTTCACTAGGTGAAACAGGTGGACTTTGGCTCTTGGAGAGTGGCTGTGCTTTTTTTTTAGCTGGCATTTGAGTGGAACTTCTCAAACACGCTTTTGTCTTGCCATTTATTTTTTTAAGAGAAAAAAAGCTTTTTCTTCAGAACCACTTCATTGTCAGATGAAGTGAGGGTGAAATCTCTCCATATCTCATTGCCATTACACTTTTCGCGAGTCCATTGTAACATGATACTGGTTATTTCAAGCACTTTCCCTAAACGGTAGGATGTGCCGTGAACCCAATGATTCTGATTTATTTCTTAGTTTTAGGTAGTCTTGCGACGAGCAGGGAGTTGGACTTGATAATCCTCATGGATCACCTCCAACTTAAGATATTCTATGATTCTGTGTTCTTGTTGGGGTCATTCTATGTCACAGACCAGTGAGAAACACTCAGTCATGGATTCTGCACTGTAAATGTTGAAAATTAGAGTTCCATTTCTAGATTTGATTCTGAAAAAAAGCCTTTAATTTTGAATTTTATGTTTCATTTAGAAAGTATAAAAATCTTTCTAAAGTAGTCAGATGGTTCATTTAAATTACTTTGAGAGTCTGAGCTCTGAGGGTTCTGCCTCACCCGTGGCTCCTGAAACTTAAAGGTCCCATCACCTTGTTTTCTGTCAGCTAAATGGACAGAGACCCAGGAATCTGGAAATTTGGAATGAGGACTTGGGCAGGAATCTCAAGGCTTGGCAGTCTGAGCTCCTGTGTTTCTGGCTTTTTTTGGGTGAAAGCCCAACTGTCCTGAGAGTCCCATTAGAAGTAAAGTTGAGAGTTTTTTCTGGCTCTCTGCTGCATCACTGGGGCGAGGGTTCCTGTGGCTTCAAGGCAGAGAACTGGAATATCAGGAAACCCTGACTCCAGGACAGTCTTTATGGCAGGAGTTCCCCACAGCTGTGAACTCTGCAAGTCCATTTGCTGGAGCAACTCCTCTGGTAATGAAGAAGGAAAACTGCTGGAATGGTTTCATTAAAGCATCTTGTGGTTAGTCAGAAGTTTATAAAACCATTATATTTTTGCTCATATTTCTGTTTGTGATGTAGCAGAATTTTTCAGTTTGGTCAGAACATTTCTGGTTGATTCTATCCACCATATACTATAGACCACATCGTTTCATGGGGTTGAGAATAACATGTTGCTTGTCTTTGCATACCACAAATACGAGGTGTGAAAGCTGGTATAACATGAATGAACAGGACTTGTTAGGATATTTTTTATGGGAAAATAGGTGCCCAGACAGTCACAGAGAGGTTTTTAGGGTATGTCTTTACCACAGAGTTCCCCATGGCTCTTAGAAATCCTCTAAACCAGCTGAAGCCACCTGGACCATTTGGGACTGTAAACTAATGTGTCTACTCTCTAAACATGACTTCAAAAAAACCTGAGTCCCGTCTGGGTACAAAAGCAGTATTGGGCTGATATTAACTCCACTTGATTGGCCCATCAGGGAATATGAACTACAGATTATTTTAGCACATCACATCAGCTGCTAACATAAACCTTCAATTACGTGTGTTCAATTTTGCAACATAGGCTAGGCTAACTAGAAGGCAGATAAAGCAAACCATTTTGTGAGGGAATGAAGACTCAAGAGGCCCTCTTGCCTATGGTCTGCATACTTTCACTACCTGCTGTAATTCACCTCAACAGCATGTCTCTATTTATGTGTGTTACAAAGAGACAAAGGAAGCTGCTGTGGGAAAATCTTTCTTTTTTACCAGGGACTGTAGTAATCCCATTGCCTACTGCAGTTTAACAGCCACGTGTATGCTATCCCTTGCTCCTATGTTTGAAGTATCCTTAACTTGCTGTAGGAACAATTTGTATAAGATGCCATCAAGGAAACTCTGAAATCCTTGTAACAGTTATAAAAGGAATAAAGGTCTTTCTGCATAAGTGATATTCTGCATGCCAGAACTAAATAATGGGCCTAAATATTTGTGCCTAGTATTCTTTGTTGCCTATTAAGTGCGGGGATGGAAATTGTAGCTCGGCAGTGTTAAAACTAAGCAGTCATGAAGCTCTGCTCTGAGCTGCTCAATGACTGGGATGTCAGATAGGATTCCACAGATTTTCTCTGTGTTGATGCAGTGCATATGCATTTCACTCTGTTACATAAATCAGTGTGAGTCAATTTGTATTTGATATGGGAGCTTCAGGAAATTCTTCATAGTAGCTTCCATGTAATATTTGCTAAGGCACCATGTACAGCATTGCTGCACATAGAGCATATACGTTATATTAACTGTGCTATCAGAGGCTACTTTCCAAACAGCAAAAAACCTTTTCTCCCACAGGTGGAAAATAACGATGGAGTCAGCCACCATTGTCCTATATTTTCCTAGAACACCATGCTTCTAATTCATACATGTAATGTAGCTTTCAGAAAGCTGTATCTAATTCAGTAGCATAATTTATCTTTCAGAAAGTAGGGAGTTCATCTCAAATATATACAGTCCTCGGCACATCGTTCTCAGAACTACCAAGTGCCCTGGCATATAGAGGAAAGTGCCAGTGTACCTAACGATCATTCTCAGACACATGCTAACAGCATGCTCAAAATCAGTCTTTTGGCCCGTGTTAAATGACTTCAGAATGGTGCCGAAAGCTGCCTCACGTTTCTGGCATCACACATGCTTTTGCAGGCTCACGTGCACTTCTAGGCTGTCTTCTCTGTGCCAGTGTAATGCATACATAGCACCATCCTTTTGAAGTGTCTGTTTAGCCTGCATTGACCTGCAGTTACAAATTTTACCCTTGGTAACTTTTTCTACCTTGCTTCGCTGAAGGGGCATTGGGAGCATTGTGTTAGTAGCCTAAATCCTGACCGAATGAGATCCGTCTGGAGAGGATTAGAGCTATAGTCTGAGTCCCAGTCATGCAAAGAAAAAGTTGGAAGCAGCAGGTGATTTTGTAAACAGCTAGTTCTTACAGGGACTGTTTTTTGGGAACCCATGATTGAAGTGACTGAGTTTGGCCTGCTCACCCTCCCTCACGCTCCCATGATGCACAGCAAATTTCAAGCATGTGGATCTTAGATTATTTACAATAGTCAACCTTTAACTAAAAAGCAGTGCTCAACTTCACTGTAAATAAAATGGAATGTACACACCAGTTAGACTAGGAGTTTAGGATGTGGTCAAAAAGCTACTTTTATCCGCACAGAGCACTGTCGAACCGTCAGGTTTTGGGACTCCCTGGTTCTGCAGGCTGATACTATTTTGCCAGGAATGTGGTCTTCGAAGACAGATTGGACCAAGTGCGTTCTTCTAAACCTTGAGTTGAAGAGTCCATTAACTTTGTTGAGAAATAAGTAGGTGGTAGGTTCACACACAGGTGGCAATGTGTGAATCATTTCTTTCATTTGACTGTAAGATGTATGAACAAAGAAGATCCTTGGATAAAGATGTAAACTGATGCGGATGCCAGATGAACTTTGACTGAACTTAAGGCCGAACCATATTTTAATAAATAAATAAATAACCCAGGATAAGGAGACACAATAACAGATGCTGGAACCATCTGTTCCTGCACAGCTCTAACAGAAAACTTCTAGTCTATTGTATGTTTCCCTGTTAGGTAGTAGTATTCTCTGTATGAATGTGGTCTGCCTGTGGTGAGATATGAACAGTAATGGCCTTGATCTCCAGGTGAGATGTCCTCAATCCCAGAACTTTCATATGCAGCCTGGCTTCCACAGTGTTTGAAATTCTGTGTACATTCAAGTGATTAAGAACTCCGTCCTTACCTTAAGGCATGTATTACAATCACCATCAAATGAACTTTAAGGATGAGCTGTACTGCTCCACGTAATTTGTTACAGATGTGAGGGAATCCCTAATTTCCCAAGGAATGGTCACTGCAGACTAGATGTTGTTTGAATGAGGTAAACAGACTGCACTTAACCCTTACTGCAGAGGTTCGGTTCTGATTCTGGCAAACACCATTTAAAGTGGTCATGATTCCGGCATTTTAACTGTGCCTACTCCCCATATGATTTTTTAGAGTAGAACCTAAATGATAATTTAAAACAGGAATCATAGTGTTCCAGGGATGGTACAAAATTACAGATTACTTTCTATCTCTGGGACAAGATTAGTAGGTATAGGTCACCGCTCAGATGTGATATAGTGATCAATGGATGAAGTGTTGACTTCCATAAAGGACAATAATCAGGATCAATTTTTCAGATCCATCCACTGGAATAATGATATTCAATGATTTATAATACGGAAATACATTGTTTGCAGGACAGTGTTTATATCATGGACTAGTTGTTGAATTTTGCTAGCAAATCAGTCAAGTATGGGTGGGACTCGTGAGTTTCTACTGCAGTTCAACATTTTTTGGAAACTCATGGGTCAGTTCGTTGCTCATGAGGGAATACTTTGTTCCAGCAGTCATTTTCTTCTAAAGTCTAAGATGCTAGCACTGTACTTTCAGTGGAACTGTTTATGATAAACTTATCTGAATATATGTAGTGGAGGAAGGCCCTGAAGACATTCGAATCTTGTGCCTCTGGCAGCTTGAAGGAGCAGAGGGACTGTGTGGGCTGTTCTCTCTGGACCTGTGGTTTTTTTTTATATAACCTCACACCAAATGTTCATTTCTTCTGGGAGGCTTCTGTATCACTCCACCGAGCATGGCTTTCCAAAGGGTTTGAACTTTAACATCGAGGGTACTTGTATGTCTCAGGAGTAGGTAATCTGTACAGACAAAACTTTGGGAAACACTTCTAAGTGACAGCTGTATGTTCCCTGAGAGTGCTGTTGTACCAAGAAAGCAATGAACTAGTCTGGAAGTTTGCAGAATTAAATTGTTTTGACAGAGCTGAGCGGACAGGTAATAATTCTAAAGTTTCCAGTATTTTTGGGTAGGAGACAGAGTTTTTAAAAAAATTAATAATAATTTTTAACATGATGTTAAAAATGTAATTTCAAGCAGATGACATAGTAATTATGTGTTACTTTCTGGTTTCCTACAAAGAGGGATTCATATAAGACACTAGTAGGACACTTCTAGAAAAGGAACTTGATGGGGAAGCAGTCCTGTGCTTCTCTACTTTCTTACCGATCCTTAATTTAGAGATTTCTAAAATAGGGTTCCACACTGTATCTTGAGATCCACCTACCTACGGCTGTTAGGATGAGATGGAATTCTGAAAAGATGTAACATTTAAGTGAGTTAATTGTGATTTTTTACATCCTTTCTCAAAGTAAGCAGCAATTCACCCATTGATGGGTGGAGCTAAGTAAAGATCCTTTTATTTGGAGAAAATAAAAAATTGTGAATAAAAGGAAAATGAGGCTAGCACTGAAAAATGGGGGGGGGGGAAGGATAACAATTCATGATAAAATAGAGAAGGAAAAGTGAATAATGAAATCAAGGTGCTTTCAGATATGCTTTATCCTCTCCATTGTGTCTTGATCTAGAACAGGTTCCCCTAAATGTATCAGTTCTCTTTTGATCATCCCATTCGTTATTATGTACATCCTTCTAGCCTGGGCCTGAGCTTCAGCATTATACCACCTTGATACTTTATTTGTAAACAGTATCTGTTTACTTACATACTTATGTTTATTTTTCTACTTATTAGTATTACATTAATACGGAATATTTTAGTCCTGCATTGATAGGACAATAAAACTGCTTCATGTACCACTTAACTTTTGAACAGTCAAGGCAGCCATGGTTTCTGGTTAGCTCTGAAACAGAAACCATTGAATGTATTCTGGTTCTTATTTGAGAAAACATTTATTTTTAAATATTTCTTAGAGGAAGATGTCCATTTCAGTGACCTTACTTGTACAATGTGCACAATACTTACATGCTTGTTTAAGGAGTATTACAAAGCACTTCATAAGTGCTAAGTACTGTTTGTAATTGGAAATTTTTCTTGCATTCCCAGACTTCCTAAGATCATCTTGGTAAATTATGTAACCAGGCTGTGCCAGAGCTTGCTTTCTATAGTGTTTAAATGAGAATAATGTTTCATTGCTCCATTTGGCGTGTAAGGTATAGTCGTTCTGTATGGCAATCCACAAACTAGAAAAGAACTGTAACACTGCATTTTATATTATTAAGTTATTATATGTGATAAACATGCATTTTTTCATTGGTATTAAGTGCTCTGAATGACTGTTTTATCATAAAGCAACAAAAATGGAGAGATCTTATGTTTCATCATGCAGGTTTAATGCTTTATGAGTCTGCATATTCACAAACATTGTGGAATATTTATTATTGACCTGATGGAAAAGAGCTGAGGTTCTGTTGGATCAATATGTGTCAGAAGCGCATGAATACTCAAATATTCCGGTTCAAGTGAATATAAAAATTCCTTCTTCTTCATAGTTAATAGTTTTACATTTTCAAAACATGTAAAATACTCTGGAGTTGCAATTTCTTGAATTTGGTTTGTTCATGGAAATACAGCTTTGCAAAGAGCCATATTGGTTGATACTATGATTTTGTTTACATAGCTTTAGAAAGGAGACAATTGGAAGTGATGATATCACTGTTTTACAGGTAGCCAACACCCTTGGCTGTGTGAATTTTGGCTGAGATGGTGAGGAATGCTGCAACCCAAGTATGATTCCACCGCCAACTCCATCGATGTTTCATACTGAGAATTATGGTAATTAGTTTTCACTAAGAAACTTTAGTTGACACTAAAAAATACGGGTATTGCTACAGAACACTATTTGCAGGACCTATATTGAGTTTCTGGTACAATGTGCATCAACATTAATTTTATTTTCACATGATGGCGTGGGTAAAACAGTGTCTGAATCACCTAGCTTTTGGACATTCACTGACTACAGTGATGATACTGGAATGAGACACATGATGAAATAGAAATCTGAATACAATTATTTTAAGAACCTTTATTATTTACATTGGTTTAATATATCTCTAGTCTTTTGTTTTAAGCCCCTCAGAAGTTAATTTTCCATGTGTATTTTATATGTATTATATGTTGCTATGCACAATGGCAATCTACATTTGATTTTGTCATCTAATTCATATTACAGTAGTCTGTAGAGTAATAATTAGAGTAAGTTTTAAAGAAACTATAGAAGAATAGATTGTAGAAGGAACATCTTTTGTAGTAGTGTTGTATATGGAGAAAATGCATGCTTTTTTCTATTATTAAATACCTGTAGGTAGCAATTGAGACTTGTTGAACTCTGGTGTGGACTCTGAGCTATAGATAATATTCAGAGTGGTGATTTCCTGGGTTGGTCCTATGACTACTTAGAATAAGTAAATGAGTAAAGATTGCATGTTATGAAAAAAAAGGAAATGTTAAATTAATACATTGATTCATTTACTTATTGGTTGTCAAGTCTTGATGTAAATTTTAAGTTTGGGAAAGGAAAACATAGCCCATTACTTCTCTAAGAGATTGAAAATTTCTAAAAGTCACAGAAAAATTGAAAAAAATCTAAGCTTTTGAAGTGCCCATGCTCTAACAATTAAAGAAGTTAAAATAGTTGAGCTTCATTAAAACCAGTAGAACATTTGCTAAAACCTGTAGCAGAGGCAGATTTTTGTCCTTGATGTCTGCAGCTTGGAAATTCTGTGATGGGACTTTCTGTGATCCTTTTCTGACCACATTCAAGACCCACTCGTAAAAGAGAATAGGAGGCTCATCAGCTTTTTAAAACTGTCATATCTCTGTTGATTTCAGTTATGATAATTTCTACTATGTAGGAATCTGCTCCAAGGTCTTTCTACAGAGGCCCTTGTGTCTTATTTTCTTTGAAAGGCAAAAAACCATATCCACGAAACAACAACAAAATGCCTTGTGCTCTATCTTGTGCATTATCATTTTAGAATATTATAGTGGCACTTTAGTAGCAAAAGAAGGTGGCCTGCCAACTAAAGCAGGATGCAGTTTCTACCCACCATCTTAGATGGTCTCATGGTGTCCTCTTTGCTAACCAGCCTCTCTTGTGTTGAATTACTGTCTTCTCATTACTTTAAATTCCAAATACAGTAATATTGTTACTACTAGTAAGGCAGAGTGAACCAGAAAAATACAGTATCATTTTCAGATTATACCTGTAGCACTGAGACTTAAAAAAGAAACCTAGTGCTGTTTCACCTGCAAAGCTTTGGTACACAAGTACACTCCCTGAGAGATCATTTCTATGGTGCCGCTTCAGAGACAGCTGCCTAAAAAAGTGCTGACTTAGAGATGCTATGGAAATACCTAAGATTCTCACTGTTGCTGGCCTTAACTGTAGGGAGAGTTCACCAAATCCAAAGACCTCTGAAGTGATACTTCTGCATTTTGCTGTCCTGGATGCTTCACATTCCATGTGTCCTGTAGGAAAGGAATATCTCTTGTTGTTGTTGTTGTTGTTTCCCTCCCCTGCCCCCCCTCCCCAGAAGCAAGTGTTATTCAGTGGAATTCACCTTGCGGAACAGGAAGACTTTTTAAGGCTCCCAGTCTGCTGCACAAACATGTGCTGCATATGTTGTTTTGGTTAGCAGTTCAAGTATCCTAGCAAGTCCTACTTAATAATCTATCTGATAAGGCTTGATTGTGCTTCACTGTGTTTAAATTTTTGGGGGAACTGTTTAGATAATGAAAGTGCTCCAGTGCCTGCATTTGTGTAAAACTCCAAAATTAGAAAACACGGCCTTTAGTGTCTCAAGGTCTCAAATGACTGAAATACCGAAAGGAATTGCATATAGCAGTATTGTACTCAATATCGCAACATTAGCATGCATGATACATTGTGTAAATAATGTGTGTTTATTTTCTGTATTATGTTTTTTTGGTGTGAGTGTTAGATGGAATGATCAGAAAGCAGTTTCATAGCTCTTTCCAGTAACAGAACCTGCAGAAGGAAAAAGTCATGTAGACATAATCTAGGTTTTATCTTGGCAATAGAGCATTGTGCCTTCTATTTTTTGAGAGATTCTTCTGACTTTTCCAGCTTCAAATGATACTATCAAGTTGTAGGTGATGCTATTTCTCTTTGGCATTATGTTTCCATTAAATAATACATATTGAAAATAATGTGTCCTCACAGACCGACAGCTTCTTATATCCATCTGGAAAAAAAATCTGCATTAAATCTTAAGAACTCATCCTGGATAACTAGTAAAGTACTATTGTTGTTATTATTATGCAGTAACTTTCTCCTATCTAATTGCTCATGCTTATGCAGTACAAATGATAGAATACAAACTTCCATTATGAACTTGGCCTGAGTCTTAATATTGCAAAGCTATTACTTAAAGGAAAAAAAATATTGAAGCTACAGACCATAGCTGCTGCAACAAAAAAGGAATTCCAAAGGAGGTTACAGGAACCTTGTTAAAGTTAACATGTTTCAGACCTTCAGATTCCCATACTTCTGGACACATTCCTTTACCTCACATTGAAGATATGTGTGGTTCTAGTGATAGCCTTGTTGTAGCTGTGGTTGTTTAGTTTTTTAGTTTAAATATAACTCTTTCTTTCCCTTCTGCCCTAGCATTATTTTCACTGTTCCCAGTGTTTTTACTTAAATTCATCATTTTGATAATTTTAACTGGACAATTCTATTTCAAGTACTTATAGCACTTCATGTGAAACAGTTCTGCCTTCATTTCCTGTTTATTTTTAGTTGCTAATTTTCAGACTTTTTCCATCCCCTTGGGTTTTTAAAAATCCTGTTTGGTACAAACCAGGGTGGTCCAACTGGCAGCCCAAGGAACAGTTCCATCTGGCCTGCTGCATTTGCCAAGGAGGAGCTAGAAAATGCCTGTAAGGGCATGCACTGCCCTCACAAGCAAATGTTACCTATTGCTGAGATACATAACCATGCTTAAAGCCGAACTGTTGGGCCATGTCCACCTAGAAAAAGATATTGGCACTGGACATCCCTTTTCCTGAGTACACCCAGGTGTCTAGAGGGGCTAGTTGTCCTTTCAAAACAATCTTCAGAGAGGATGCTACAAGTGGAAGCTAGCACTTGTCCCTAAAAAAGGTAGGCCACTGTTGTTTTTCCTGGTTAGATTGATAAATTAATAGAGTGACACGAAAACTGTGCTTAAGCCCTGGGGCAGTTGGAGCTAGTTAGTACTTTAAAATCAACTTCAACAAAGCTGATGTTATTAATTCATGGTGTCATTGCTGGCTTTGCATATGACTTCCAGAAGTGGCCTCTGTCAAGTCACTATACCTTTTCCCTTACGCAAGATGAGCATAATGATATTAACCAATGTGATGCATTGAAAGCACCATAACAACCAAGTATATTTTGTCAAATTGACAAAATAATTTCAAAGGGTTTCATTTGGCTACTTTGCATTTATTTGTTGGAGAATATTCTACCTTCATATGCACGGGGCTGCCTCACTTGAAATCACTGCATCTGCCAACATGCAATTCCTCATAAGAAACTATCTCAAAAGCTGATTTTATCCCATGTACTCCATTATGTTGTACAGTAATAGCCTTTCTATAGCAAAATGTGCCCAACTAAGTATGAAGTCTAACCAGTGCCTCATAAAACAATAATATCACATCTTTTGATGTGTATTCCACTTCCATTAAAAATATTTATAATGTTTAGCAGGAATGGGGCAGAGTACAGCTTGGCAAAAGACTGAAATAAGCAATCAGGAGCAATATACCCAAGTGTACATTTACTGTTACCATATATCATTGTGTGATGACAGCAGAGCTCTGCTAGTTTTAGTAACCTTATTCAACATACTGTAGCACATAAAGTTACCAAAGAGCATAGAGTAGAAAAAACCCACCATAATACAGCAACTTAGTTTTATGCTCATGCATTTTAGCATCCTGCTTACCTTTTAAATTGTAGAGAAACACCAGATTAATGTTCATAACTTATAACCCCTTTCCTGTTCAGAGTGTACAGAAGCACAACTGCTCTATTCACTCTGTGCTCATTTATTTTAAAATATTTCTTCTGTTTATTGTCCTAGGCCCTGTACACTGGTCTGCAGTGTTCCCCATTATACTGTGCATCTCCAATTTTGGTTAAAAACACCCCTTATTTCTGATACAGATCATCTCCCTGGGGCTTTTTATTTTTCAGTCTAGATTAATCTCCTTTGTTTTCTGTCTCCTCTTTGTCTATTCTTTCTTATTGTCTACTCTTTATGCTATCTATAGCTATGGTGTTCCCCCCAAGTCTTTCTTTTCCTTCTTTTCCCCTTTCATGCTCAGCTCTTCTTTTCACACTGATTTACCTCATCTTCCTTTGGTTCCCTGCCCCCAGTTTTCTCCCCATATCCTTCAGTCTGTCTTTCCCCTTTCCTTTCTGCTCTGTTCACCTACTGCACTAGCCTACACCCCTCTTTGTTTTCCATTCTCTTCCCTAATGTTGTCTTACATCTGGGAGATGACTAATGATGACAGAAAAGAGGAAGGGAAGACAACAGCCGAAGGAATTAAGACATAGGGTAACTTGCAGAGAAAACTTTTTGTTCAGGAATAAAGAATTGAATGGAAGCATCAAACAGGAACAGCAAAAAAAAAAAAAAAAAAAAAGCCTGATTGATTATTCATTACTAATTATCCATTAGTAAAACTGAATTTTACTTGAAAATTATAGTCAGCAATGTTGTAGAACTATGTGACAGCATACTTAAAAATAGATAAAGCTGAAGTAGAGGCAATTAAATATACTTATTAAACAGTTGTATGGTGCATGTCTCTAGAAATGTTCATGGAGAAAGAAATGTCACTGGAGGATAAGGAGAGGCTAGTGAAAGAAATAAATACAAAAATAAGATGAGGAAACCATGCAGTCATACATGAAGTGTGAAAAGATGGTGATCAGAGGCAATAAAGACCTGCATGAAGTATTTGGAGCAGGTTGAAAAACAGAAAAATAGCACAGAACTGAGAACAAGCAGTGATTATTCTGCATGGAAAAAACAGGAGCCGTGAAAATGGCAGCAGAACCAGCTTACTGAGGATACTAGACACACACTATTCATTAAAGTAGTTTCAAGCAGGATGCAAAACTTTCTGGATAAGACAATGATGTGCTAGGAAGCCAATGGGTTTGAGAAAGGATATGGTTCACACTGGTTAAATACTTCCTTGTTTGGATGGCAGAAAGTGCTCAACTAGAGGAATTTATGTCATAGTTACCCATTGGAAAGCGGTTTATGAAAATTTTTACATTTTATTGGTAATAGTAACAAAAGTTTTTGTCCAGATTTTGCTATTTGTATTCATGTTTTCTAAAAGAAATTTGTTCTCAGAGTTGTTACCCTGATTTCGTGAAATCACAGCCACAGGTAGAATCTGGCCAGTCACTGACATAACTGGAGTAACAGTCATATAAAAATGTCACAAGCTTTTCAATTGCAGTATGTGCAAGGACTCAGTTTCTAAAATAAAAGATCATTTTAGCAGCTTTGTCAGCATTTCTAAAATGCTAGTCACCCATCACTGGCTATCAAAGATTATGATTATGGGATGTTTGTTATAACAGTATATTTCTTGCTGAAAACCTGATAGTAATACCCATGAATCCTCTGCAGTTTCCTAGCACAGTGAATAACTGCATAGCATAACGTTTGTAGCTAGAAATTTTTCTGCTTGAAAGTCACATTTTCTGGAAGTATTATGCTAGGAAATGGTATCACACACCTGAGTACCATGAGTTGTGTTAAAGTCAGGTGAAGGAAGCATATCCTTAATTAAAACATCCACAAGGCATGCAACATTTTACAGAAATTAGTTTGGAGATGGCCAACAGGGCTGATTGAGAGCAGACTTGGGGATACTGGTGGATGAAAAATTAGATATGAGCTGGCAATGTGCACTTGCAGCCCAGAAAGCTGATTGTATCCTGGGCTGCATACAAAGAAGCATGGCCAGTAGGTCTAGGGAGGTAGTACTCCACTGCTGTGAGACCCCACCTGGAGTACTGCATCCAGTTCTGGGGTCTCCAGTAAAAGAAGGGCATGGACCTGTGAGAGCAGGTCCAGAGGAGGGCCGCAAAAATTATCAAAGGGCTGGAGCACCTCTCCTATGAAGAAAGGCTGAGAGAGTTGGGGTGGTTCAGTCTGAAGAAGGGAAGGCTCCAGGGAGACCTTACTGCAGCCTTTCAGTATTTTAAGGGAGCTTATAAGAAAGGCAGAGACTTTTTACCAGGGCCTGTAATGACAGGACAAGGGCTGATGGTTTTAAACTAAAAGAGGGTAGATTTAGATGGGACATAAGGAAGAAATTATTTACAATGAGGGTGGTGAGTCATTGGAGCAGGTTACTCAGGGAAGTTGTGGATGCCTCATCTCTGGAAGTGTTAAAGGTCAGGTTGGTCAGGGGTCAGGTTGGTCAGGGCTTTGAGCAACCTGATCTAGTGAAAGATGTCCCTGCCTGTGGCAGGGGAGTGGGACTAGGTAATCTTTAAAAGGTCCCTTTGTGCCCAAACCATTCTATGATTCTATGAAAACCCAACTTACAGACAAAGACATATACAAAGAAAAAACCTCAAAATACTGTAGCCTATGCTTATTGTGTCCGTGGGCTTTGCACATAAAAAATGAAGAGTAAGAACAGTTTTATATGATAATTGTTTTTAACTATTGTCTCAAGAGAAAAAATAGATAAAAATGTTTTCTTTATTAAAAAACAAAGGAACATCTTATCTGGGAGAAGATTGCATATTACAGGTTCTTTACAGTAGTGTTATTTTAACATGTGAATGATTAAGTTTTATAGCAATTTAGAGACAATAAGGGAAAAAGAACAGGCGGTACTGTACTTTGAATGGTTATGGGCACTCAATCTCCAGTCTCGTCTGTTGCAGTAGGCATAAATTGTCTCAGTTTCTGATTGGACCATGCATGTATGTCCATTATTACTGTAATGTATATACCTCAACAATTTTGATGACAAGTTAATCTGTTCAAGTCAATAGCACTCGACAGAAAAGAAAAAAAACTTCCATAGCTTCCAATCCATAAAGTGATTGGGGCAAGTAGGACAGAGAATGGTTACAACTGCCCTTGGATTTCCATGCTTTTCTGTCCCCTTCCTTGCTGTGCATTAACTTTTCTTGGACAGTATGTAGGGAGTGAAAATTACTCCCGCATGGTGTTGTAATCTCTTTTACAGATATAAATGAAGACAGAGGAGATGAGCAAAATGTAGACTCATCCTTTAGATTTGCTTTTTTTTTTTTAATGTTGCTTCTATTACACAGTCATAGTTGTAGGAGAGAAATTAAGGGGATTCTGTCCCCCAAGTGAAACAGATGTTTTACTAAGCCAAGTATGAAAATTTGTTCTTTGTAAGGAAGCAGAGGGAATGCCTATTTATGGTATTTTGCAGCTGCACTGAGGGAAATACTCTCTTCAGATTATGTTGAGTGGCTCCATAGTACACAACGTTTGTGGTCCCTCAGTTGAGCCAAGAGCCATGTAAGCAACTTTTACGCAGACTGGACCTTAAGAATCTGATCCTCAGACGTGAAGACAGACCTTCATAAGTTTAACAATCTGTGACTTCAGGACTCTCTGCAATAAGCAGAATTTACTCCTGTCCAAGTAACATGGGTTGCTAAATCAGTTGCTGGTTGTGCTTTTCAAGTGTAACTCCTGTGAGGAAATGGTATGTAATTACAGCTCTCCAAAAGAGACAGAATTGTAATCCATACTCTATCTCCAAAGTTATTTAAGATGTAAGTAAAACACGTTGCAGTTTTATGTTTGGTGCAGCGGATTATAGTGGAAGGCAAAGAGTTAAGGGTTCATCTGCTTCCCAACTAAATGTGCAGAAAAGCAGTAGTATTTGAGGACACTATTCTCTTGGCTACTTCTGAACTGATAGTCCCAGCAATAGGCATGGGAGCTGGGGGTGTTTTAGTCCTTTTGGGTTCCTGTAGCCCTACATCCTAGTTCCTAGCATGCACCTGTTATTTACAGGGATATCATTAAATTCTGGACAATAAGTTTGTTTTAATTAATTCAGGAATCTTTTATCTTCATAGCCCTATTGAGCAGTAGGGTGTTTTGGCCCAGAGGGAGCAGCGGCTGTCATTCAGAGCAAGCCTGTCTATCCGTATATGGTACTGTGTTGCTCCAGTTAAATATACCTCAATTGAGTTGACAACACAGCATAGCTTCGTGGTTGCATAATCAATGTTTTCCCCTTTTGCTTTGTTTGTGACCTCTAGCCAAACCCTGCTTTGAGTAACTAATTTCCATGTGGGATTTTCTATGCAATTATTGCTATATTAAATTAATTCCCTGCAAGCAAGAAATAATTTATTTTATAAAATGAGCTGCTTTTTATGCCCCCACAGAAATATCTGTGTACTTGAAACCCTGAAGGAGCAAATCCTGTTTTGTCAAAAGTATCTAATCCTCAGAACGTAGAAGACTTTAGGCATGATAGCTCATATGGTTTGGATCTGCTTACAGAGCTTGAAGCGTGAAAAAGAGAGCTCTTCTTGACTTATGCTGCTGTAGTAAGAATTCAGGTCTTCTGGCAGACTTCAGAGGCAAAGCACAGTTCCAATAAAGCAGCCTTCCACTGCATTAGTGAAACCTCGCTTTCTCTTCCCTCACCTTTCTCTTGACACAGTCTACTCCCTCAGTGGCTGTAGTGCTGATCCTTCCCTCTGGATGTTCTGCTCAGCTCAACTCAGGCTTTTAAATTCACATCCAGAAGAGAACACCAATCTTTGATTTTGCTTGGTCCTTCCAGGACACAATCCACCTTCCAGAGCAAATGAGGCAGAAGTCTAATGACAGCATCCTTATTCAAAGCCTAATCCTTAATCATTCCCTAAACACTGTACTTCCTGACTGTTGAATGAAACAGGGATCCAGGACAGAATATTTTAATGTAAAAAATATGAAATATAATCATTATGCATGCAGGAAGCAATTAAAGATTGCACAGGTAAACTTAATGCTGATATGTTCTAAATTTTAAATAAGACTTTGCAGCATGTATCATATTGTATACAGATTTTAATGTACCATCCTGTCTTACAAGGTGGGATACAGTAAATAAAGTAAGACCTTCCTGAAAGACAGAATTGTCATTGGGTGGAGCTACACAGACTACTGCATTGATATTAAATAGAGATTTTACAGACCTGTAGCACAGACTCTTGCATGTCTCCAAATGAAGTATTTGGCAACAGCCATACACTGTCATTTCTTTTGTGGGTTGGCCACAGCATGGAGAAGATGCATGCAATTTAGCAGTGACTTTCCCAACCGTATACCTACAGCAGAGGAATGTTGAAAATTGAGAACTGTGTGTCCTATTCCAGGTTCTTGTGGGAAGTAGTTGTACTTAGTAGTACTAAGTTGTAATTAGGTGTACTAATTAATTTTTTGCACACTTTTCCCACCAGTTTGCCCCTTCTGCTCTTTTCCATTAGCATAGCTCACACAGCCAGCAATCTTTTCTGATAGTCCTTTTTCTCCTGTCAAGCCTTCCCATCCACTTTTCACTCACTTTTTTTATGAGCACGGCGCCTTCCAACTCGAGTGATTCTTTCTCTGAGCTGTGTGTATAACAAGAGGAACATTGAGAACACAGGAAGACTGTTTGCCTCTTTTCTGTTCCAGTGCCCAGTGCCATAATTGTTTCTGGCAGCCATGAGGAGCTGTTGCAAGGAAAAGCTCTGTTCAGTTCTGGAAGACAAAATGTGAAAACAGAGTCCATAAAGAATGTTGCTTGATACCCTCTAACAAGCTTTCATCCAGCACGTGCAAACTCTTGATTTTTGTTAGAAGTTTATAGCTTGTCCAAACAGGGTGAGACTGCATAATGACAGTGAAAAGCATCCTGCCAAATTTTAAGTCCTTTCTTCAAAGAAGGAAGGTTGAAGACCCTCTCAGAGAAACAGCTATAAGAATTTTTTAACATGAGCAGAAGTGTATAATTAAGGTTCTTTATTGGTTCTTTTACAGAAATATAATACATATATATGTGTCATACATATGTATACATAATACATATGTATAATTAAAGTGTGTCATAACACACAGGTTTAAAAGGCTCGTTGAGACAACATTATTTGCCTCGCATTACAGAAAGTTCCAGATTATCCGTAGAACAGGAATTTCTAGAAAAAAAAACTTTTTTCTCGGGGAAAAAAATAATCAGTGGGAGGTTTTAACATGTGTATCTGACTCTCTACATGAAATAGTTTGTCAGGCCAGCTGTCCATCTGGTGTAAAAATAACATAGTTCTGCTAAATACTAGCTGACACTTGGTCTCATTTCAAGAAAGAAAAGGAATGACTGACTTACCCTGCTGTTCAATAAATACAACTGTAAATTAATTCTAACATAGCAATGGGACCACTTTGCATTCCTTGAAAACCCTTTGGCGATTCATAGTGTGGTCAGCTTCAGTATCTGCAGAGAATGTATTAGATCTTGAGTATAAAGCCCATCTTTCCTCAAGAGAGTCATGTAGCACTTAAATGATTTGTTAATCCCTTCGATGGTTGGCCACTGTTCTGAAAGCTATCTTTGATAGCTAGGTTTATTGAGGAATGGTACGAAAGAATTTTGGAGAGAATAGAAGAGTGAGTCCCTGCCTATCTGATTGATAGCTGGGGAGAATGAAAGGACAGATTAACGATCTAACATCTTCTGCGGGCCGTTCTGAAACCAAACTGTCATTCGAGAAGAGACAACAAAGAAGAGCTCGGCCTAACACAGGCTGAAATGGAAAGACCACTACCTCATCTTCTGTTTCTTCTGGGAACACTGCAGCATTACAGTAGCCCTACAGCATATGAAAGGTGGTAAATGAAGATTATTGAACTCTTTGCCACAGTATGACCCTATTTTTTCCCCTCACACCCATGTAAATTGCATCCAAATGTTTATTATTACCTCCTTTTGCTTGGACTGTTTCCTTTTCCCTATAGTGTCATACTCTTTGCTCTCTAAACACCAGGTTCAGTCAACTCAGTGTGCAGATGATTCAGGAAGTCATATGAAAGCTATGTGCTCATTACTGCCATGTAAACTAGCTCACAGTTCACTCTCCAGATAATTTGGATAATCAGGTACCTCCCTTTCTCAGGTCCTAAAGGAAAGGTATAATTTTAGATTGTCATTAATAATATTATTTATTCTCTGTTTGATTTTTAGATATTTTTAGTGAAGTAAACACTCTTGATTTGAAGAGAAATTTTAACTGGATGGAATTAAAGCCAGATTCTGATGACTAGCAGCAGCAGCAATCTGTGAATTACTGACGTATATGTTTAATATCTCCCTTGAGAGTAGGAAAGTTCTTCAAATGTTGAAACTGGCTTAAATAATTTAAATTCATATGAGTGGTGAAAATTCTTTGGCTAATAATGTTAGCCTGATTTCTTCACTTCCAATTTAATCTAGAATATTTGGAATAGTTGTTAACAGTATGTTGATTTATTTGAATATCTTATTCAACAGAATGGTTTGCATCCTTATACTCACACCTTAGAACTGATTAGATTAATATTCTCCAGTTGACGAATATATTTTTATCGAGCAAATTATTATGTTTCTTGACATACCTGGTTTTGCTTGGTGCAGTAAGAGCAATCAAAATGCCTGGCTATTTTTCTTTTTGTTTCTATAAAAACTACAGGGAGTGATAAAATTATTTATTTATTTTTTGGCTGGAAATGCTAATTCATGAACACTTTTACTAGGAATGAAGAAGGAAGAAAAAAAATCAATGAAAAATATGAAAAATGAAGGAGGTACTGTGATTGGGTTGCAGAAGGCTAAGTTTCAAGTCTCTGCTCTGACTTAAAAATAAAGGCACTGACAATGATGCTTTTTTTGCTGTTCTGGAGTCTCTCTTCCTTGCTTTTATGTGGAAAAACGTTGAAACTTCTGGGGTTAATTCTAATGTGGGGAAGAAATATTTTTGAGATTTCAGAGTTTCACAGGAAAGGAACTATTTGCCACCCAGCTACAATGTCAAGAAATAGCATAAAGCAAAACAATTGTCAGCAACAATCATTCTAAGTAATTTCTTGTCCAGGTTTAAAATTCCAAATTCTTACCCACAAAATATTCAGGTTATTAATAAGAGGGTGCTTCTGATTGCTTTACAGAAATGGAGCTATTTAGCCTAATGATAATGGAGGCTTTAGGAATAAGAAGTGGAATTTAATATGAAAGCCGTTAGGTAGTACAGACAGTACATTAAGCTTTCATCTCTTTTTTTTTCCCTTAGACCCATCTATTTTCTTTCTGCATAATTTGAAGACCTAATATCTCTATACTTCAATATGTGTCGAACATTGCTATCTACCTCCTAGCAGAGAGAAATAAGCAGCACTCTGTCTCACAGCCATTTGATTCTGGTGATTTATATTAATTTCAAGTTCTGCAACAGCTTGTTTTAGGACTTCACTTCAACCTCTGCACTACCTCTGTCAGCCCTCTTTGACTTTCTTCATATCCTCCTCCTTTAGCCAAGCAGAGATCAGGTCTTTGTGTTCTGTCGTACAGTCAAGCCACATAGCTGCAAGTTTGCTTTACTGTAAATACTGTAAGGAGGACTTCTACAGAGTCTTTTCTTCACCTACTGTTTTCTTATGCAGCCAAAACCAACTTTTCCTTTTTTTACAAAGCAACTGTTCACCTTTCTTATCAACACATTCATGTTTAGTATTTAGCCTCATAAAATATTCTGAATTACACCCTTAAAGGGGCACTACAAAATGAAAGACATGGCCATGTATTTTACAGTTCAAAAGAAGAAATGGGAGAAACCTGTCCGAGTTTTAAAGGTGATAACCCAGTAATGCACCAGTGTTATGTACAGTTGAAGAAAAATAATGCTTAGTTTGTTTATAAACCTTAATTGTATGTGTGATGCAGATATCAGGATTACATACTAGGTATCTCTGAGGTAAAAAGAAGTCTAATTTCCAAGTTTACAGTAGCAGCAACATGGCAAGTGATGCCAAATCAAGTCTTGGTAAATTCAGGCAGGGCCAGAAATGTATAAATGTAACCTGTGCATTCAGTACAATGTAGAGGTACCCAAATACCTGTATAAATAAGAAAGTTTAATCACTGGAATAAATCTTACTGGGGAAACATGGAAGTTTTCCATAGAAAATAAGCTGATATGTTCCTATGTGGCCATACAGCAGGATGGCTTCTTGTAGCTGGCTTAAAGTGAGCTTGGACATCTCTACACTCCCATCTTCTGTACAAACTTTTCTGTGATGTAAATTAGCAGTGGCATGCCAGTCTTAAATGTTACTTTATTGCTGTGTAAAAAAATAATGCATTAGAAGATTACCTCCAAAAAAGGTATAGTAAATAAGTCGTTTTAAAACAAAGCATAATTTATTGCATGTTTTGATCAGCAGTTGGGAACACTTTAAAAAACAGAGTTAATCAGATGCAGAAGCTGTTAGATAAAACAATTCTCATGAGTCCCTCAAAAGGCATAGCTAGCAGAAAGCTTCTAGCTTGCAAAATTCTATACCTTTTCAGTTATCAAAGAAAGGCAAAATCAAATTAAACTCCTGGGAAGGAGTTCATTCAAAACTTCATTCAAAGCTTCAAAACATTCAAAAGTTTTGAAGCTCCTGCCCTATAAGTCAATATTTTTCTGCTCATTTTGTGTTGCTAAAAATTTTGTACGGTAGAGTCAGTGGTTGGTAACTACTTAGAGAACCATTTTTTGTGTTTTATAATGCCACACATGATTTATGTCACAGTCTTTAGTTAGCTACTTAAGGCTGCTTAGTACCAAAATGGCTTTTAATAAATATGACAGAGACTATCACCCTCTGACAGGCAGCATGTGTCATTGAAATAAAGGCAGCCATACAATAGCTTTAAAAGTGGAGTGCCACAGCTGAACAAGCAGCTTTTATGTTCTTTTTTTGTTGGACCCCCTCCGGGAGTAAGGGGTAAGTTTAGTTTATTGCCTTAGTTTAGCTTTTGGTTTAGTGCTAAACTGAAATTTTCTGGCAGCAAGCTTGAATAGGGTCTTAGGATAATCTTCCAGAAAACACAGTAGAGCAAATGTAGACAAACGTGGCCATACACAAACACAGTAGACATAAATTGCTTTGTACACTGTCTTTGTTGTAATGTTTGAGTATGCAGGTACATGTACATAGATGACTGCATGTATAAAACCTGATGTATGTGTGTGGGTATTTATCTGTATGAAAAGAAAGCAATAATTTCCTGTCAGATTAATATGCATCAAAAATAATTTCACTGAAATCAAAGTAGTTTTGCAGTGTAAAGCAGCGTGAGAAGAGAATCAAACCTCCTGTGTATCAAGGGCATAAATCAAATTCAATTTTATTGTAAAATAAATCACATACAAACACAGGCATATACACACACAACCTGTATTAAAAGACCACTGTTAGTGTTGTCAAGGTCAGCAATCAAATAATAGGACTTAATATATTAGCATGACCTGTGCAGCTCGATTTGAGCTTTTATGTATGCACCATGTTTAATTACATGACCTCACACATTGTGTTCGACAGTGCTCAGGAAAGACAAATGCATACTAAGGCATGACTTCTCCTGTTGTAGGCAAGCTAATAGCACTGCATATTACTGAAGTTGCTCAGTTCAACATGTGACAAAATCAAGTTTTCAGTTATGTTCTTCTTCAGATATAATAACCTTGAACCGAACTCTTGCTTTGTACACATACCTTCCTGCACTGTTTTAAGCTGGATTGAATCTAGGTCCAGTCACTGGAACAGATCAGGGAATCTGTTTTTCACTGTTTGTTACCCCTGTGGAAACATAGAGGAGGAGTTGCCTTTGTGGAATGTAGAGGGGAAGAAGGCAAACTTATATATAAAAAGGGAATTAAGTGGGACAAGAACAAGAAAGGGATGGACAGTGGGGATAGCAGAGCTGTGATAATAGATAGGGAGAAGGAAGGAGAAAAAGCCTGGGAGGTTTTGATGGAGTAAACTTGGTCCCTCATATGTTTACATTTAATTACGAGATTACACTATTTTTCCATAGAATTCCTACCTCATGCAGGATGCACTTAATGAGCAGCTATTAAATATCTTGCTTTGCCCTTATCATGCATGGCCTCAAGCCCTACGTGTTGCAGACATTTCCAATCCTTGTCCAAAGACAGAATTACACATTTTTTTCAGGGATTTTTGCAAGGCCTCTATCACTCTTAACATTTTAAGTAGGGTTGCACCAACAACACTAATTCTAGTATTTCCTAACTTTTCAGTGATTAAAGTTGTAGTCTTAATACTCTTTTAAATTTTTTGTGTGTATAATTGTATATGGCACTGTATAATATGTATGCATTCATATATATACAATATAGCGTGAGCAAACAAATTGATGTATAAGTGTTACTGAAGGCTATAAAGGTGCTTACAATTTTATTTTATAAGGACAGAAAGTTATGTGAGGGCATGAAGAACTCTAGAAATGACTGGCAACAAAAGAAAGCAAAGATCCTCCTTACTATTTTTAACCGTTGTGTTACATCATGTAGTTCTGCAGCAGATTAGTCATCACATCAAAAGGTTGATGGAAATAATAGTGAAAAGGACTTGGCGGACTTTGAACATATATGAGGTAATGCAGTAAGTGTGACAAATGACTTCTGGCATTTTAAGGTGAAATGGAAAAACTACAGCCAGAATACCTGACTCTTTTCTAGTTTGTTTTTTTTTCCTTAGCTTTTCTTTTTTTTAAATTCCTGATTGCAATATGCTGATATCAGTGCAAGTTTTATGGTTCTGTACAGGACTTAGGTAGAGTAGAAGGATGTCAGTTACAGTAAAGTAGTTTTGTGATTTTAAGTATTTTAGGTAGTGTGGTCTAGAGGGTCCATGGGAGGAATAAACAAGACAAAGTTCTTGCTGGAATAGCTAGGAATATGGTATTTAAGAGAAGGAAGCTAGTGATTTCTTAATCGCATCAGTATATTGGGACAAACTTCTCCTGGTAGCATATAATAGTGACAATAGTCTTCAATATTCTTTTAGAAAACTCACTTCGATTTTTCAACAGCGCTCTGCAATAACATTTTGTAGTGCTGACTTAAAATTATTGATTAGCTAAAATTGATGGTCCAGAGCCAAACTGAGGATCATTGACAACAGCCAGTAGTGAATCTCAGGGAATGCTGTATGTTGAGGATCGTATAGTTAAGATGAAAGGGATAAAAAAGAGTTTGAAACTTTTTTTTTATCTTTTAGAAGCAAAATATAGATATGAGTAGTACATTTCTAGAAAACTACTGCCATGTATCCTAGTCAATTACATTACTTGATATGTCTTTCTTGTTTCATATATGCAACATCCATTCATGTTTACCTGTTAGGATCTTCAGTGGGGCTAAAATTATGGAAACAAATAAAGCAAAACATATGAACAGTGAGGAGGTAGATCAAACTTGTTCATGTATATATGAGTTATTATTGGACTGATCAAAATAATATGTATTCAATTTTTTTTAAAGATATAGCTGCTATGTGTGTAGTAACAGTAACAATTATTTTTAAGGGCATTGACTTGATATAAGACTAGGATAAAATTTATTTAACATTTTCATTGTGTGATTGAGGGCCAATCTTGGCATTTGTGTTAGGTAAGTATTAATAAGATATAAATGTTTGTGAAGCAGAAAAAATAGCTAAGGAGCAAAAATTTATCTCCTAAAGTAAAGATGAATATAGAATAGTATGCATTTTAATAAACAAGTGACATAGTGCTTCATAAAATCATGTATCTAGTTTGTACAGGTTTGCCCTGTCACATTAACAACTGTTTAATTGACTATTTACTATTCAAAGCGTTCTTTTGTTTGGATCAGTGTTTGCTCCCATTTTATTTATTATGCCCTTTACTGAAGAAGATGGTGATCAGTATGTTCAGTTAAGTTACATGTGATTTTAAGGCTGCAGTTTCACAATTGGTGTAAACCAGTTTAAGTCTATTCTGCTACTGTCCCACCACTTTTCTGCTCCAGGCAATGCGTTATAATGCCTTTCTTCTGCTGGCACCAACATTCATGCAGCTGTGTAATTGGTTGGATCAGACAGCTGATCTGCCTGAAACCTCATTAATTAATTTTGGTAGTTTTCAGCTGAATAGAGTCAATCCATCTGATCCCAGCAATCCAGTGCTGGCACAAAGGAGGGGCCAAGGGCTTAAGGAAATAGGGAGAACTTTCCCTTTTGGTGGCAACGTGGATGCGGATTGTGAAATAAACTAGTTGTGAAACTGTGCCTGAATTGTGATGAACAGCATGCTCTAAAGAGGATGGAGAAATAAAAAATTAACTAAGAAGTTGTAAATGGGTACTGCATAATCAGTGGAAGTGCTTGCAGGAAACAGAAATTCAGTTTTGAAGTTTATAAACTGTATCACGAAGTGAAGAGGAAATTTTTCTTCTCTGTGGCCCTAATCCAGTTCTCTTAAGAGTCCCTAGAAAAACTTTCATGTTTTTGGTGTAACATGGATCAATTCCTGTTTGATGCTAACATGTTTCAGATTAAATGGCTAAAAGAAGAATAGTAGTGAGAAGTTTGCCAAGGAAAAAAAGTCTTCACTGAATATCCATAAACCAGTGAAAGGATCTTAAATACAGTTACTTGAAACTGAAACTATGAACAAACCATTTCATAAATATGGAGTATAATATGGCTTGCTGTTTGAAAAAGTATTTTAAAAGTTTATTTTATTTGGCTACTAGTGGTCAGAAAACTTACACAGTATTACTACTGTGTCCTGGTCAAATCCATGCTGTAATTCTCTTAAATTCCAGTTTCTGGTGCAAATACTTAATTTTGCTTTTCACTGATACTTAAGTTTAAAATTAGTTCCTTGGTCATAATGGCAGTACTTGCTGAGATGAAAGCAATATGAATGTTATCACAAATAGTTAATTTCTACATTAAATATATCTTCATGGTTGTAGGGAGATTGTAGTATTTATTTATCCTGGAAAACTGCAGCTTACTTCTAAGCACCAAATTTCCAGAAACCTTGGAGAGTGCAGTAGAGAGATTAGGCTACAGAAATGTTTTAAAAGATAAGATTATATCTTTTCAATATAGCTGCGTAAGTAATTTGTTTTCCTGGCAAAGATTCTTGAAATTAATATTAGGATTCTCTTTCTCATTTAGCTATTTAGGTGAAGGTCAGTAGCTAAGTCTTGCTGTCCATATAATCTGCCTTCTTTTCTTCTCTTTTCCTTAACCCCACCTCCCAAGGATGCACTACTTAGATAAGTCAGCCATCCAGAATTAGATTTGTAAAGTTCTCTGGCCTTCCAAGTTGCTTTTCTCACATTCATACGATTCTCTCCTGCCAACTTAGCCTTCTGTCCTCCACCCATCCCTGTTTTGATTCATTTCCCTCATGCCGCGTGCCTAAATATTGCCCAACCCATGTGGAAAGTCCTTAATTCTTGTCAAGACAGGGTCATGACTAGCCCACCCAGGAAGATCAGAACCAAGGCTCCCAAACTAGGAGCAAGGCTTGCCCACCAGTATAAAAGCCGTTATTCCCTCATGCTCATCCAGGCCTTTGGGTTAGCAGACAGTTTGGGCAGAGGCACAGAAGGTATGTGTTAGGGGAGATGGTGTAGGCTGGGAAATAGCAACAGATTTATCAGGAACGTGAGGGGGGCCATGCAGGGGACAAGTGGGGTGCTACAACTGACTATGAGACTGGATACAAGAGCAACTAAACTGAGGTTAGAGGTATGGGACAGGGAGGGTCAGTGGATGAACGGTGTAGAGGAAAGCAGACTTGGTAAGTTAGCCAGTATGTTTTCCCTTAGTTATGTCTGGACATTTGGAGGAGCTGGGGAAACAAGCTTGGCAGAGGACCAGCAGGCCACCTACTCCAGCTTTCTCAGCCCCATGGGGGAGGCTTGAATTGAAAAGAATGAGCAGACTGAGGCTATACAGTGGTTAGCTGTGGAACAGGCCCACCCTCAGTTCTGTGATGCCTTTGGCCACCTCCATCCAAGTCTTTGATGAGTATTGCCCTTGGTTCACTGGCTTCTTTAACTGCACAGCCTATCGGTCCATTGACCAATCTGTAGCCTGTAGGATACTTGGAGAATTTAAAAAGCTAGTAAACAGTAAGAAGAACAAATCAAGTTCCTTGGGGATTTGGATAACTGGAAACTGACCGTACAAGAATTTTCAGGAAAGGTAGCGCTTTGAGGATAGTACAGACATGCAGTAGGACCTGAATAAATATTAGAAAACTCCATTAATCCCAGCTGTGCCTTCATCAGATGATGGTGGACATACGGTATGAATTTAATTACCATCTCTGATACCAACCTCTATTTTACATACCTCTGTCAAGATTCCAGAATCTGTGTACAATCTGGTTCCAGCCCAGCCTTGAGATATGCTTGAGCCAAAGACAGTTCTCTAATAGCTGACATCTTTGTTAGTGATCTCCAGCCAGCAGACATTTCCAGCTATTGTGCTACCCTATTTTTCTGCTGTCAGGTAGTAAAAATGTGTTATGCATAGCAGTATCATTCCTTAGGCATATTTTACTATACGGTAGCTTCTGTGGCATATCATCCACCAGAACTATTCTTCACAACAAGCTGCTAAACCCTACTTTACTGAAAATGAATGGGAGGTGGCGATGGTCATCCTGGGGAAGCTGTCAAATTATTTGTTAACTTAAATCTTTTTTGATTACATAAAATAGGCCAAACTATGTGGTTACTTACACTCATATTGTTTTGCAGATATTTCTGTTGTTACCTGAGAGAGAAGGCATATAAAGTATGGGAAACCCCCAGATCTATAGCCTCAATCTTTTTCTTATGCAGTCTTCAATTCTGTGGTATGAAGAGTCCCATTTCTGGAGTCTAGTCATCACTGTGGGCTTTACGCAGCGCTGCAAATTTCTGGTTCAAAGGCAGTTATCGCTTTCCAGTCAGGCTATGCTATTTACTCCTTCCTAGTGTACTATGTCCTATGGCTCCTGGCCAAGTAGCGTAAGTTCCTGTGACACCTTTTGAAGTCCTTGACCTTTCTGATGATAGCCATACAGTGTGTAATTAACTGGACCAGCTGGCCCTAAATATTTGGCTGTCCTATATGACTACTGTGACCTGGAGTAATCAGCAGAGTGGCTTATTTGGCTATGAAGTGACTAATCTCAGTTGCTGTTGTTATTGGACAGATTCCTATATAGACCTTCATTTTGGGCGTCTTTATCAGTGGTGTTTGTGGAGGATGTTCTTAGGAGTTTGTGTATTAGGAAGTTTATTTCAAAAAACGTCATAGGAGAATGGCTCCATGTACAGCAGAGATCTGCTTCTTTCCTCTCAGAGCTCACTGCCTAATCCCCCAGTTCATATGAAATTACTACAGGGAATGAACAGCAGAAACCAGAACAAGACAAGGATGTATATAAGAACTGTGCATTGTACAGATGTAAAGAAGGGCTAGGGAGAAGAAGGAGTGTCCACGGCTCTGTTCAGAAGTAGTGTTGGGCTATGACTCTCTCAGTTGATTAGTGAAACAGCCTGAATCTGGTGGTGATTCATCTTGGAACTGGAAGAGTGGGAAATAAATTGTGGGTGCAGAAAACAGGGCAGTTAAGAAATGGCCTGCTGTCTTATCTTGAAAGGCTATCTAAGTACATAAACCAGTATTCTGTTCAAGTCATTGATTCAAATAATCTTGAATCCTCAAATCCTAACTGTACAATTAGAATGCAGGATACTTTTCAGTTATGGTGTTTTAGACACAGTAACCTAAGACGCAAGACAGCCCATTATCTCTCCTATACAACAAGCATTTGTAACTGGTTTGATGCAGTTTGGGATATTGATGAGGCAGATACTTGGTACAGTTCATAAGGTCAACACCCTTGTTCTAGGCTATACATGTAAAGTATAGTGAGAGAGATAGAGTTGTGCCTACCTGCTCTCCTAACACCTTGATCATCAAGAGAGAGAATCCTAATGTGGTTGTGTTCAGTAGAATTTGCATGTCATGCAAAGTAATCATCTTAAAACATGGACACATATTTAGAGAAAATGTTTTGTAGCACTTTCAACAAAATTAACAATTAAACATAGAAGTTAATCATAACACACAATGATGAGCAGAATCTTAAGAAGAGTGAACAGAAAGTTAATGTGGCAATGTCTGATAGAGCAGAATGCATGAAAGGTGAAAATGTCAAGAATAAAATGCTTCCTAGGACCCTATAGAATAAATGTCTGTAGGAATTAGGAGAAATCCTATTGCTTCGGTGTACTCAAGACAGAGTGTAAGTGAAAGGGAAAAAACAATTCTGAATGGACAAGGGCTGGATGAGGTGACCTTGTAACTCTGCCAACTGTTAATATCTCATAACACACAGTGCAGCAATGCTGGTAGGAACTAAAGTAAGAAGAAAGCTCACTACAGCCATTCATGGCTGGCTCATCCCTGTTAAATGTTGGAACACAAACACAGAGTAAAAGCTAATGTTCTTGTCCACTGTTTCTGGCACACTCACTGCAAGTACCAAAATAATGTTGCTCTCCTTCATTGCAGTTATCTGCAGTATATTTGGAGTTTTTTCTGCCTCTGATGTATTTATTCTAGAATTGAATATCCCACACGGTTTATTTGGAACTAGGACATGAAAAATATTTTAAGTCATATTTTAGGCATGATACTTCTTCCAGTTCAGCTGATGACTAGCAAAGTTGACTTCATTTCTGTTAGGCTGGGCTCTGAGATGGGAACTAAGATTTGTAAAGGGCTTATTTTGTTCAGAGTTAGTTTCGAGACATGAATGTAACATCTTCCATTCTTTGGCGTATGCCTGGAGCTTCTCTGTTTATATCATAGGTCACACTGGTACTGTTTTAATTTTTATCTGGAAAAGTAATTCTTGTTTCTTTTGGCTGAAATTGAACTGATGGGAATTACTGCTTGTAATGTCATGCAATTACTAATTATTGGTGTAGATGATGAGACAATATTTCTCCAGTGTTCAGGAGCTTGATGTGTAGTCATGTCAAACAGTAAGTAATACTTCTTGAAGCCTATTTCTCTATTTATGACTAGCAGAATTGATTATTTTGAGTCAGATACTTGCTAAAGCAATAGCATTACAACATCCAGGAGTTTTTAATCTTTTACTCTGAATCTTCATGTTATGATTTTTAAATAAGTTGGAGTAACAGAAAATGACTTACAAATTACTTACAGAAAATGACTTTCTGTTTCTTTCATTTCACTAAGAATGCTATTTTAGTGTGAACATTAAAATCTTTGGTACTTGCTTCCAGAAAGAGTATTGTATGATAAGCCAAATTATTTAAGATAGTTGGAGACACTATTTCAATTGACAAAAATTAAGATAAATGTTTATTTGGCTACACTATAAACAAATGGGCTGATTGCTCTACAAACTGTGGCAAGGCATAAGCTGATAATACCATGTCTTTGACATCAGTAAATGCTGCAATTCTATTTTAGTCCTGTCCCTGAAAACTTACCATTACTTTCTAGAACATTGGCATTTAAACACAAAGGACGTGATTTCTTTAAAATACAACATGTACTTTTGTGGATGGCAAGTTGGAAGTAAAATAAGTTGTTTCCATGAGCGATGACATTCAGCAGCTTAATTATCTGATTGTACTGATAGAGTTTTAGTCCTTAGTCCAAATAGGAGTATTTGTACGCAGGTGCTTCCAGCATGCAACATGGTGCTAACTTCAACAAATTTAATCTAAAAGCATTAAGAAAAAAAGTGAAGAAAGATTTTTGATCACCTTAACTTTGATCATGTTGTCAAGTTTCCTACTGAAGCGAATACAGTTATTGAAAGGAAGCAGAATATTAAAGCTATAGAATGAAATTGCTTTATGACAAAGAATGAAGGGGTGTCATCACTGGAACAGAAATGGCCACTTTGTTTTATTATGTTCTGTGACCTACATGGGAATCACTGTCACCTCTAGATGTCACCTCTAGATGTATACAGATATAGTTATGCAGGGGACTGAAATTGCTTTCCCCCTCCCCCAGGGTGTACAGTAATTGTGCCAGTAAGAGTAGCATTAAACTATGAATTGATAGCGGGAGACACAGCTGCCAAAAAGCAAATATATTTTGTGTCCAAAATAAGTATGTACGTACACAATATATGCCTATGTATATCTTCAAATGTATTTCTGCAACTCTGCTGATTGTTTTCTATGATCTGCTGAAGCTATGAACCAGCTATATATGGCCATAGGAATGGCTCTTTGTGTAAATTATAATTTTGTATGCTATTGTCTTAGCCTCTTCATATCTGCTAGCATTTTGGAGCTGTCTATGAGGGAGCTAGGAATAGTTTTCTGAAAATGCTGAACATCTTTAATTTACATTAGAAAAGTTGGCCCAAAAGAATGTACAACCTCTGAGTTCAAATAGAAGTATACAGGCAACTTCAAACATTCAAATAATATATATATACAGATCTACCAGAGTAGATGAAGGGTAGACTGCTAAATGTATCAAAACATGGAATAATTCCAGTGGCAAGTTAGTGTTCTTCCTTTTGGGGAACAAGTGACTTGACTATTTATTAAGAAGGACAAATTCACATTTTAAGATGGATTTCCTGCACCAAATGGTTGCAGGTGACAGTGGAGACTCATTTGCAAATTTAATGGCTGAGATCACTAAATATGTTTACTTGACATAAGGAGGTATTAGTATGTCTCAACTGTTATCAATACACTTGCAGTGCAATTGTGAATGGAGAGGCCAATCAAATGTAATTTTTATTGTATTGATGTTTTCCAGTGAGAGGAAATCAACAAATTTGTAAATATTATACTGGAAGGAAGTGGGGAGGGTAACTTTTTATATCTACCTCTATGACAAATACGAAGTCAATAAGGTGTTTAGAAATATCACAACTCACGTTTGCTCAAAAAATGTATTTATTTTCATAAAATATAATGTTGCTGGAAAAAGCTTGTGATTTTCAATTGCATTTAAACACTGGACCATATTTCCTCTATTCTGATATCTTAAATTTTCTAGTTTGGTTCCTTATGATTGTTCTTTTCCTGATCATACTTGACTGAAAAGAGTTTTGATGGTTTATTCTCATTGTATTTACATTAATGGCTTGAATGTTTTATAGTATTCTGTAATAGCTTATTTTTTAAAAAAAAAAAAAGTCATATTAGCTTAGAAGAAATATCATTGAAACTATTTATGTTAGAAGAAAAATTAAAGGACGTGTCAGCTGTACTACTTCTTATAGCCATATTTAAAGATTTTTTATAGATTGTTGGAAATACAGTACTAAAATATATAAACAATTAATAAAATGTGGAACATACCATGAACGCACATCAGTGAAACTCTGGAAAATGTTAGAATGAATTATTTTTGTGCAGCTTGGTGTGGCTTTTGCTTTGGAAATCAAGCATCAATTTTCTAGTTTTGACTGAAATAAGGACCACCCTGAAGCCAAGCTTAATTGAAATAAATCCCTTAGGAGGCTCTATTTATCACTTCATTATAAATTTGGCAGCTAAAAATACATAACAAAATATGTAAATTAGAGATGAAATAACTTTTACATTAAAACAAACACTTAATTTTGGGTATCGAATTCATCACTGACAACAGATTGTTGGGGGAGACAGAAAATGACTTTAAAATAGTTCTGTAAAATTGTCAGTCTTAACAAGGATACATGGTACTAGGAGATACAAGGCTGTATAACACCAAATTTTAGTCATTTTTTCATAATGAAACACTTCTGGAAAGACATAAATATAATTAGAAGCCTAAATCCATTAATATTTACCAACATGCATAACTCTTTTCATCTGTTTCCTTGTGTTGATAAAGGAGATACTCTATGAATAATTATCTTGTAGGAAAACTCTGTGAATAATTGTCTTGTAGGAAAAAAAATCATGACCTCAGTATGTTTAGTATCCGCTATTAAGAAGAGTTTTGAAATAGTGAGCCAATCACTGTCAGGCAGTCAGTCTTTAGATTAGAAATTGATACGGAGTGTGATGTTAATCTCTGTTGGAATGCCTTTATAATGAATAATTGGAGTTTGGAACTGAAGGAGAATGTTATTAAAAGTATGATATCACTCTGACTAAATATTAAGGCGATGTTGGTAATAAATCGTTCCAACTTCTGTATCAGTTTATCTAATGGATGACCACTGTAGAAAAAGGGTTCTTGCTGTTGCCAATACATACTGTTGTTTTTAGAAGCAAGTTGTGAAAGCATTGAGCTTTAGTAGCAAAGTATTTTTGAAAATAAAACTTTACGTTTTGTTTCCTTGTGTCAGCACAGTTTGGTAGATCTGAATATCTTTTACTGATCATATATGCATAGGAGCACCTCTCCTATGAGGACAGGCTGAGAGAGTTGGGATTGTTCAGCCTGGAGAAGAGGCGGCTCCGGGGAGATCTAATTGCAGCTTACCAGTACCTGAAGGGGCCTACAGGAAAGATGGTGAGGGACTGTTTATCAGGGAGTGTAGTGACAGGACAAGGGGTAATGGGTTTAAGCTGAAGGAGGGTCGATTTAGATTAGAGGTTGGAAAGAAATTCTTTACTGTTAGAGTGGTGAGGCACTGGAACAGGTTGCCCAGAGAGGTTGTGGATGCCCCATCCCTGGAAGTGTTGGATGAGGCTTTGGGCAACGTGGTCCAGTGGAGGGTGTCCCTGCGCGTAGCAGGGGGGTTGGAACTAGATGATCTTTAAGGTCCCTTCCAACCCAAGCCATTCTATGATTCTGTGGTTCTATGATTTTGTATTTGGCTTTTGTCATGTTGAGGAGATGAAACAAGGTTTTCCCCCTCTACTACTTGCAAAGCAGTATTGTAACAGGTAACTTGGAAGAATACATGCAAATGAGGAAAAGCACACAGCTCAGGTGCTCTGATCTTGTTGTTCTGATCCTCAGAAAGGTCCAGAAGATGCAGAAATTCTTCTTCTTCATTACTCAGTAGCAAGAGAAAATGCCACATCCATGCTACTTTCAGTAGCGTGTGGGCTTTTTGTAGTTTCTTCTTCCTTTGCTCACTCATCTTTCAAAAGTGTATCACTATTCATGACAGCATTCTTTCCTGTTATCTGACAGTTAATAGAATAATTTTCCTTTGATTCTCCACCAACCTCTTTTCAAAACCATATGTGAGTCCAAGTACTTAAGGTAGGTATTTCAGAGTACTTTCAGTGTTTCTTGGCTCTGGCTGGGCACAGTGTTTTTCTGCTATGTGCTTTGTCGTATATTGTCATTGCACAAAGCTATTTTTAATAGCACTATGCACATGCACATTTGTTTGCTTGCAATGCACAAGTTTTGTTTACAGTTTTGATCTATCGACCACATGGTTACCATGTAAAAAACAGATCCTGGTTATAATTACTCCTGTAAAATATTAATTATATATTTAGTAGCTCAAGAAGTAAGAAGAACTTAAGTTGGAAGAAACAAAGAAAATTAGTTGTATTTACATGGTTGCTACATAGATATCTGATATAAGTGCATAGGAAGTATCATTTGATGGAATATCTCTGTAGTGCCAGACACAATAAGAATAGTCATAGGAACATGCTGCTTCAACAGATACAGTCATGGTCAATATGGTAATGGTCCCGGGTGTGAAGAATGGTAACAGAAAAGGTTCTAGGCCTACAAAGAGAGAAGTTGCTGCTTACTTGTCAAAGACGGATAGATAGGCAAAAGTGGCCAGCTTTACAACGTCCCTAAGAGACATACATGGCACGGTTTAGGAGTTTGATTTATAAAATTCCCTTGAATTCTGTGATTAATACATTGAGTACATGAACCTTTTGATGCAAACATTCCTATTTACTCTAGTGGCTTCACATTTAAGCACAGGACCATCTAATTCCGAATCATCTCACAGAAGGAAATAGCAATTGCACTTGATCAGACATGGCTCTGGAGGAAGATGTGATATAAGGAGGTTGTACTGCTAGGGACAGGTTATTGTGAGTATAATGCATCTCCTGAGATGCGTGGTAAATAGTATGGTGAGATGAGAGACATTTTACGGCCTACTTTTGCAACAGCTTGCAGTCATAATTTTTGTGATATTTCATGGCCTCAATAAAACGGCAGGATTAAACTCTTCTATGCTTTTCATTTCTTTCTGTATTTTAAAAGCAAACTGCTACACATAGTAATATGTTCAAATTACTCATGCAAACATGAGCCCCATCAGTCAAAATTCTGTGCAATGAAATAATAACCATAACTCTTGTCTGTTTTTAATGTGTAAGAGCATGAGAACTGGTAATTATTTATTCTTATGTATAAAATTATGGTTGGGAAAAAAAAAGTTAGAATTGTACTACAGTGATTTTAAAATTATTCCAAGGTTTATGTTCACTGGAGCATTGCGGGAGCATTTTTAAGGAAGTCATTAGTTTTTAGAATTTGCAGTGAGTTCATCCCTGGAGTACCCTGTATACATCACTTTTTATTCTAGTGACAAAACATTATTTGATAGTTTATATCAGCAATAAATTAAGTTCCTATGTAGTTGCACTGCATTGACTGACAGCCATTGCCCAGATAAACCAAGCAAAGGTGTGAGGGTGGGTTCTACTCCTTAACCAAGTTAAAACAGGAAGTCAATTTATATTTGTAAACTTTGATCATTATTTTCCATCCTTACAATTCCACTAGAACTTTAATTTATTAAAGTGCAGACTTAGAAATAAAACTTAAAACAATTTAATGAATTCATTTCTTACCAGCTTCTTAAGGATGATGCTGGTTCATTGCCAACAGCAAGACAGTGAGATTAGTCAGATCAAACAAATCCTAAAATATCATCTTGCTACAGTTCAGCTGAGTGAAAACCACCACTGAGGTAGACAAAGAATCTCAGGGGGAGAATGCAACTCAAAAAATAGTGAGGAAGCCTGAAGTGTTTCTATATATTACATCATGTAGCATACAGTTTTCTTCAACTCCAGGTTTCTGATTCAGCTGAGCTTGCTGAGTTTGGACTTGCATGATCATACCATCTGTATTTTACAGAGGTAGAACATAAAAGCAAGTAGTATATATTAATATATAATGAGAATTAGTTGAAAAATGTTCTATATCTCCATGCTTAGCCACCAGCACGTTACTCTGTGCAGCAGGAAGTTCCACAATATTCTATTCATTTCATACTTTTTTAAAACTTCACCTTGATAGACTACATATTCTACTGGTTTTGATAAAGCAAATGGAATCACAGACTAATAAATACTGATTTAGATAAGTAGTAAAATGTTGCATCTATGTCAGTTGGGTCTGTGTTAACAGAGTTGTATTTATTGGGAAGCGATTACATGAACAATCCCATTATTTATTATTTCTGCATCTTTAAAATGCTGGCTAGTCTGCAAGCTGCCTTCTTGGAAATCCTAATTATACAGTAATTTAGTCTGTTTATAACATGTTTTCAATTTTCACTACATATTCTACTGTCAGAAAATCCTCTGACATTTGGTTTTATGGAAATATTTAAATCATAACAGCAAGCTACTGCACTGGAACTCTGGCTTTTGGAGACAAGGATGGGCTGGTGAAATTGTTCTCTTGTAAGTGGGACATTCAAAAGAATTCCCAATTGATTTCCAGCACCGCATGGTGCTGTGCTGCACAGTGTGTTTTACTTCACACATAGGAAAATACAATTTTAATCCAAGATGCTGCTTGAGTAGAATTGCAATATCTGAGGGGTTTGCATATGAAATGGCAGGAAGTGATTAATTAGCTTTACATGAAAAATAAGAGATTTTCTTGAGTCTATAGGTTTTTGTGTGCATTTTTCTACTTCATTAAATTTACTCACATGCTTCACATACTCTTCCTGTGCATAGTAATACTAACTTTATTATTCTTCAGAAATTTCCAATGAGATCCCTGTCTTAAATATACTATGAAAGCTAGACAACAAAATTCCTTTTTGATCTTATGACATACTTTCTATCCTATGTTTATTGTTCAACAATGCAAAATGCAAAATTGCTGTGATGTAAAGTATTACCATTTGTTTTGCTATTACGTAGCCAGGAAAATATGTGGTAGATCGCAGTTATACAACATTGTGAGACTCTAGCCAAAATGCTGAGAACCCATGCTTTATGGATCTGACAACAATGATTTTCAATTAGAACATTCAGTCATTTCCTCATTAGTCTATGAGCTCATAATCTCAACTGGTAATTATATCGGTGATGTAGTTCTATCTCAGAGGCACAGCAGGCAATATTTGCTTTTTCATTTTTTACCTCTGTGATTTTCAGCGTTGGGGATCTTATGGTGATAGGGACAATGTAAATTCACTGACAGACAAGCAGACATCTCTATCTAAAATCCTATTTTCATACTATGCATTCCTTTGCATTCATAATCCACTTAGAGTTTTCTCTCTGACCTTCTGCTCCTTTCAGTTAATCTCTCAGTGCTGGAGTCACTGCCACCAAAACTGCCCTCTGCCAGGTTTTACTTCCTGACACTGTTCAGATAAATATATTTAAAAGATTTATACCTATGTAAAAAGCAAACAAAAATGCTCACGTTGTATATGTGTACTAGCTCATTAGTCCCATTTTCATCTGATTTTCTAATAGCCATATATTTCCATAACCATGCCCTTTTCTCTTCAAATCTCTTAAAGCTTCAAAAATTTACTTTAGATCCATGATGTGACAGACCATCGTTCAAACTCAGAGTTACACTGTTACTTCACAGAGTATTTTGGAGTAAGAGTTTTCTTGATCCAAATCGTTTACATACTTTTATTTACATACATTATAGTTTCCACTCAGAGAAATACCGCTTCTGTCTGGAACACCCTGACTAACTGTGACTGAAATATGGCAATATTTGTCATATTTCTGCTAAGAACAATCCAGGAATTGCTATCTATGCCTGCTAGTGTGATTTATTTATTTATTTATTTATTTATTTATTTATTAGGAGCAATGAAGAACTGGAGAAGCTGTGAAGCATTAGTTTCCAACAAAACACATGATTTGGGCTTAAATCTATGAACTTTCCACAGCTGAAACATGTCCTTTTCTTGCAAAAACATCACATACCAGTTTTTTCCATGTTAAAGATAATATTGATATGGAAAAAGACAGGGATGGAGCTGAACTGAAGTTGCAATGAAAACCAAGTGTGCACAACACTATATTATACAAAAATACTTTTAGAAATATTATCTTCTTTCAAGAGATGTTTTAAGACTTTTCTGAAGTTTCTAACTTTTTCAAGTAGTAAACAGGAATTACATCCATTGAAAAGAGACTTCGGCAGTCAGTTTAATATAATGGGTTATAGCCAGTTTCTTGTCATACTTCTTAGGACACTATCGGATTCATTCTCAGTAAAAGTTACTGCTTTATGGAATATCTAAGAACCTCATAAATCTGGAAATCAGGAAACTAATTCAGATGGTTCTGTGTGATCTCAGAGGAGTGCAAGGTTTCAATGTCATAATTCTGATATTTAGAATTTTTTCAGTGTCAAGATTTAACCCATTTTTAAACATTGTAGAAAGCTTACCCATAGTTAAAAAATGCTAAAACTGGGCTATTATTTAAAAATAAGTAATGCGTTGGTTTGTTTAGAGTTTCAGCTATCAAAAATCTTAGTATTAAAACAAAGCTGTTTGTAAGGTGGCATAACACAAAACAATATTAGGCCAGGGATGTCAGTTCAGCTCTTTTGAGCACATAAAATTAAACTACTGAGTTTATATATTGCTAGCTTTCTAAGTTACATATTTTCGATTCTAACAGTAAATACTGTTAAAGTGCTGTCATTCTGGGGAGGGAGGATAAAGATATTGCTTTCTCTTATAACAAAAGACTTTGAACCCTGTTTGCAGTGCTAGACCTTAATGCAACTTGAATTCAGTTTCTAGTAATGCCTCAGAGGGGAAGAGGTAGCCAAAGCAGTAGAGGTAGAGCACTTCCTCACTGGTCCTGCACCAACCCCAAGATGTAATCAGAATCTGCACTCATGATTTCCAACTGGAAGCTGTTTGCTGCTAATGCCACTGTCTTCCCAGGGCAATGAAGAAATAGTACGTAATTTTCACATAAAAAGTCTATGTTTAAAGTGGAGATCCCCCCCTCCCAGCTGCCCTCATGAGCAGTAGTGCTAATTTCAGGTCTGTCATCTGAATCAATAGCAAAGTCAGTCTCCTAATGCAGGGCTTTTGCAATTAGAAGGCCATATTCCGTTTCCCCCTGAAAATGGGTGGAATTGCACCCCTTTAGATAACAGCTGAAACTGGTGGTGTTCATCATATGCAATTATTAAACTAATAATTTATCTACAAAAAGCAGGGGGATTAATTGTGGCCAAGCTCCAGGTTTGGTTTGCATGTCTGCATCTCCTTTTTAGTTTCAGTTAAGTTTGGTTCTTTACTTTGCTTCTTGTCTAAACTTTAGAAGTGTTTCTGAAGCTAACCACTGTTTAACAATTGCCACATTTCCTCCCACAGGCAGTTATGTTTCACTTGTGGTTTAAGTAATCCATAATATGTTATTGGTTACTATGAGTTTGTCAAAGCATTAGTATTTCTTTGAGTTACTAATATCATTGAGAGACAAAGAAAATCTCATTCATTTCCAAAATTGAGTACTACTGGCATAGAAACTCACTAATGCTAGTAGTTTCTCTATGGCAAGGGACTACTAAAAGAGAAGGATAGAGAAAAAGAAATATTGTTCTGGAATGAGATCCCATACTGCGTCACTGCTCTGGTATACCATGAGAGAAACACAGCTAAAATACAAACAGAGACTGGGATTTTTTTGAGAACTTTTGGCCACAATAAATTTGGGTTTGGAACTAAAAAAAAGAGGTGGAAAGAGAAGACATGCATGCCTAATACTGAAGGAGAACTTGTTTGTATCTAACATATTGGAGAAATTGTTTGAGAACAGTTCATTCTAGTGAAAATATTACTTTTGTAACACTGCCAAGATCAGTGTTTTCTCATTCATGAATCAGAGTTCTTTGCTCATTTGTGGTTGCTTTCTTCTCATCTTCTTTCTTTTCCTACTGTCTTTTAACAGCAAAAAGCCATCAACAGTTGCCTGGTTAAGCACTTGCTCAAGTATCAGTTGTGAGGGGTCTGTAGACCAACTTAGCTGGGCCTCATCCATTTTCTCAGAAGTGCTGATCTACTCTTCTTATTTGTGTAGTCCACACAAGTCTTCGATTTTGTGTGGACACGGTAGGATTCTTTTGCAGTTATTTAGCTCTGTTGCAGAAGAACTTGTATGTCTTCTGGTAGAAGTGTGAGAAAGGCGTTGAAAGGCTGTCCTTACTGCAGATGTGGGGGGTCCAGCACAAGCAAAAGCACAGTGTGGGCTTTAATTCCTGCCACCAACTGCAAGTTAAGTGTGGGTTCAAAGAGGAAATGAGCATATACTTTAAGATCTGGAGGAACTGGGCAAACGTACGGACTTCTATACAGGTAACAGAAGTGTAGGTGTCTCTCTCTTAGAAACAGCTATGTAATGACTAAATGTCAGGATAGATCTGTCTCTACAGGTACCCAGGGCTCCCTTTTCTGAGCTGGATTTGCTGGTTCTATCTAATTCTCTTTAGATGAAACCTGGAGACTCCTGACGATTACATAGCTGTGGATGTTCTGTGCAGAAGAATATTGGCCATTTCATTATAACAAATCCAACTAAAACAAAATGATAGTTGGGGAAGGAGGGAGGGAGGGAGGGAAGGGAAAGGAAGGCATTATTCCTTACCACAAAATGTTCCTCAATTTCTCTTCATCCCCTAAGCAAATTAACAGAGTAGATCCTTTATGCATGCAGGCCTGTGGAGGAAAGTTACTGAAGCACTGACACAGAAGGAAATCATACAAGAGATTGTACCTGGCTCCAGTAAAATTTGAGTGTGTGGGTGGCAAGGAGCTTAGTTCCATGTGCGTTCCACCCCACAGGCAGCTCCACAACTTCCTGTTGTGGAGGTTTCTCCTCTTTCATATGTGGCTTTGTGCAGTAGGCTTGCCTTTCCCTTGGTTGACGTATTTGCAGCCTGTGTACAGTAAGTAGCCTTGTGCAGTTTGCTCATCCGAAAAGGCTGCATATAAATTTGACTTATGAACTCTGTAGGGTGGTGTTATGAAGAATTATCTCAACTAAGAATAATTTTTCATTAGTTAAACAGGAGATGACATAGTGCATGATTTTTTTTTCCAGACTTTTCAATATGTCCCATTCAGGAATCAGGACCAAAGACAATGTTATTTTAGTTCTTTTTGGAATATATTTACTCACTCCCAATGTGTTCTGTCCTTCTTAAAGTGACACATGTTTACTCAGAAAGGAGTATACCAATCACTAGAATTGTATATTTTCTGTTTTAATATGAAGTGTTTTCTGACAGCCTGAAAGAAAATTCGGAGACTAGAATCTGAGCTCACAGAAAAAGTAATAGGTCCAGGCTTTAATGATTTACAAGCAGAATTATATACTTACTCCCTTTGCTTGTGAGCCTTTGAACTAAGGGTTAACATGACAGCAAGCTATATCTTGCTGAAACATAGACAAGTGTGACTGAACCATTGAATTTATTCTTTTTTTGAATCCTCTTGATTTATTAAGAAGGAAGACAGCAGAATGAATGAAAGTGTAGATCAGAGCCAAGATTTTCATCTTCATTGTGGATCCGATCTGGATAGCAAGGTAAATGTTTTGTGGTTGAATGACTGTCAAGGAGTAGCTAGGACGATTAAGTAGCTCGATGTAATGCCCATGTAAGTAATTTTTTTTAATGATTGGAAGTCTGAGTGTTTTGACCACTAAAATGAAGAGGTACAGAAGCCTGTTTGATGTCATAGGACATGGATAAAGAGGATGGGGGGCGTACAACATTTTATAATGGAAATATTTATCTTTATCTGTCAGTCATTATCAACAGGCATTCAGATTCTGTTGACACAGCAGTATTGAAGTTGTTTCAGCTTCAGTAACATGAGTTTGTTTTACATTTCAAGGGATTTAGCTAAAAATTAGTAATGAAAACATAATACATATTTCCATTTACCATTTTGGTTTGACTGGTATGGGTCAAACAGCTTTGTATTTTATTGCCTTGAGTGTGTAGAGTATACTATGGGTGGGATATTCCATGGTTCAGACAAACTAATGTTTTCCAAATTGAAGGCAATCACATTAAATTTTTATGATGTAAGTAGCATCAATAAAACTTGAATAGGCACAGATGTCAGTTGCTTCATATACCAGTTAGTTTATTCAGGGTACTCAAGTTAAATAACAGTTTGGCTAACTTTGAGGAAACTATTTCATAGGTCTAAAGAATAAGTATGCAGTCTTTTTGGAGAAACTATAGATATGATTTGAACGTGTAAACAATATAGATTATATTTTACAATTTGTTTTACTGGCAGAATTTTTACTTGTTGTCTAGCTGGAATCATACACAATTTAAATACAGAATATAAAAAATAGCAACCTCTGGTTTAATAGTGATACTGTGTGCCACTAAGTCTATTTTTTTAGTCCATTAAGCCTTTATATAGTTCAAATAGGCCTTATACTAAATACTTTGGAAAGAATGAGAAAGTTTACATATTTTGATCCTCTGTGCAAATCTGTTAGAACATTTCATTTAGTCACAAAATAGAGTGCATTTGGTGGGTCCAAGTAACAGATACATGAGTCCCAACTGGCTAATTTGTGTGGGAGTGTGGGTCTTTCATCTACACACCTCATTCCAGGCCACTATTTTTTCCCTTTATCCAATCCTCAACGAGCAGCTGCGTGCACATTAATTACCCTGCAGACAAGTAGTCTTTTCTGTTTCTACCATAAATGCCACTCAATGAACCAGCCACTAGGTCATGCTCAAGTGCAATGGAATCTTGTTTTTCCCTCCCAAACATCTAGCATCACCTCCACCGTGACTTCAGCTTCTGTCAGGCCAATGAAGTTGTTTTGCAAATACACTTATTGTGGTGGTATAAAGGAAATTTTAATAGATATAAATATATTAAACTTACAGTCATTTACAGGAGCAGGATCTAGAGGAAATTGTGGAATTTATCTTTTTTCCCCTAAAACTTCTCACACATTTTAAAAATTGCTTATTTTATCATTGTGGAATTAAACAATACTGTTAAAAACCTCCTAAGATTCAGCTTCTCTAAAACCACCTATGGGATTGTAGCACAAATATTTTCTCCCTCATGAGGACAACATCAATTGAAATATAAGATTGTCTTTCTTTGTGCACTTTTATCAACAGAGATTATTAGTTATCTTCAAATTTTGTTTAACTAGATCTTTCTTCAGGTGATTATTTCATACAAAAATGAAGTATTATTTAATGAAGATTGTTGTCTCTGAAAACAGATAAAAATGTTCATTTTCATACTTTCAGTGTAAATATAAATTTTAATTGAAAAAATATAATCAAGAAAATAAGTTATTAGAATGCTGCAAATAGCAGAGGCTTCTAGGACATCTCCGTGCAGAAAAAATTGTGGATTTTTTGGGAGCTGTTCCTGAGTCACTAGTATGAAAAGTGTCTTTTGTATGGAGAAGATCAACAGACATATCAGACTGAAACATAAATCCATTTACTTCATATGTGATTTTATAGCTTTTCCTACAGCCTTTCTGGAAATTAGAGAAGACATTTGCTTTTAAGTAAGATTCTTTCTTATGGAAGATGATTAAATCAGGAAAATGATGCCCTAGCATTTTAAGCTTATTTGAAGTATGTCGCACATCTAAAATGACTGAGAACCATTGGCTTAAACAGACATTACCTAACCCTGAGAAGTCTGTGTTTGTGAAATTTGATGAATATATGAAGAAATACATTTACTGCAGCACTCTTTCCACTGGCTTAATCAGGCCTATGGAATTACCTCACCTTGATGATTCTTTCTCTAGCAGCTTCCTTTTGAAAAATTTTCCTTGCTTTTGGGCAATAGATCAATTGTGACAGTACCAATCTCTTCCAATGACTACTGCCTCATTTTGTAGCTCATACCACTCATTTGTGACCTGTTTACACTATGCCACTTTGGACACAATCTTGGAAACAGCAGAAAAGTTGAAAAGCAAGTTAAATCAGTGTTCTCTCTTTAAATCATGGTATAGAACTGTCCTAGTTTTCAGCTGGGAAAGAGTTAATTTTCACAAGAAGCTGGGAGAGAACACAGCCAGGATAGCTGACCCAAACTAGTGAAAGGGATATTCCATACCATATGATGTCATGAGGGATTGCTGCTTGGGGACAGGCTGGGCATCAGGTCAGGTGAGCAAATTGCATTATCACCTGCTTTGTGTATTCTGTTATAAGCACTGTTGTTATTTTCCTCTTCCTTTGCTGTCCTAGTAAACTGTCCTTATCCCAGCTCAGGAGTTTGACCTTTTTCTTCTGTCTCCTTGTCATGCCATTGTGGGAGGGGGAGGGGTGAGTGAGTGGCCGCATGGTACTTAGTTGCTGGCTGGGGCTAAATCATGTCAGTCCTTTTTGGCACCCAACATGGGGCTCGAAGGGTTGAGGTGATGACAGATCTGACTAGAGCGTGTTAAAACAAATTCATTATATACATTTCTTATATTAGTTAAATAGTCACTGGTCACAATGGTGGGTTTTTTGTTCACGTGGTTGTGTCATGTAAACCCTTACTTGCTGTATGTATTCCCTGTGGCACTGTTCACTTCTGGGAGAGGGGTCAGAATTCTCATTTTTCTGTACTGTGTAATATCAACTTACGGTATGATAACATCACTGGTCATGAGGTTAAGCAGGTATTTGTATGTTGCATTGCTGTCATGTCCGTACCTCGGATGACGTCTCTTGGAATTTATTAATAATCACACCCAATCTATGGGGAAGACGGGGTGGGGGGGTAATTTCTCCTGCCCTTTCACCTCCCCTTTTTCCTTTGGACTAGTTACAAGAGCTTTTGAGAATTTTGAATATCCTTGGGATGTTCAAGCCAGCATGTTCTTATTGTTATGTCTCCTGAATATGTTCCAGGTCTTGTTTAGGGTTACAAAAAATTGTTTTAAGAATACCACCCAGAGATCTTCCCTGAGGCTGGATAGTTATGGGTGGCATGGATGTGGGAGAATGTGGGCAGGTATCTAGAGAACTTCTCACCTCCAATGGTTTGGAACTTCACTCCTGAACAGCTACAAGACCCTGATGAAGTGATAGAATATTTGAAAGGAAAATTCTGTGGCTGTTCCAAAGATGCACAACTTACTGTGCTGTGCTGGGCCCTGGCCAGTATCTATCAAACACTATTCGATAGTAGGCAGTGCCATCAGGGGGAAGAGAGGGAAAACAGAGCAACAGGCACTGTGGCTACTCCAACCCTGGTGACAGGCACTGCAGCTGAACCATAAAAACAATCCATACCAGTATCAGTTGTCCCCATACAGAAGAAGAAATACATAAAAAAAAATAGTTCACTTATTAAGGGATAACAACAAACCAGGACCACCACAAGAACAGTAGGAAGAGGCAGAACCAGAAGAAATGACCCGATCCCTGTCCCTGAATGAGCTGTGAGAGATGTGAAAAGATTTCAGCCACCATCCAGGTGAGCAGATCATTACCTGGCTGCTCCGATGCTGGGATAATGGGGCCAGTAGCCTAGAATTAGAGAGTAGGAAAGCCATGCAGCTGGGATCCCTGTCTAGGGAAGAGGGCATTGACAAGGTGATTGGGAAAAAGACACAAGCCCTCAACTTCTGGAGATGACTTCTGTCAGGCATGAAGGAAGGGTATCCCTTCAGTGAAGATGTCATATGTCATCCAGGCAAGTAGACCACCATGGAGAGAGGTATCCAGTACCTGAGGGAATTAGCTGTGCAGGAGATGGTTTATTATGACCCAGATAACACGCAGTTACCCACAGATCCTGATGAAGTCCAATGCACACAACCCATGTGGCGAAAGTTTGTACAGAGCACACCATTGTCATATGCCAACTCATTGGCAGTAATGGACTGGAAAGGTGAAGAGACACCAATGGTGGATGAAGTGGCTGGCTGACTCTGGCAATATGAAGAAAGTCTCTCTTCTTTCCTCATCTCGGCTGTGGAGAAACTGTCCCAGAAGGTCCAGCAAGTCAAAGAGAATATGTCCTACTCCCCACCTATATGGACCAGTATTTCAGCTATTAGGAGTAAGCATTCCTCTGCTCGAGAGCATATAGAGGGTACACACCATGAGGCACTCTGTGGTTTCAGCTACATGAACATGGAGAGGACATGAGGAAATGGGATGGAAAACCTACCTCAACCGTACAGGCATGAGTACATGAGTTGCAAGGAAAAACAATCACAAAAGGGGATTCTTCAAAGAAAAATGCCACTCCAGCAGGCAATTCTCCAAACCGAGTGGAATACCTGATTGTATTTATGATCCTCTTGAAGGGACTTCTAAGTCATTATACGATGACCAGGATTGGAGGGGCTTTACCTCCAGCCAGATGGAGGATAGGGACAACCGGGTTTATTGGATGGTGTGGATTCGATTGCCTGGCACATCAGATCCAGAGGAGTATAAGGCTGTAGTGGACACCAGTGCACAGTGTACCCTAATGCCATCAAACTATGAAGGGGCAGAACCCATCTGTATTTCTGGAGTGACAAGGCATCCCAACAGCTAACTGTACTGGAGGCCAAAGTGAGTCTAACTGGGAATGAGTGGCAAAAGCCCCCCATTGCGACTGCCCCAGAGGCTCCATGCATCCTTGGCATAGACTACCTCAGGAGAGGGTATTTCAGAGACCCAAAAGGGTACCGATGGGCTTTTGGCATAACTGCTTTGGAGATGGAGGAAATGAAACATCTGTCTACTTTGCCCAGTCTCTTGAAGGACCTGTCTGTTCTGAGGTTGGTGACAGTTAAAGAACAACAGGTGCCAATCTCTACCACAGTGGTGCACTGGCAGCAATATCACACCAGCCAAGACTCCTGATTCCCAGCCATAAGCCAAAACCAAGGGCCATCTAGCAAATCAGGTATAGAGCTAGGATTAGAATATAAGTCTGCTGAATCATGATTCTAGGTTCTTTTCACTATATCATGCTTCTTTTCTGAGTTCTGGCTAATCTTTATCAAACCTTGTTAGTGACATGCAGCTATTTAGTGAATACATTGCTGAGCATCTGGCAATTGAATGAATGTACATTAGAAAGCAAGGTGAGAAAATTATTAGGTAAAGTGATGAGTTAATCATATTTTTATATATAAGATTGTGGAAAATGAAACTTGCGATTGGTAGTTATCATCAAAGGCTTTCATAAAGGCCCAGCTGGTTGCTAGGAATCACCATGGAATGAATATTTGTCTGACTGCCAGCATTTGGTTGAGGAATGGCAGAATAGAGAGTTGCTACCCACAGGGTAATTTTAGTGGTCTGTATTGGAAGCTGCAGGAAAGGACTTTAAGAACACTTGAGGCTCATCCATTAAGGATGCTAGACACAGGACTACTGGGAAGATGATTCTGAGGAAAAGATCAAAGAGCATAAAACCTGGTAGTTTCTGAGAAGAAGGATTAAAGTGAGATCTGCAATACAAGTTTTCTCTGCCTGAGAGTTTTAAAGGGAGATCTGCTATGAAATTAATTTACTCATTACTTCTTAGCTGTGAGTAATAAGTAAAAGTTTACTAAATCCCTGTAAAGGGGATCCACAATGGCAAACGGTGACCGGAGACTGTATCTTGAAATAAGGTACAGAACAACTTAAAAACTCTTAAAACCAGCAAATATTCTATCATCGGCATTCTTTCTATTCTCAATTACACTGATTTCATTCTGCTTAAGTCTTTATGGACTAAAGCAAAATTTTGCCTAAGTTTTAAGTTTCATCATAGTCTTATCTAAGATCTCAAATTGCAGTAGGATAAATCATCTTGTGTAAGTGCCCACCTCTCTGAATCTACTAGGAATGGAGTTTAGCTTGTAAATTTAGTCTAGGTGCAGTTAGTAGAGTTAGGTGAGATGAATGCCATTCATAATGTAATAACACATTTTTTATGAGTATCAAAGGTTTATTGTTACCACTTACTGGATTACAGTAGACCAGATCACGTTCTGCTGATCCAAGACCCTAGAGGCAAGATATTTTGTATTTTGTTCGATACCTAATGTATACATGGTATTTAATAAATACTGTCTGAATCTGATACCTCACATTGTGTAATAGCTTAGGTGTTTTTCTTAGAGTTACAGAAATCAAATTTAGGCAAATGCATGTAATAATTGATAGAGCAGTTTGAGAAGTGAAAGTGACATGAAATTAATTGAAAATTAGTGGTATTGATCTGTGACACAGGAACTAGCTGTGCACACCCATAATTTGTTTCATGATAAAACAAAGTGGTCTCGCATACTCCACTTCAAAGCTTTTCATAACTGTAGCATACAATGATCCTTCCCCTGAGAAACTATGGTATTGTTACTGTGTTTAAACTTAAGCCTACTGATGATGTCATGGTTGGGTTGTATTTTCTTCAGGTAAATTTATGGGAAATGTGCAGTAAATTGCTACTGTGTTACTAAGGCCTTCAGATTTTAGCCCAAACAGATTTGATTTGGAAAAAACCACATACTTTTTTGCTCTTTCTACAGCATTTCCTTGGGCCAATTACTGTAAACATTTCAAACTCAGTATTTAATTACTAATGATGTTAGTTTAAGTGTCTTGCTTAATATACTCTTTTGCATTATAGCAGCATCAAGGTTAATTATGTTAATTTTTACATTCAGTGCTCTAAAGCAACATGCGATAGATTCTCTAGAAACAACAGATGTGTAGAGGTAACTCTTTTCACCACCCACATTATGTTATGAATACAACAGGGTACTCTGAATGCTTTGGCAATGAATATGAAAAGAAAAAAGAAAAGCTGATCCTGAAAATAGCATTAACATTATTTATTTTGAAATTGACAATGCTCAATTTTCAGGCTAACACCCAGATTTATCTGTGTATCTCAGATAATCCAACACATACACAAATCAGCCTAAAATGTCTTTTCCTTCACCTCTGTTCTATCCATTTCATTTTTGGAAAAGGTGAAGAAAACATAGATTGAGAAAAAGAAATCAACTAAGGAATTTTGTTTATTATGATTGGACAGCTGCAGTAGGTCTACTAAGGATCGCTTTATGTTTTATTTTGATTGAGGAGATACCAGTCTGCCAACCATAATTTGTACAATGCTGCTATTGCAGTTGAAAATAGATGACCTTTTGCAGCTGACAGTGGTACTAATTAAGGTGTCATTGCTTGGCAAAATTTTCCATCCGTGACATAATCAGTGGTGGGTTTTGTGTTTTTATTGCTGCATATTGATATGTTGCCAATTTAATCAGTTCGCCTTTGTCAGGAATCATAGTGTCCCCCCTTAACTTGCATGAGGTTTAATTCTATTATATTAATTCTTATATTGTTAATCACAAATTTGGAAAATGTTGCTGAATAGCTTGCACACGTGTTCAAAGTTAACAATTTTGCTCAATCAGGATTATAATTTAATTTTTCACAACTGGACTGAGTTGGAGAGTGAATATTTGCCCAAACTATTTTTTTAAACTTTCTTAGGAAAATAAAGGTACTCTTTTTTTTTCAAATTTCCATCTTCATATTCTTGGATCTGCAGTCTTTACCCATGTGGCTATGCACCTTTTCTAGCCTTCGTACTATCTTTTCATCCTGTAGGAAGACATAGTCATCCTATTAGTCTTCAGTTTGTTTCTCATTTCATGCCTGTTTTGCCATCTCAGAAGACAGATAGATAGGGAACAAAAGTATACTGTCTTGTCTACATCGTAGCTACTGAATCCAGTGATCACCCTTTTCTTTGCTTGTACCTCTACCACTGATTTTAAGAATGAAAGAGAAAAGGGGAATGCCATTCTACAGCCATCATGTAATTATGTCATATGTCTCGATTATGCAAGTTTATTTTGTACTGGGGAATGATTTCACTCAAACTAATGCCCGTACATCTATCTAACTTAAGAAAAAAGCAAGCAATACACCACTGGGTTTCAAAGAAGAAAGTAATAAAGGCCATGTTTGCCATTCCAGCACCTCTCATCCTTTGCTGACTTTCTCCAAATAACAGGAGCATGTGAGATAGATAGAAGTATTTCAATGTCCATTTGTTTTTCATCAAACAAGTCTCAGAGCTGAAAAAAAGGGCAGGATCTAGTCTTTTATGAAGGAGTAACAGTTAGCAACTTGAAGGATTCTAGTTTTGGAATTTGCCCAGATGGAGTGCAGATTTATTAATTTCTTAGTCATGCTCCAAAAACTATTTAAATGTAGGTTATGAAAAATAATTGGTTTTGGGAAAGAAGGACAGTAGGATACAACAGGAATGGTGTAAGATACTCTCTAACTGGCTTTACTGATTGTCAGCTCTAAGGTAATATTCTGTTGCTATAAAACAATTCTTTGAAAAAGGCTATAAAACATTTACAGAGCAGCACTATAGCATTGTTGCAATTCTATATCCAGGCCAATTGAGAGGTAAAACAAAAATACTCTCAGTGCATATGATTCTATGAAATCAGAAGCTCCTGAATTGCTGCACTGCCCTATAGTGTTTCTCTAGGAAAATATATTTTAAAATATAAAATTTTAAGGTGTTACTAAAGCCTGCTCATCTAATTTTTACTCCACTACTGAATTTACTGGAATTCTTGCTTCTTTTAATAGAATTCATACTTTACTGTTTCATCAATAATTATTTCTTTTTCATTGAATCTTGAAATACTTTTCAGTTTGTTTATTTTTTAAATTCCGACCTTTAGTAAAATTCACACTAAGAACTGTGAGTTTTGTAACACTGAATACTTAGCAAAGTAGTAAGATTTCAGATTATTATATTAAAGAATTACAGCATGCACTTCCGCTTCTTTGTGTAGGATGCTAATTTTTTTCAAAGTACTAGACATATTCTTTACCTGAAATATTTACAATCAACTATGAAACAGAGATGCATGTTTTGGAGAACAAAATAGGAAAGAAACACATGAATTACAAATCCCATAATATTTTTATTTCTAGTATTTCATCCATCAGGCACTGGACTATACGGATTTCAGCACTGAAAAGTAATAAAAGATTGAAGACCTAGAGGAGTACGTCCTCTTCTTTGCAGTATACAGCCTCTGTCTTTCCTGTGACTCTGTCAAATAGTTGTATTTCAACCCAAGGTATCAAAGATCAGAATTAAAACTACTACCTTTAATAATTCCTGGAAAAATACCCGAGGTTCTCTTTTCAGCACTGGCCAAGGCCATTTAATGAGACATGTATTTAAGGATGGGAGTAGCTCCACTGATGTCACTAAAAAAAGCCTATATTTACTTGCTTAACAGAACAGGCTTCTAAGGTAATGCTGATGTATTTAGATTTGGAATTTGGACAATTTAGATTTAGACTGGTTTTGCTGTATTTGTACTGTCATACTGTGAAACAGCCTATTGCAATACAATCATTTAAAGTGTGTAGCTTGTACAAATGGCTCACCTCTATATCCCAGCTTTAGAGATAACTGAAATAGAACCACTGTCTCTCACTATTGTCTGTGCAGAATTGCAATGTATTGTAGATAATTTTACAATGAAAAATATTGATATGAAGAATTCTATTTTTATTGGCCATGTGCTTATAATTCTTCAAGTGCCAGGACAACATATCTTGCATCTCACTTGTGCTTATTTTGAGACATTATTTGCTATGATGCAAAAAATAGAGCTGACACAACAATTTAAAATCAGTGACATGCCAGCAGTTTTACAACACAGTGGGTCTAGGGTTGCCAAAAAAGCACAAAAAAGAAATTCCATGCAGTGGTGAGATTTTCAAAGAGGGAGAGGCAGCTGTATCTGGAAGGTTGCCAGAATGCTTTCTTCAAAGGATTGCATATGTCCTTGCATAGACTGTTGCCCTTTGTTGCAGCGTGTTGCAGGGAGCATGACTGAGTAATCTATTTTCGGTTTACTGTCACGTTTGTGCAACCCATCAGTTTTCAAAAGTGGCTGTGATTAAACAGGAGCAAGACCAGGCCCTATGCCTTTCTTTGTATGTTTGTTCAGTTCATTGCAACTAATTCCAGTAGGTTTTTGATGCAAGACCTTTGACATAACAAGAAAACTATTCAAATTACAGTCTTCCTTGTTTTTTCTTAGGAACATGCTGATTTCCTCCAATCGGGTACTCTAGGTCTAGTTCTGTAATTGGTATTGTGTTTATTAAGTTTTGATGAAAATATTTTGTAGTCTTGACTTCTGTATCAAACTACTGGGGAGAAAAGGGAGATATCTGGATCTGTGTCTCAGCAATCTAAAAGAATTATTTCACACCATCACTGAATTCAGTCTGTAGCACTTAAAGAAATCTTCAATAATGACTGGTATGGACAAGAACTCCGAATTTTGTTTGCATAGTTTTGAAGAGGGATCTGGTTGAAAATGGCATTTATGAAAGAAGGCAAATTAGCTGTGACTGAGAGGGCAATGAAAATGAAATGACATATCAATAAGGTATTCTATACAGGAAATAATGGTTTATATACTGTAATGTTGTGGCGGGGGGATCATGAGATTGACCACAATTGTGGCTCATAAATTTGGCTGGAGACAAGGGGTTAAATTATCCATTAGCAAGAGATCGATGGGTTGGTTTTGCTTTCAAGCAACACCATGGTGATCTCTTCCTTTTCCTCTCTAATTATACCAGTGTACCTCTTAAATGTTGATTCTGTGCTGGCTGGATGCTGTCCCAGGTCATGTAGTTGAAAACCCATGGTGTATCATTACAACTTATTTCTTCATTGCGGATGGTGGATATTGTCAACATACAGGTTATTTTCCTCCATGTGAAGTAATAATGACTGCTACCAAGACATTGCAGAGGAATTGTGAAAAATAAAGTAGATTCAATGAAGCAATTCAAAAAAGAATAAAAAAGAGGTTAATGGTCCCTAGAGTCAATCAAATTCATGTTCTGGATTTGATCATCTTTAGTGAACAGAAACAATCCCCCGTGATGTTCTTCTGCTGTGCTGGGAGTACCTTTTGTCATCTCTCTGACTGACCACCATAATAGCGCTGTGCGCTTCCCCTTTTGGGACCACATCTCTCAACCAGCAGAACACCAAGAACAACAGCGGTTGGTAGCGGTCGGAAAAAACCAGAAATTTTTTAATGGACCCCTACCAACAACCCAAAGTAATGTACGTACTGAAAATATCTATTCTTCTAAAACCTCAAACATGAGGAAAGCCTAAGAATTAAGAGAGTGCTCCAGATAGTTCCCAATTGCCATTAGATCTATTATCACTTGTCGTTGCCCACCCAGTTTTCACTGTACACTTGACGATTTCTGATTAGTATTCATAGAACCACATGCAAGAGTCAAAACCACAGATCACTAGGATATTTATTAGGAAGTGAGACTCCTGAATAAGAAATGTGATTCAAACAATCTTCTAGCAATATATTATCTTGACCTCTGCATATGCTTTTGCTGATTTTATGACAGAGCAGCATTAAATTGAGTTGGTGGTATAAGCTAGGAAGGACTATACGGGCCAGAGGGAACAGGTCCTGTTACTGTTGTGTTCCAGATATTTCTAATTTAAGGCTTTTCATAGGACAGTGGTTTTGGAATAGTACACACAGTACTTGCTTGCAAGAGTTAGTGGATTTCACTGAAACATATCTTCAACGTTTTCTCTTTTTTAATAAATATTTTTGTTTCTTCAGCCCAGTTTCTATAGAGGCCCTAGATATGTGAAGTGAATTATGCATAAGGTATGTGGGGAAACCCGCACAGGGTATGTGGGGAAACCCACACAGGGTGTGTGGGAAGTCCTCCATCTGAGGCTTTTCAAAGCAGGTTCTTCCACAGGAGAAGTGTGGTGGGTTGTGGGAACAGAGGATGGTGAAAGGGAGCTGGCAGACATATATTCACATGGAATATATTAGGCACATTCCAGTCACTCCTCCGGGTTTCCCCAATAGCTTGAACCCCTGCATCTGACTCGCCTGGTTTTATGACCTCTTATTGCCCCTCCTTTTGTACTCTTGATGTTCCTTTTCTTTCATCATGTCTTTGTCTGCCCACACAATTTGGTTCTGTAATGTGCTTCATCCTTCTAGTAGTTGAAAGCAACGTGCTTTCCATCTGCTGTACATGTACCCTTAGTCCTTCCCCCTTGCTCTCTACTGTTTCCTCCGCAGAATTTCAGCATATTCCTATGTTAACGGATAGCTGTGCAGTGCTTTTATATTAAATGCCTCACCACACGTGTGCCAGCTGATTCTTGAACTATCTTAGAGCGTGATTGTAAATATTATAAACTGTAATGGGCTTCCCTTTCACATTCTGAGTTGAACTCAGATGTTCCCAGATTCCTTCCCTGTGTTTCTATTGCTAGGCTTTTCTAAGGATGCTGAATAAACTAGTAATCCTGCTCCACATCGAAACTGTGAGATGCATTTCAGAATACCATTTGTAATTACGTTTGTCATTCCACAACATTTGGCATGCTGCTGCTGGTGGCCTACTTGTTGACAAGTAACAGATTTTGTGACAGGCCACACAATATACCATAAAATACTGAGTATCAACACTGGGCAATCAATCAAACTGGCTTAATAATACAAAGAGATTATTATTTGAGGAACACTGAGTATTCATAGGACCCTACCCAGAGATGAAGGTGATTTTGCTAACTCATGCTGCCATTAGACCAACTAGGCCTACTGTTTTAATACGGGAGTATAACAGAACTTCTGTGTTTCTATCTTGTCAAGGTAGATAGAAGAAACCCTAAATAAGGGGACAAGGGACAAAAGTGGCTGGTCTAGCAATGAAAAAACACATTGAGCAGCCAAGCTCAGAAAAGAACTTGCACTTTGATTTATGCTTTGTAGCCACTGCTGTGTGTTTGCAAGAAGGACAGGGCCCAGGGAGGGGGAAATGTTTGGACTACATTCACTGGATGTAGAAGCAGTGTGGGAACTAAGCAGTTCTTTTGTTAAATCATTATTAAAGCAGTCTCTTAGCTAAGCTTCCATACAACTAATGTAGCCCCAAAAGATATAATTTTTCAGGCAGCTAGCTGACTTGAGAACCAGCAAGACATTCATTTTAATCAAAACTTTATTTGCAAATAATGTGTATTTTATAATAATGTGCTAAAAACAGCTTCTTACACTATGAACGTTCACATGGCTTTTCTGAATAGAATGTTTGACAAACTTGAATATGATGCTATACTTGGAGTTATGTCTAAATTAACCTGCATGGATTCCTTTGCTGCCATTTTTGGAGTGCTACCTGTTCTCACACTAGCTTGCTTTAAGGTAAGCTCATTCTATCTGCAATGGAGTCGGTAGCCTTTTTGTAAGATGGCATATGATTTTTGCCTTTTCAAGCATTCAAGAGAAAGCTTTAACCTGAAAGTTAATTTTTAAAAAAATAAAAACCACACACAAAAAATGATGGAAGGCACATGAATTTTAAATTTGTGGATAGGGAGGCTGAATAATTCATTCTGTAGTAGTTTCTATGGAGGGAAGTGTTAACTATGGAAGAAGATCACCATTAAAAACCAGTATCTGTCATGTAGTCTGAACTGCAAATGTCCACAATGTTTTCATTTTGGATCATCCTCTGACTCACTTTAAAATAGAGAGAAATGTACACACTGATGGGGAACTAGTCCAAACTCTGCTCATAGCAGCAGTATGGAAATAACCAACACCTAATTGCCATCGTTAGCTGCCTTGCCTTGTTTTCCAAAGATTATTAAGCACGATCAACAACTCTGAAGAAACAAGTTGGTCTTTGCTCATGCTACCGTGAACACCTACTAAGTCATAGTAGGTGCAGCCAAGCCTTCCCAGATGACCAAGAGGCAGTTGCATTCTTCAGCTTTGGTAAAAGCAACTGTCTTTTTCAGGGGAAACTAGAGGAAAAAAGACCACTGCTTATGGCAGCTGGAACAGAAGGAAAGAATGTCAGAAGTTAATGACTGAGGGAGAGAGAGAAGGAAATGACTAAAGACTGGGGAGCAGTGCTTCAGGGCATGAATACCTAGGTACCTGCAGCAGTTATCTGGGGCAATGTAGACAAGTTCAGCCTCATAGACTGCACTCCCTTTGCAGCTAGACCATTGCCTCCAGTGGTATTGGACTACATGAGGGTAGCAGTAGGAATCTTTACTACTGGTACTAGTTTTGATGAAATAGCCTAGTGTGCTAGGGGAACATGAAACAGACTCTGAGAACGTGTACAGTATTTGAGATACCAGTGGCCAGGTGTGCAACTATTGCAGCTTCCCATTTTTCCTCTAACATTCCAAAAGCCATATGACCACTTTGTAGGAACTAGAAACTTAGTTATAAGAGCCTGTGAGAGTTATTCTTGTTGAGCCAGGGATGCGTGACAGTTTCCAGGAGGAGGATGTGTATCTTGGGTCCAGTGCAAATTGCTACCCACTAATGTCGCTGTCTGTGGCAGTCTGGCCAAGGATGAAGAGGTCCAAATTCTCATTACACAGCAGTCTTTTATATAACTCATCGTATTGTCCACACAAAGCCCTAGGGGTCTACTGGAGCTTTATTATAATGTAGTAGAGTCCCTGTCATTAATATCAGTGTGGTTCTTTGGGAAATGGTAGACATATACAGGCACAAAGGTGTTAGAGACAGGTGGTAGATCCAAATGGAGCCCTGCTCCATGTCAATGTAGCTGATACTGTAGACAAATAAAGCCTAGCAATATGGAAACTGTTGGTTCAAGCCAGTAAATATGAACCTGAATTCTGACACAGCTACTAGAAGAAATAGAACTGTAGCCAAAATGACCCTATAATGACTCCATTTAGACTAGTCATAAACTTTGGACACAAAACAATTTGCTTTTTTTTTTTCTTCATAGTTCTCTTTAACAGTATTCAAATAGAAGTTTTGGGGAATTGGTACCTTATGTTGGTAGCTGTGTAGCTTAAGATTTATGGTTCAAACCAAGCCCAGATAAATAATTGTCAATGGTAGTTTCTGCCTGGCAGTGTTTTAATTTTAGATTCATTTAGAGGTGACCAAGAAAGAGGACATTTGTACCAGAGGAAATTTGAATAGTTCAACATCTTTGTTCCAAATTTGATGGAAAAAATGAAGCAACAAGAATACATTTTTGGTTCTGTGCTTAACTCCAATGAATTAGAGTTCTCAGTGAGAAGACGTTTATGAAATTTCAATTTTTATAAAAACACTATGCGTTAAATGATTTAAAAATCAGCTCCTTATTTTAAAATATCCCTTTCTTATATTGAAATTAAGCAAAATTACATATCCTCATGGAATTTCTGCTACAGTTTCCAATTAAGTTAAAACAATATCTCCTAAGGGGGAAAACAAGGTCTGACTCATTTATGGGAACTTGCATGCTAGCCAAAATGTTGGGGTGTTACAAAATTTTCAAATAATATTATTTATTTTATATTTTTAAAACTAATTTTTATGCCAGTATGAACTTGACTTAATAAATGTTTGGCAGTTGGCATGGAAAAAAGTCTGTTCTATTGCAATTACATTCACTCAATATTATTAATATGTTATAGCTTTGAATAGAAGATCTCCTCAATTTTTTTGAAAGAAAGAGTTCTAAAAGTATTTAGTGGGATGCTAGCACTGTGAGGCAGGTGTGTACTTACTGCGACCTTGATGGCAAATATATTTTAGAAAGCCTAAAATCTGGCTATTAAAAAATTGCTACTAGACCCATCAGGTTTTTAGTGAGTGTCTTAGATTCTCATCTCATTTACAAATTAGCACTGGAGCCCCAGTTATGCTAGTGTAATGGTGTTTACCTTTTCCTGAACTGCTGTGAAAAGTAGAACTGTATTTGTCCTTGCCATTTCACGAGGCAGTCATCTGTTAATAGAGAAAACAGAGGTCACCCCTGGGAAGGAACATAATAAAAGCCTGTAACAAGGACAACTTTGGAGGTTGGTGATGCTGAAAGATAATTCTTTTAACTATACATTTGCATTTACATTGAAGCTTTATAAAATGGAGCAGCTAATGCAGGTTTCTTCCTATTATTTGATCTCAGGCTATAGGATTACTTTTTCTTTTAAAAGGTCAAATTTTAGAATTTTTACTTCATCAGCCGATTAAGGGATTTACTTGTAAATATCCAGAAAACAGGCTCCAAAGAATAAGTGCTGTAATTTTAGAAAGCATTTCTTAAGCAGGAAATTGGTTACTTTACGAACAGAAATCAAATCAGCACTACCGTAATCTCAATAATTAACGTTTAGTTTTTCCAGCCCGACTCTTGAAGGTTTGCTTTTACTTCTGTAAATGGTACAAATGAAACCAATGCATGTCTGGCAACAAAAATTACAACTCTGAATAAGTCACAGTAGGACATTTAAATTTTGTGTTTGCAAATCACGTAATAAAACGCCATCTTTCTAGATTCCTTAAAGTCACTGTCCCTTGTACTTGTCACTGTACCTTAAGGTACTTTAATAAAGATTAGCAAGTATATATCGGAGAAGAAGAGACTGTCAAAGCTAAAATAAAGTTTCATAAAGATCTCCCATAAGAGGCCAGTTGGAAATTGGTTGCCATTTTTATCACTATTTCCCCACTTTGTTTTTTTTGTTTCCTTCATTATGAACCAGTTGCAAAGATTGTTTCCTTTAACAGGCATAGGAGTTACTACTGCTTTTGCTGGTAGACAGGTTCAGCAATCCAATATTAAAATTATCCAAAACCATTGTTAATCAATAATTTCAAAGATTTTGGAGGTTTTTCGTAGCACATAATAGAAACGAGCTCCCAGTCTGTTTTGCGAATGAACAAAGGAGAGTGATCCATACTAAACCAGTTACTGAGTAGGCATCTGACATGATGAGCACTCAAGTTTGGGTCATTTACTCAGTGAAAACACGAGCATCAGTTTGGGGTTCTTTCAAAGAGAGCTCCCATGCTACTAGACCATAGAGCTTGTTTCTTTTTTCTGTGTCCTAATGAGTATTTGCTTTTTCCCAAAACCTGAAATAATCAGGAAGGACTAATTCAGTGTCCCAGTAGTTAAGATGTTCTTCTGGGAAATCTGTTATGTTCTTGCTTCAAATTAAATAAAGCAGAAATTTGAATCTGTGTGTCCTATGTCCTGTCTTAGTGACATAATCTGCAGGAGAGGTGCAAATTCAAGGTTTCTGACTTTAGATTTGACTGGAAATTTCTCTCTGGCCAGGAACATTTCCATGAGCAATTGTTGTTTAGGTGCATGCATATTCTGAATTAGAAGACCAAAATTCATGGGAGGTGAGGAGAAAAGAGAGGAGGGGGAAAAATATTGACTGATTCTATGCAATATTTATCTTTCAGTGTGATTATTTAGGGCATTTGCCCTAGTAAGCATGCTGCATTCTTCAGCATTGCAACTCACTAGTCCTCATAGGAGATTGCACCCCACCTTGTGTGGCGCTTCCAGATGTGATGATTCAGAGAACATAACTTGGCCTGACTACAGAAGTGAAGGAAAGAACTTTCAGAAGTTGCAAATCTCTAGTTTTATTTAAAAATCTGAACCTTTCTGGCATGACTAAGTTATTCCTGTAAAATACTAGTGGTGATAGTGGGAAAGAAGGTAGCAGTTCAGGCTTTCAGGGCAACCTGGATTTATACCTTGAAATAGCTACCAACACTTGGCAGTAACATTTGACATTTCAGTTAAATTACTACTGACTTCTCATCTTAGTGCCAAAAATTCTAGAGTGCTTTCCCAAATGGAGATGAGGAAATTTACAGACTACTGTTCTTGAGACTTTTTTCTCCTTTAAGATTATAGGACAGGCTCTCATCACTTGTGGCCTCTTGATTAAAAGTAATTGGACTTTGGCAATTTTACTTTTCCTCTTTCTTGGACTGCCGGGTGTTTTGCATGCTTGCGCGGGTTATCCTCTGGAGGTTAGCACAGTAGGTTATTTTGTTGCCTGATGCCTCTACACCAGGGGTGGCCAAACTTTTTTGACGTGTTGGCTGCACAGTGATTTACAGATTAAGGCTCTGGTCTGCAACAGTGCCAGCAAGGCTGCTGTTCTCTCTCGCTGACACATTGCACTGCTTTAAGCCGCAAACTCTTTGCTTACCCTTTCAGTCTTGTTATAGTTCTTATCCCATATTTCCTTTTGGCTCAAAACACTCCCATTATTTCTGCTTTGTGCTGGGCTCCACTCCTATCTCTGTCTCAAGTAACTTTTGAAAATGACAGAACAAATAGAAGCATCTGGCTGTGGCCTACCTGTCTTGCAAAGGGGCCACACAAGGGACCATTTCTGCTGCAGTATGGAGTACAAAACTGGGCCAGATGTCCTTAGGGTAGAGTGTGGCCATGCATGAGGAGATGTGTTTAAAGCAGGTGGTCTTAAAGGAATACATCTGTGTTTTCCTCTGAAAGAGTGCACAGGTAGATGGGGTTACATTTAGCATACAAAAAAAAAAAAAAGTAAAAACCCCAAACATGTGAAAGCACTGGCATGTCCGTGGGTGTATCTGAGTTTCTTGAAGGAAGATCTGACATTATAAGAAAACCTGAAATGAGCGGGAAAGTATCTTACCATTTCTTTCCCTAATTTTACTCAGTAAGTACTAAGAACAGTTTTACCAGTTCAGAGCAAAGGGTCCATCTGGTCTAGTATTCTGCTTCCAAGACAAGAAATTATTTCAACAATATTTTGTTTTTGTCAGTCATAAGATAGTGACTAGGGAAGAGTAGGAACAGGAACAGTAGGAACATATGTGATCGCTCTAATACTTTTTTAGCCACCAATAATGTGACTTGTCTGTTTAGTTACCTACAACAGATCCTTCTCTCAAGGACTTACCCAGTCTTTGAGTCCATGAAAACATTTTACATTCACATCCTTCGGCAAGGAGTTGTATAGAATTACTACTGCCAGCATAAAAAATAACCTCTTTTTTGGTTTTTTGGTTGATTGGGGTTTTTTGAACATGGCTCCTACTAACTTCTTCCTAACTTACATATCTGACATTTGTGATTAAATATAAGCTGGCTTTTAATTTACTTTTTTTTAATTGTCTTAAAGGCTGAGGACTATGCTCGTTATTACCATTGTTTCTATTGGACTTAATTTATCCTTAATCTTTCAGAATGAATTGAAATGAATCTGTAATAAAGGCAGAGCTATCACAGGAGTTTGTGGGAAATAATTAATGGATTTTTTTAAAGTTTGATGATGCATATGAGGAAGAATTTATTATTAAATCACTTCACTTCTTGCTGAAGGTGAATAGAGAGAATAAGACATTTTTGCTGGTTCCATTTTCTGTTCTTCTGAATGAAAAATGGGCAGAGTGTGTGAGTGTGGGCCCAGAAGAGACTGGTCAGGGCCATTAAGGCCTGTTAGTGCACTCAGACCCCTGCTGTACCGTGTGCATAGTATGGCTGATGTACAAAACGCTTTTGCAGAGGTAACCATCCAAAGACTTTTTTGTCTTAAGTGAATTAGGAAAGGATGAACTGATTTAGAAAAACAAACAAACCCAGTCTGTTGTTTTAAAATGTTTACAGACTAATTCCAAGCCTTTTTCAAATGTTTGCATTGATTCAGAATTGTTTCTTTATTTTATTTTGCTCTGTCCCTTCTGTTTGGGTCTGTTGTACTGCTCTGGTGGTCTTACGTTGGTGGTAAGAAACAATATAATATCCTCTACTATGTCTGTCAGCCTACCTCTGCTTCTTCAGTGTTCCTGCTGAGCTCCTGGGCTTTTTAAGTTACGGCAGGAACAGCAATAAAGTTATTTATAATGTTTAAACTTTATCAGGAGGACACACAGGTTTTAGGGAGCATCTTCCACCCAGTCTGAATATTCAAATTCAACCTAAACTTTCTACTAGCTTGAAGTATGTCTGCTTACAACCAAGAATAGGAATGCCTGCTCCAGCAAGCAAAAGAAAAATCCCTTCAAAATATTATCAGTGCCTCATTAGAAAGAAGGTGGCAGCAGCAGTTAAGACAACTGAAGGTAACAACCAACAAACAGTTGTGCTTATCATTAGGTATTGGAGTTGAAGAATGGTTTATATTTTTTAATTTTCTCTTGTGCATCCATCTGGTTGCATTAAGGTCTGGAGTTCTCTTCAGGGCCTTAAGGCATGACAAACTTAGAGACTTCAAATAAAGGCTTAACCATTTTGTAGGGTGAAGTTTACTCAATATTCTGCCTGTCCCCACTAAAAAAGAGTCCCTGGCTTTAGCTCATCATGTGGCCAAAACCACAAAGAATCAGCAGAGAAGTAGTAACTTTTGAGCACATTAGAAAGGGGCATCCTCATCTTAAAAGTGACTGTGATATAATTATATTTGTTTGGAAATCCTGTTTTATGAATAGTAACAAAAGAATTGGTTTTCAGTAGAATAATTTGAAGATGTATCCACTGCATCTAGTGTGCAGAGGTATCTGAAGTTCATCCAGGAGAACACATGAGTGAATCAAATATCTGGAAGGCTAATAAAGATTCCAGGAGGTCCTGAAATTTAAAAGAAATACCAGAAGGACTGTAAACAATAAGTGTTTAACAAGTGCTGACTTAAAGCTAGTGAAGATATAATAGGTTTAAATTTACTGTTAGGAATGATAAAGTGTAGAAGGTCTGGCTTTGATGTATGGCCAGAACCACCAGTATGATAATTCCTGCCACTTTGATGTGGGTACCTGGGCTACCGATTTTGGAATTCTATGTGGTTTTCATCAACCCAGTTTCTGCCAAGGCCAGAACTGGAGGGGAAATACGCTATCCATAAAAGTCAGCCACAGAAAAAGTCAACCACAGGAAAACTAGTCAAATAACATTAAGAGTCTCAATTGAACCCATGAATGTCCATACACGTGGCATGAAATTACATCCTTGACATGATTTGTTGGGCCTAAGCGTAGTACTCTAACATGATTTCTAGCAAGTTTTCTTGAGTGGAACAAAAAATGATGGCCTCTGACAGATTGCTTAGTTTGCTCTTGCTCAGCTAAGGTATCTAGAGCAGCCATCTTAAGGGAGGCTACTACCATTTTGATAGGAGGAAAACACTGGTTAAGGTTCCAGTCATTTCTCTTTGATTATTATTTCTTTGGACCTGTGGTGGGCCACAAGAAATAATGCAAGTAATAAAAGATTCATTATAAAAATCTGTGCTTTGCATCATTGTTATTTACAAGTTTCTACAGCGGTCATTCTTGAAACGTGCCACTGAGAAAGTTGGCATAGGCTTTCTTGTACAAGTATGCATTCATGGATACTAGTCAGAGGAATTCTGAGTCCTGAGTAACTGTATCATTTAAAATGCAATATTATAATTAAAAGTCACTCAATAATACTTACATGAAGCTGCATCAGAACTAGCAGTTACATCTAAAGAAAGAGAATCCATAGTCATAATTGAAATCCATACTCATAATTGAAAGCTCTCTGAAATCACCATCTCAGTGTGCAGCAGCAGCCAAAAAAAGGCAATAAATTGCTGGCATTATCTGGAAGGATACTGAGAACAGGACAGAGAGCCTAATTATGTAAAAACCTGATGTGCCCACATGCTGAGTACTGTGTGTACTTCTGATTTCTGCATTTCAAGAGGACATAGTGGAGGTAAAGAAAGTTCATAGGAGGGCAACTTAAATGATAATGGGGATGGAACATCTGCGTTATGAAGAGCAACTGAAACAGCTAGGACTGTTCAGTTTGAAAGAGAGAAGGCTGGAAAGGATTATCATCAACGTTTACAAAGACATGAAGGTGGTAGATAAGGTGAATGCAAAATGTTAATTAGCTGCTAACTGGCAGTGTTAGAAGGCACTTATTAAAACTAACAGCAGATCCATTCAAAACAGATTATCCTTTGTTACAAGGCAGTTGGCTAATTTTGGTATGTGTTCCACAAAAGATGGTGGAGACATTATCAGTGGGCTTGAAAGGGTTTAAATGAATCCATGAACATCTGGTCCATAAGCAGACACTAAACAAACTAGGCAGACAGGTACTCTTAAGCATCCCTAATCTGGAGATTTGGATTGTGAGAGATCAGGGGAATGACCAGATAAAGACCAGGCTTGTGTGTTCTCCCTAGTTAGCATCTCCTGTTGCTACTGTTCAGGAGCCCAGGCCAAGATGGACCATGGGTCTGACCCAGTATCACATTTCCCGTGTTCTTATATTTTTAAATGTAAATGTTTGTAATCAGTGATGGGAAACCTGCAATAATGCATTACAAGTTGTAGGCACAAACTGTGGTTAAATTACATATTTCCCCAAATTAATTTAATGAAGAAGTTAGATTGATAACCAGAATGCTTCTTTTATATCAAGTAAATGAAGTTGAAAAGGGTTTTCAGAAGAATCCATGATGTTACATGGCAATTATTGATATTATGTATATATTTGCTATGGAACATTGGTGATTTGCAACAATTAAGTCATGCCAATTGCATGCACTTGCCACTCTTAACTGCTTTTTTATTATTATGGTTATATTGCTCTTAAGTATAGAGGAGAAAAATGCTCCCAGAATAACAGAATAGTTTTGGTTGTTCTTGTAACTCCAAAGTTGGAGGGGAAAAAATGTTTGCTTATTTGAACTCCTAACCTTTTGCTCTGGAATTCTTGCATCAGGGTGTTTCATGAGTATTCTGGCTTCAGACATGTCAGAAATATCACTGAGATAGTCTCTCTTGCAGATATTTGATACTTGCACTTTCAACTGAGTTCAGAAAGTGTGGAGAAGTGTGATTTTTTGCTTGTTCGTTTCAGCTAACCAAACTCTTTGAAAGTTTGGAAGCAAACCCTGGTTTTCACTCAGCTTTGTGGCATTAGAATAATTGGTATTATACATATTTTAAAGTCCCAGTCCAGGTTTAGTATTTTTCTTTTATCCAAACTAACTTGTTACTAATGGAGACCTACAGTACTCTTACTAAATAGCAGAAAAACACATCTGCTGGCTTTTATATTTGTAAATGGTTTGTGGAATTTCTGAGAGTAATTCGAAAGATGTTTTTACAATTCAGCAGTAATTGCCAGCATAACATCTTTGTCTGTTGAAAGGAACTTCTTTGACTTCATGGGTTTTGTAAGCAAACTAAATTTCGATTGATAAAGACTAACTTACTTCACCTGCAAGCGTTCCATAGAAAGGTTATGAACTAAATATCACAGAGAGAGTTTGGGAAGGTAGAATATGGACATTCTGATATTATCCAATCATTATTGCCCAATATTTTGTGAATATCTTTCTAAAAAGTGTGTACTGTGGAAATAATGAAATTGAATACTGCCATCGATCATACTGCACTTATGGCACTGCTTGCCTCACAGTACTGCTGGTATTCTCTGATAGTGATGTGCAAAAGCCTGACTTGACTTCATTAGTAGAATGCATGTATTTTTAATATTGAGCTTCATCATCCTATCTTCTAATTTATTAAGGTGTTTATTCATGAGAAGCAAAAGGGACAAGATGAATAGTAGGAAGTTCAAAAGCCATTTCTGTCAGTCTAGTTGCTGGCTCTGCAGATTTTTTTAAGTTACTACAGGATCTCTCCACTACATGCAAGAAATAAGTTTCTAATTTAAAGCACTTCTGTATCTAAATTTTCAGTTTGAGGTTTCTGCTAGAGAAATAATTCCCAACAAGAAACGAGTTAGCTTTGCTACTGTGCTAGTTTAAAAAAAAGAGAGTTGGGGCTTTTGTGGGAAGAAATAATTTGAAAGCATTAAAAGAAGAGTAGCTATTTAGTGGCATTAAAATAATGAAAAGCCACATGATTCTTTTATTTTTTCCCAAAAGAAGCTGTTTCCCTTTTTCCCCCAATTACAAGAAATTCTGATTTCCTTCTTCTGATGGACCATGGCATTAAGTTGCCCATTCAGATGTGGGGTGATTCTTGATCACAACCTTTTCATGCATTGGCACAGAAAGCAGAAAATTGTTTTACATGGTACTTTGATGTGCCAGTGTTTAAAATATTTTTATTTGGTTTGTATACAAAGATCATTTTCAAAGAAAGTTGGTGAGTTTTGTGTCTCGGCTGGACTATCATCCACAGGTTTTTTCCCCTTTTTCCAGTACTCCAACAGAGTGCTGATCTTTCTGGAGGTTATCCAGTACATGCTTGAAAGAGATTAAGGTAGTCTGCAGGGGTGGGAGATATTTCATCAGAATTTATTACTGTTCGAAGCCACCATAATGGTTTCCGCTTGTCTTTAGTGTTAAAACCCATGAAAATTGCTAATACCGTGACAAGTTAGAAATGTTGTGAGTGTTTTTCATGCAGTATTCAAGAGAGACCACAAAGAACCAGCAGCTGAAAACTCAGCTAACTCGCCTTAATCTTTTGCCGTGTTGAAGCCAGGTCGTTATTTGTGTTGTGCAAGGCGGAGATAAACTATGGGTCTGCATACCTTCTGCTGCTGTCAGTTAGCATAGCTTAACTTAATTGAGTGGACTTTCTCAGTTCTTCTCCACCTAAGGGCATAGCTCAATATAAGATGTCAAGGAGTTCCAGAAAGCAACCCACTTATAAGATTCTGAGCAATGAAAGCTTTTTTTAAGGAAAAAACACCCCTAAACATTAGAAAGCAACATTCAAACAAACAAACAAAAAAAAAACCCCAAACAAACAAAACCATTAGGAAGCAAAAGGATCTACTTGACACACAGAGCTGTTACATTCATCTCACCACTAAATATTTGTACTTTACTTTTAGGAGTGTGGTCCAGCTTTTTTTTACTGCTTCCTGAACATAGTAACCAGATGTAAAAGGTATTTAGGCTTTTATTAAGTGATACAGTAAAAACTCTGGAAAGGCCACAATAGTTCTGAGTTCTTTTTGATGTGTCACCTCCAAAGGGAACGGTCCAAGGTAACTATGTAAAACACACTTTTGTTTAAACCAGTTGTACTCAGAAGCTATGTAGTGTTCCCTGACTATTCCTGGCAAACTGGTTATTAAGGTTATTCCCCACTTCCAGCTTTCAATATCATGTGAAAGAGTGTGTCATCTGTCTCCAAAGCTACAAGGAAATTTATATTTTTATTCTTGCTGGCAGCCCTCCACCCACTGGAAGTTGGTAATGCTAAAATATATCTCTTTGAAGACCCAACAGATAGAGTCTGGCTTCAGGCTAAGGAATAGATTTGTCCAGTTGGTTACTATAAGCTTGCATTGCTGAGCACCAAGCTAGAAAAAAGGTAGCTGTTAAGGATTGAGGATTAATGTTGGTGGGTTGCTTGCTTTCTAAAAAAGGGATTGTTACAGATAGTAGTGAGTGATTGAGCCATACAAGATCTCTGAGTGAACAATTGTCTTTTCAAAGATACTATGAAAGTATCACTTCAAGGTAAAGGAATGTAGATATTTGCAATTAGCCATAAGTGAGAGGAGCTTCGAGCACTCTCACCTAAGTAAATGCTAGGGCTTGACGGGAAGTGGCTTCCTGCCATATAAAATGTTGAGATTATTGGATAAAAATTTTTCCTCTTCTGTATCTTTGGCAGGATAAAACAGCTGAGGTCTGTGCTTCCAAAGCTAGATTGTTACTATTACCCAAACTAGCTTCTTTTAATTAGCCTGAGTATCCTTATATTGTAGTGCACTTAATAAGAGTTTGTCATGGAAAGAGATATTAAGGAGCCCTGCCATGAAATGAAATATGTCAGATTTTAATGAAGAAAATCTCTGTTCAAGGATGTCACTGTTCTGCTTGGTGCCTGTAAGAGTCTCTGCTGGCTGAATACTGTAATCTCCTATCACTGTGAATTGTCAATATTACAGCAGTAAATAATGGGGGCATAAGACAGATACCCTCAGATTGCCAGGTTGCTGAGAGACTTGTCTGCTGTGTGAATCCTACTGGTTCAAATTCTTATGAGTACTTTGCTTTACAGGCTAGGCAAAAGCCTTAGCCACCAGGATATTGTATATGTTGATGAAGATACGTATTTCTTCCTCTCCTGTTTTGGTTAGAAATTCTATTCAGGGTCCCAGATACCCTCTGCCTGTTTTATCAAAACCAATATATGGTGACTGTACCATGATTTTCTGTATCACTGCTCCACTAGCCTACAGACTAGCCTTACTTTTATGTCTATAATTCTCTCTCCTGTTTCTAGCGGGAAGTTGCAGATACGGTATAAGAGATCCTAGAGATTTAAAGAAAAAGGCCATTTCTAATTTAGCTGTTGTTTTTAAAAGATTCTGTAATGCCAGATTGCAAGTTCCAGTGTAAGTGTGGATTTGTTTAGTTAAAAGGGAGTACACTGATAATTCCTAGAATTAAGAAAGAAGTACACACACCACAAACATGCAGGTTTGTGGGTGTTCTTTAATGAACAAGCTAAGATTCACTCAACAAGTCTATCAGGAAAGAAAAAGACCTTTTAAAAGATTTGCAGCAAGAGGAGTCACCACTGCTAGCTATGGTTCATATTTGTCTCTACTTCTGTCTTTTGTTTTTCCTGGTTAACTCAAATAATGCCGAAGTCAGTGGGACTTACCACTGACACAAGAGTGCATCTTTTTAGACTTTAGGATCCATCCTGATGTTGGTGTGCAAAAGAGCAGCAAGATTCTACCTTCAGGAATATTAGCAAGATACCACCCCTGACTGTCATTTGGGGAAATGTAGCATATTACACGGGAGAGTCATCAGCAATCATTGAGAAAGCTGACTGCTGATTCTAATTCTGAGGGGTTTGTCATCTCATATGCTGACTCTCCATCAGTCTGCTCTGCCATTTTGGATGAGGCTAGTTGTTTTCTGTGTACCAGCTGTGAACCAAGGGAAATGCTGGCACATAATTATTTGATTCAAACCAGCAAGAGAGCACAAACTTTCAATATGCATTTCACTTTTTTGGTAGAGTGTTAATGATCTTGTCATGGGTATTTTTCTGAACTTTTTGCTGGTCATTAATTTTAGAGATTTTTTTTTTCCATGTAAATTATTATAAATACAGTCATTTATAGTGATACAGTAACAAATCTTAGAATGTCTCCCAATGTGTCTACTTCAAGGAACACACTATTTGCAGCTGGATCTTTTTCATTCCCATCTGTTGTTGGCAGTTTCAAAAGTATGAATTCATTGAAACCAATTTTAGGAACAGGTGCAGAAACCTGTGAAAATCAAGCCACTTTCAATTGTCTTCTAAACAGGGATGTAGAAACTGAGGAACTCAGGTTGATGTTGAAAATAACAATCCTGGTTTTTGCAGTTGGTTGCATATATGAATACATCTGTTTCTCTGAAGATCATGTAACATAGTTATTCTTCATATCAGGCATCAGCTAACTTGGGGGAGTGCTCACATGAGTGAGTGAAACTGTGAGGGCAAGCTGTGTGTCCTTCATGTTATCATCTTTAAGATATGAATCAGATGTTTGAGTCTCCTGACTGAGCCAAGGGATTCTCTTCTCAGCTATACTAGAAGGAAACACTAAGTCTGTCTGAACTGAAAGTTAGTCTGGAAGACCAATGAAGGATGGTGATACTATAATTTACCATCTTTGCTCATTAATGGTTTCCTACAGGATAACCAAAATATTTGAAAATCATTTAGTAAAAACTCTGTTCTTTCTCAGACATAGATGACTGGAAGAATGTTCTCATAAACAAAGAATTGCTGTCTGTTTCTTCATCCTAAAATGATACTCAGGGATTAATATCTTCTTTTTCCTGGCTTAAGTCTTCTCCAAATCTGTATTAACTCCCATCTGTTTTTACTGGATTCTGTATATTCTAATGAATTCTTCAAGTGCCACAAAACCAGGCTTTAATGGACAAATGTTTTGAACCTGTTAATAACTAGGCTTATGCCTTATACATTTCCAGTGCTTACTCACTATAAAGCAAAACAATAACTGAGAATATTAAATGTTAGATTGGCGAAGAATAGTTTTATAATACTTAAGACATGTTCTGTTGCAATGCACGCTGTAATAAATGCAATAAATCCAAAATATTTATGTAATTTCTTAATAGAAGTTTTTATATTAGGTTGCCATCTCATCCAGAAAAAACAAGTAGTGCTAATATCAATTTAAACATGTGAAGAGGTCTCTTTCAAATATAAAAAAATACACTGCCTTGTACACTGAATATGATAGTGAAAAAAACACATGGTGCAAACACATGGTGCAGCATTTGAAGAAGCTTTTCACAGGTCGTTGGATGGGTATAGTTTGGCAAAATCTGAGTTCCTATAACTCAGGTAATTTAAAGATTCCTATACTTCAGAAGTTGCTTTTCACTCATAGCAAACAGATCTCACACTGCAAAGAGGTATTCTTTTGCATAAAGGTACACCTTCAGATTCAGCCTGGTTTTCCTTGAATGAATCAAATTGCATAGTTGTGGTGTACAATTTTAAAATGTTCAAGTGTCTTCCTTTTCTAATATAACAAAGCTATTTGTTTTTCTAAGTTAATTGAAAATATTTAACTGGAGCAACCTCCCAAACTACTACCTTTCTTGCATAAGTACACAGGGGAGTGACTTTCACAGTTTTCGAAGTACTCCCTTTAGACAGGTTTTTAGGAGAGATGTTGCATGGCTGCATATATCTCCAGGACAATTGTAACTCTAGAAGGTAGTGAGAGTATAGTATCACTATCATGCTCTTCTGTTCAGAGCCCTTCCACAAGAATACTAAACAAGCTGCTGTCCTAGGTATGACACTTTATGGAATGCTATAAGATCTCCACATTAAATTTGAGCCAATCAATCAGTAAATACAGATGTATGTGGTGATATTGATACCCAAACACATGCATATGTATGTTTTTCAGTAGTTGTGTGAATCTCACAAAGATAATACAAATCCTGCTCAGGAGAGAGATTCTTTTATTTGCATTTTACATACATTCTTTCAGAGATTGAACCATTACAATGAAGTGTTGACCTGAAATTGAATTAGTAATTCTGTGCAATATCCTCCTTGGCATCAATTGTTTGTTGAAGACGAACCATCTTTTTCTTCGTACTTATTCTCCTATGCCAACTTGATACAAACACTTTCCAGAGGTGTTTCGTACCCTTTGGTTGAACAGTAAGCTGTGATCCTTTTGACTTTAAGGAATCCTCACGCAGTATCTGGCATTCTACTGAAGATAATGTTACTTTAACATAGAGAAGAGAATGCTTTCTATTAATGTTTAATATTGCTCTATTAAAGTTTACTATTGTTCTGACTGAAATACTGCTTCAGAATGTACTGCTCAAGAAAGTGAAATAAAGTTCACTCTGTACTGTAACATGTAAGCTAATGGAATCCCTAAATTGGATTCTTCTATGTAAATGAAGTTTTGCCTTTATGACTCATGTTCTTTAAATTCATATGCTCTTTTCAAGACTAAAATAATTTGTGATTGTATGCATATTTTTATAAACCTATTTTATAAATGTACCCAGAGATCTAAAGCAGAATCTTTCTGAAAGTTCTTAAAGAGCCCATGGGACATTTTTTCAAACTTTTTCAAAGCTCCAACTTCCGTATTGCTCATACAAATGTCATTTGCATCAAAAAGATGACTGAGTAAAGTGAACAGACTTTGAGGCTATAAAATTTACAAACTTAGGAAAACTTAATTTCATTGCCAAGTCTATGACAAAATTCCTGTCATTTTAGCGGTTCCAAGATTTCATCCTGTTATCCTTCCAAGAGGAGCTGGGCAAACCATTTCCTTTAGGATGTTAACAAAGTAAGGCCCTCTTAAATTCAGGGTGTTAAAAGGTTAGAGTTTCTAAGTTTGGCTCTGGATCCAGCTTTTGCACAAGTTCAGAGGGGTTTCTCTGAAGTTCTAATTCAAGGTCATATCTGCTTATAATTTAACTGTATAGCAATAAATGTAATACCTTAAAGGACACTTTAAATAGCTTAGGAAAGAGCACAGAGTGATAATTACTGGCTTGTCTTTCATGATTGTTAACAATGATGAAACAGTTTAATCACTGATCAATAATGGTGAAGAATATTATGCTGAATCAGTTAAAATGGGGATTGTATGGTGGGTTGGGGGGGCGGTTTTGGCCACTAAAATTGTCTTGAGATGTGTGCATCAAAATTTATTGTCAATGTATGTGTCTGTGGGATCGTAGAATATTTTAGGTCTGAATGTCATCTGGTCCAGTCCCCTGCTCTAAGCTCTGCCAACTTCTGTGTTGTATCAGGTTGCTCCATGCCTTGCCCAGTAAAGCACTGAATACATCCAAGGATGGACATTTCACAGCCACTCTAAGCAGCTCTCTAAGTATAGCTACCTTCTTTTCGGCATTTTTTGACTTAAATGCAATCAGAATTTCATTATTTTTTCTTTTACTCTACATTTCTGAAAAGAGCCTGGCTGTCTTCTAGGTAGCAGCCCACCAGGTAGCTGAAAAATAGAAACCCTAAGACTTGTCTTCACGGACTCAACTCTGTCTCTTCTCTTACATCATGTGCTCCAGACCAGTTTAGTGGTCCTCTTCTGGACTCCAGTTTGTCGATCTCTCTTTTACTGGGGGCCGTAGACTGTGTGTTTGGAGCCTGTATAAACTATTCAATGAAAGAATACGCTTTCTGCATTAATAGCCTTTGAAATAGGACTTCTCATCTTTAAATCATTATACAAAAGAGAAGTTGTAAAATTTCTTCTATGAGATTATTTTTTTTATTCCCATTTGAGAAATAACTAAACAGCATAAATAACTATATAAAGGTTGCTAATCAGGATAATGGCAGATCTAAATTTCTGCTGATTTTCCTGTCCAACAACTGAGTAAAATGATTTATTTTCTGTTTTGGTGCCTGAAAAACTGTCTCAGTGTCCTTGTGTTAATATTGGGGGAAATTCAGAGGCATCTGTATAAATTCTAGGGTTTTTTGTATCTGTTATTTTTGAGATTTTTTTTTTTTTTTTTGCATTTGACTTCTTTTCTTAGTGCAACTAAAAAGGGGCTAACTTTTACTTCTCTAATAGCATTCAGCTTATTATCATTTAGGTATGCCCACTCTACTTCTTAATTTGGAAGAATGTCCTTCTGATTCACTTCCCTGTGTACAGCATTCAAGATGCGCTGCACTCACAAGCAATCTTACAGTGAAGCACAGAACTTAGGGAATTATAATTTACTGTTCAGGTGTAAAGCCTACATGACTAATTTTTCAGCTAACTTAGGTCCTCTCCTTCACTGCAGTCCCAAAGAGATAAGATGCCATGCTAAAGAAGACCCCCATACTACTTGTTAGCTTTAGAAGGTTCATTTCAATAGAGGTTGGCTGTATTAAAGAGCTATTTACGCTTTGTTGTCAAGGAGAACTTGCCAGGGGACCTAAAGGGTCATTAGCCTCTGCATAGCACCATACAGTGTAGCAGATGCTTCATGACATGTGACAAGGAAACCCTTTAATAGTGTGTCAAGAAATCCCTGCCTCATCACTTTATTTTCCACTAATCTTTTGCTGTCTAGCAGTGAGTTGCCCTTTTATTGATAGGTGGGCTTTTACTTACATGTGCCAGTGACGACAGTAGGAGGAAATTAAAGAAGCATTTCCGGTGACATTGCTTATTTTACTCCTGTTTTTAGTAACTCCTCCTTCTAGGTAGAGCAAATTGGTCCCTAGACAAGAATTAAACCCAGAAATGTAAATTCCTTGAGCTTTTAAAATTCCATTTGGCTTGATAATTGTAAGTACAGACAAGCCAGCCATTTATTTTAGAAAATACCCAAGAATTTCAAGGAGCAACATAATTGTTGACTTCCTTTGTGCACTACAGTTACTGAATTGATAAGATCCACAAGATCCATCAGATATGACCTACATGCAGTTTTAGGACCCTTCCTCAAAGGCAACGTGCATAGTGTCTCAGGAATAGAAGGACAGAGAGAGTAGTACCTGGGGTACTTATTACAGAGTATTCCTTTGCAGTTGTAGTCTTTTGTGATTCCTTGTGTTTCAAACGTATCTATCATACAAACTACAGCACAGATTGCCTGAAGAGATTGTAGGTAAAGTTTTTAAAACACCAAAAATCCCAACAGAAAGGAAGCCCTTAGAACGAGATTTGCTGGGTAGACAGTGTGTGACTATCTCAGGTTTTACTTGGTAAACAGCACAATTTTGTAAGAGAGTTTGTTTGAATTTAGCCACTCTTTTAACCATCATGGTGGCCCTACAATGTGATTTTTCCTTCTCTCTCTTATTTAGACAACTGTGTCTTCAGTGCTATATAAATCATCTGAGTTAATCTGAGAAGTGAAGGTTTCCAAGTAAGAGCAGCCACACCCTGAAGGCATGGCATGTGAAGCAGAATGCCTTCTATTTTAGGAATTCTTTCTTTCATCCAAAGAAAATCCTCAAAAAGTCATGCCTAGCCATCAGGGCCCCCTGGATAAATGGGAATTTATTATGTCATCTTGACACTAAAAAATACTAATCTCCATTCTAAATGTGGTTACAAAGTGGCTAGTGGTACTTTGCATTCAGGGTGGACAAAGGGATTTCACTACCACCCAATAGCTAAGGAAATCCTTTATCCCAGGCGGGACATCTATGCCTATTTCTTATTTGCTTCATTTGAATGAGGTAAGTTTAATAGTATTTACACTGCGAGAGAATGGAAACCTCTAAAATTGCTCAGAGAAAAAAAGGAGCAACAAAGCAAACTAAGATTAAAGTTCCCACTCAGGAAACACTTTTTTTTAGGAACATTGGGATTTTACTAAACAAGATTGTCAAGATTACTGATACCTCTGTCTGACTTTTTCTGAAAAGAAATCTTTGCATAGGCATCAAGTCATGTGTGTGTGGAGAGCCCAACAAGGCCAATTTGTATTGCATCAACTGCGTATGTACTGCTCAGATAGTTTGTGCAGATGCAGACCAGGTCTACAGCTAAGGCTTCCTTTCTCTTCTGGCCATCTGTAAATCTGTGACGAATCATCAGAGTCCGCTTTGTCTGCCCAGGCAAAATTTGCAGCTGGAAAAAAGATGTCATGGCTGGGAGAATGAAAATGTACAGTATCTCAGCTTTAGTTTTAACGTAGGAAAATAACATGGAAATCAGCACCAATTTTTTGCAGACACTAGAGTGGTCATTGTACCACAAAACTGAACTAATGGAAAGTCATGCAGTTTTTTCTTTGAAAAGATCTGTTTCTTTCAATCTGTCTTTATTTACAAAATCTAATTTAGCCTACCTGAAAGTGCTTACAATTCATGGTACATTCTCTTCCCTCAAGGTTCCCAATCGCTTTTAGTGTGGATCCCATAAAAATGTAGATTGTCCTACATAGTACTTCTTTATATGTTTGCAGTCACACAAGGTATGTTTCATCTGATCCGTGATCACAGTGGGACCCTCAAATTTGCAGCTGTGCAGACAGGATCTTCTGTTTTAACAGTGTTTAACTGTGGTTTGGTAGATAGAAGTGATAAAAGCTCAATATGAGTGAACAGTGTGGTGCAGCAGCAGAGCAAGCCAACAGGATGCTGGGTTGCATCAACAAGGGCATCACTAGCAGAGATAAAGAAGTCATTATCCCACTTTACTCAGAGCTCATCAGGCCACACTTGGAATACTGTGTTCAGTTTGGTCCCCACTATACAAAAAGGATGTGGGCAGGCTGGAGAGGGTCCAGAGAAGGGCCAAGATGATCAAAGGACTGGGAAGCCTGCCTCTGAAGAAAGGCTGAGAGAACTGGGCTTGTTCAGCCTTAAGAAAAGAAGGCTTAGGGCAGACCTCATCACTGTGTTCCAGTACTTAAAGGGTGGCTACGAAGAAGATGGAAACACCCTTTTTACAAGGAGTCACATGGAAAAGATGAGAGGTAATGGGTGCAAGTTACTCCTGGGGAGATTCTGATTGGAAACTAGGAAAATTTTTCACAGTGAGAACAATCAGCCATTGGAATAATCTCCCCAGGGAAGTGATGGATTCCCCAACATTGGACACTTTTAAGATTTAGCTGGACAGGGTGCTGAGCCATCTTGTCTAGACAGTGCTTTTGTCTAGATGGAGCTTTTGCTAAGAAAGGTTGGACCAGATGATCCTTCCAACCTGGTATTCTATCCTTCTATGATGAGAACTGAGCAGAATTTTGTGACCTGTGCAATAAAGATCTGTGAATTAACCAAATTTTGGATTCTGTCAGGATAGTTTGATCAGGGTTATATTTTTCATAGTCTTTTTTGAGAATGTGGGGAAACTTGACAATTTCAAAATGAATTCTCTAAAGTGAGGCCCATAGAAGACAGAGTGCTGCTTTAACAATGTATTACTTACGTAAGAGCTGCATTATGTTCCCATTCATTTTGACGTATGTAGATTTAAGTATCTTGAAATCTGAAGCATATGACTATATAAAGTATCTTTGGTTGTATCAAAGGGAGGTTTCCTAACATATGCTTTGAAAGTAATGTACCTTTATGAAGTGGAGTAATTTTAAGGCAATTATCTTTTTCTCACAGAAAGGATCACTAAAGTTATTCATGTCAATGCCTGTTTGTTTGTCTCCATCAAATGGCTTTGTTTTAAAAATTAACAAAAATAAAATAAGAAGAACAGTGGATCATTACATGTTATTGAAGCTACTTGTAATCTCACTGAAAGATCCATAATTTTAGGAGTGGGAAGTGAAACAGACATACCAATGGAAGAATTAGAACTTTTAGGACATATTTGCAAGTTTCGTCTTATAAATATGCCTCAATCCCATCCTTGCCCTGTTTTTATTCCAGTTCTAGAGTGAAATTCTGGCCTGGATAAAACAAGTATTTTTACTGCTTAATTCATTCATGTCAAGACTCAGCTGTTATCACTTGAACCAAGACTGTCTTTCGCTTGTGCAGTTCTGTGATGAAAGTGAGTGTTCACAATGAAGTAGGACAGATCCAGTGGTTTATTACAGGCTTCTGATGGAGGACAGTAGCTTCTTGCAAATAGAGACACTTTTTGTTAAAAAGAAATATTATATGTGAAAGAAATGAAGTAGCCATTCTCATTATAGGAATCTGTAACACAATTAGAAGGAAGAAAATCTGCCCTGTAGAGAAGCAGCAACAAAGAGAGGAAAAATCAATAAATCAAAAGCTGATGGGATCTGAACAGGCTACAGAGTCATATCTAACAACTGCCAGCAATGGAATGTTTCAGAATAATATTGTAGCTGTTACCTGGTAAATCGTAAGAAATCTGAGAAATGAAAAGATCGAAACGTAGCAGCTCGGAGCAATGCCAAGCACCATACTGTGTGTATCTGCCTAAACAAGGAAAATGTAGAGCACTAATCCATTAAAAGCTCCCATAATGATAATAACCTAAATTAGAGCAATGATTTCTGAACTTTGGCATAAACCCTGGAGCCTAGTAGATCTCAGAATATGAGAAAGGGCTTGAGCTGCAAACTGAGCATCCAGGCTTTGAACATGTGATTTTTCTGGACCACCTCCATTTCAGCTATTGGAGTAACATGCAGGAAGCAGAGAATAGATCCCTTTAGAATAACATTCACTAGTGAAGCAAAAGCAAAGTCAAAATAGATGTATTCTGTATTTTCCTGCTCTGAGGCCTCCCACAGTAGAAGAAAACCAGGAAAAAGCATGGCTGGTACTCCATCCAGCTGACAGAAAGTCCCCAGGGTGTGTCGTTGGATGACATATGTTTTCTTATTACCTAGAGGTTTAGCTTTTGTTTGGGTTTGATGATTTTTTTATTTGTTTGCTTTTTGCTCTGGAATGCACAAGTAATTTTAAAACTGTTTTAAAGAAGAGTGGAGAGTACAGTTTGAATTATCTGGATTTTTCTTTTCTCTTTGCGAGAAAGCCTATGGAATTTGGCATCTTAACCCAGCCTCGCCTGATGTGATCACAAACACAGTCAAATTTTTATTAAAATGTTTTGAATCTTTCAAACATGATATTGATAACTGAAATGGAGCAAAGAGACAGTAGCATCTGGTTTTAATGAATGTGGTCTGCTTATACTTGAAAGCAAAACCATGCAGGAAAAGACTGGAAATTCTTGTTCAGAGAATCAAAGTGCAATAGTGTTTTTCAATACCTGACATCTGTATGCTTAGAATGACCTGGGTGACTTCACTCAACCAATTTTTCATATTTTTTAGATTAAAATGCCATATTTGGATCTGAAATATATTTGGTGTTTTTTTCTCTTTTTTTTTTTTAGCCTGTTGTGTACTTCTTTCCACTCCTACAATTTTAACAAAGCTCTTTGCTTTGAGGTCTATCATACATTTTCAACTTGGCTACCTTCTTCAATATAGCATATATCAAACTATTTTTATGTAGAAATGTGTGTGTTCCCATTACTATATTGTAGTCTAGACAAATAGGGGAACCCTTTGTGGAGATGTTTTTCTCCTATATGTATTAACATCTGAAAGAACAGAAATACCTGAAACAACCTCCTAAACTGCAGACCCATGTAAAAGGCAACTTAAGACATAATCTGTCTTTTAGGGGAAAAAAGAGAGAGCATTGTCAAAACAGATTCTGCAAGAGACCTCCCTGCCTCACTACCTTCAGCTCAAGTTTATTAGCAGCGTTTCAGCCCAGGCCCTTCATGGACATGCTGCGCACCATTAGAGTTTGAATACCTTCTAGTAGAGTAGTAGTAATAGAATATACTAACACAGCTTCCTGCATCTTTTCTAGGAACTCATATTACTTACGTGAGGTGGGTAAGCTTGTTTGGAAATGCAGCCTAGATGTCTGTTTAGGTGTTGTACTTTGAGTTCTGCCCGGTCAAGATGATGATGATGAAGAATTTTTACTACCCAAATGCTTTCTCTGTCGCTGTCTTCACAGCCTAATCCTCTTCTTTCTCTTGGATTCAGAGAAACAGACACTGAGGTGCCTGGCACAACAATGTAAGGCTATGAATAATCACAGAAAATATATAGTGGACACTTTTCATACCACAGAGGAGTTTCATGCATGGTAAATGCATCTAACTGTGAAGAATACACAAGGTACTTGAAAACGGTAATTTAAATTCCATTTATTCCACTTACTCCATTCCACTTATTTCAGCATAGTATTGTCCTTATTTTAGTATTTGAATTAAGAGTAAAGGTTTGGAAAAGAATAAATGCTTTCGACCATAAGCACCTAACAATTGTCTATATTTTGAAGTTTTAATTCATTTTTTCACATGAAAGGCAGAGGATAAGTGCCCCAATTAGTTAGCAGTATCTACATTCCTAAACTTTTCAGCTTTTAAAGCTGTAGTAAAAGTGGCTTTCACTTACCACTAATAGCTTCTTTGAATCCTTTTGTTATAATCCCAAAGCTGAGAAATCAATGAGGTTGGCCAGTTTGATTAAATAGTTTTCTTAAGTCAAACTATTGTAAAGTTAGACTTTAAAAACAAATATGCTGCATTGCCTTTGACCATTTACAGTTTTTCTTTGGCTCCACCAAGCATGTGGATGTCTAATCAGGGGATTATCAAGTAGACTAGAGAAATATAACAAAGTTCTGTGCTCTAGTAAATATTTGTATAGCACAAGTCTGGAGAAAGTCCATGTTATATTTTACTGTTGATAATTTAATAACTCTATGGCACGCCTGAAATTGTACAGTAGATGTCAGGATGTGTCAAATGAGGTATCCTGTAAAATTTAATAATCTCATACTTAAGATGAGGTCCGTGCATGGGTAGGTGACACTGTCCTTGGAAAATGCATTTGGCAAATAATGTTTAGGGCATTTATTTGAATTTCGCCAGGAAATAAAGTGAGCATTGGCCATCCAGCTTATAGTTAATAACAATGACAATGTAAGTGACAAACAGAATAACTCATGGAGAAATAGTCCAGTCTATCAAATGATCATGGGACCAACCAACAGATTTCATAGAACAGTCAAAAGATCTGTGATTTCCTCTTGCTACAGAAAATAGACCATTGTGTAAACAATTGATTAAAAACTGAATCTGTGTTGCTTGTGTTTAAGGGATAGCATACAGCATGCTGTCTGCCACAGTAGTTTGTTTGCACTGAAATTAAGCAATAATGATTGAGGCACAGAGCATTTCCTGGGGATTAATGACCGGCTGAGAGGAGTTGATGGCCCAAAGAACAGCTCCTGGCCATTAACCCCAGCCAGTCATTAATCCAAAGGAAATGCCCTGCCCCAAGGTCTTTATTACTCTTAGAAAATGAAAACGAAGAAAAACAAACTGGTGAGGACCTAGGTATTTGTTCTGGGTGGTGAAGTTTCAAATTGTTTTGTGTGTGCATATTTTGATAAAACAAATACCTTACCAGTTATTTAGCTGAAGTGCTTGGTTCTTGCTAAAGCATCTTGATATCATCTAGACCTACAGAGTTGACTAGAGGCTAACTGGAGAAACATGGTCTTGTTTTCACCTTTATTAATCTTTTTCTCAGTATGGAATGCAACATGTTTAATTCTAATGTGATTTAGGTAAGGTAAGTGTGTACTTTGAATAAGTATCTTTAAGTAGTCTGTATATGTTAAGTATTTAGAATAAGTGCTGGCAGAGCACCAAACAGACCTAGACACAGTTCTTGTTGTATTTAAATGCTTCTTTTCCTAATTTTGGAAGCAATGGACCATCTATACCTTTAGAAGCAAAAATAGTTGTAAATGTGAAAAGTACACAATAAATTGTAATGCAAGTATATGTATTGGATTTCTTGAGGTAAATTGCAGACCAAGTTCTTGGATGTTTGTTGCTTCCTCTGTATTTTCCTGACCTGAAGAGCAGTTCAGAAAATTAAAAAAAGATATCTGTTCTTCAAATATAAATTTACTCTCTTCTCTGCTGTGAAGCAGGATAATCTCTGCTTTACAGCCTTTAGGAAATCTGTAGAACTTTTTTCAGAAAATATGCAAACTATTGAGATGTACACTATAGTGAGATGTATTCATTAAGTAAATTGATCCAATGTTAACATAAAACGTTAGTTTATTCATTTACAGACAGAAATTCTGCTTTCTAGACTATGCTATTATTAAGATTAGATTGTTCAGTTTATTCTTTGTGCTTGTAGCATTAGTGGATCTGAGGAACTTAGGTCAGTTGGGACTGATCAGACTTCATGCTCTACCTCTAGTCACCTCTAAGGAAGGACAGAAGTTGCAATGAGGCAGCTTAGTTTCAGGTCATATACTAAGCTATATAGGCCAGAGATTTGCTATACAATTTTCAATCTTTTTTTTGTGGAGATATGCTATAGCACAATTGAATAGTGGAAGATTTTTGTTCTTGTTGTATTAAAAGGCAGATTTATGTAGTCCATGTAATTAAAAAATAGTTAATTTACAAATAAAAATCTCAGTATAGGTGAATGTTACGAGTTTGGCAACAATTTAAGAAAAACAAATTGATGAAGATAAAGGTACGCAGAGAAGTTGAGATAAGATGCCTTTTTTTTATTTGTTTGTGACTTCAATACAATCCAAATTAATTTCTTGTAAAGATATGTTGTGCTTTCCATATGTCATTAATTTTATACCAAAGTCGTATGTATGATGCATTATTTTCAAAAGTAAATGTAAAACTATACTTAGCTATAGCTGTAGGAAGATGTCCTGGGGGACTATAGTGACAGTGGCTTACTGCCAATCAGACGGAAAAGTGAAATTCTATTCTTGGATTTTCGTCCATGTAACTATGTATATGTGGAACACAAATCTTCTAATAAAGAGCTTTTCATTCTAGCAGGCAAAGTTAGAAGTAAGTGCAATTGATAGCTTAGCTAGAAAAATTTGGCTTCAACTAAGGTGTTATTTTGAGGACAGAAGGTAATTAACCTTTGGAATAGTGCATAAACAGAACCGTTGTGATAGATTATCTGTCACTGAACATTTTTAAATTATACTTTTATTTCTTCTATCCATTTATTTCTAGAGGATATGCTTTATTTTAAACAAGATAAACTCTGGAGAGTGCTTGACTGTGTTATTCATGAGATCAGACAGGATGATTGCAATGGTTTGTTGTGGCCTAATAACCTGCTCCTAGCTTGATGTGCAATACTAAGAAAATAGCTTTCTCCCTATTCCTTAGAGTCTCCATTTTGAAAAAATCATCTTATATTTTATTTGGAATTCTTCAAACAAAACTAGCCATATAATGTAAGAATATTTTGATAAAATAACCCTCGTTGTATATGTCATTGATACAAAGATTTAGCCATTAGTCAAACAGTGCTAAGAAAACATCGACTCATAAACTTCAGTGATTATAGTGCTGAAGCTATGGAAAAAGGTTTTCACATAAATCTATTTTTCAGGTTAATAGAACTTGCAGTGACTTTGCTGGGACCAGAAATAAGTGTTTACAATGTTGTACCTGAACACACTTGTAATCTTCCGTTAGCATGGAAAAGAACATTCAAATCGCTGTAAAGATACTAGGACCTGATTCAAAATGTACTGCATTTGCCCTATTTGATGGAGGGTCTTTCAGTTAAACTCAGTGGGATTTGGCTCAAGATCCTATTTTGGAATCTGTAGTCTTGTACACATTTTAGAGGCACTCCCAAACTAGTACAGGTTACAGCAGAATTCTTTGTTTTCCCTGCTTTATACCAACTACAAAAGGAATTACTTCTCTTTGGATACTCGACGTCCCCATTACTCCCTTTAGAACAATAGCTACTGTAGATGTAGAAAGCGATGTAAATCAGATTTGTAATGAATATAGTTTAAATCAGCATGTTGTGTAGTACAACATGGAATAAATAGTACAATCTTTCTAGAGAAAATTTTTAAAAATTGAAATTCCTTACTTATTAATTTGGAGAGGAAACAACTAGCTTCACTTTAAGCTCTTCTTCCTCTCCTGTTCATTAGGAAAAGTAGTGCTAAAAGCAGGAAATATATAGTGAATGATAGCTTGGCACTTGCAAATCTAAACAGGATGTGCTATGTTTCAAAAAACACACAGATACTAAGGTACAAGCAATGTCGTTCCACACAAAGGACCGGATCTAACAAGAGACCAGAGCTCACTACTCCATGCCGCCATTCTGATATTCTGCAATGTGTGATTTTATATATGTGGCCAGCACAGTAGACTTAGAACAGTAGTATCTTTTTATTACTGCTGTAATTTTATATTTTATAATATTTTCCAACGACAGGACAAGGGGCAACGAGAACAAACTGGAATACAGGAAGTTCCATCTGAGCATGAGAAAAAAACTTACTTACTTTGAGCATGACAGAGCACTGGAACAGAGGCCGTGGAGTCTCCTTCTCTGGAGATATTCAAAACCTGCCTGGACACAATCCTGTGCAACATGCTCTAGGTGATCCTGCTTTAGCAGAGGGGTTGGACTAGATTATGTCAAGAGATCCCTTCTATCCTCTACCATTCTGTGATTTTCTGATTCTGTGATATTATGTATAGGGAGAGAAAGGCCTTGGAAACCACAGGAGCCACTGAGCATCTAGTTATTCAGTAGAGAGTGGTGAAGGTGGAGGTTAATGTTGAATCCTGCCTTAAGATGTTTGAGAGGTAACCACTTTCTTCTGTTAGATCTGCAGCGGAGACCTCTCTCCCAATATAACTTCCTAAGCCTTCATAGAATAAAGTTCAGTAGTTTTTTTGTTTTCTTCTTTTTTTAAATCTTCCAGTGGCCATGACAACTTCCAAAACAATAAAGTGTCTATTGGTGCTCACACACCATGCATGGGAAGTACAGAGTCCTTCTTCCACTCTAGAGGACTCAAACCTGTCCTCTGCTATGACTTAATATAGGCCATACTTGGCTCAGAGGGATGAAGGGACACTAACTTTTCTTTTGCATCTTAGCTACTATAGATGAACTGCTTGAAGCAAGTATGAACACATTTGTCAAACTTGGTGATGAAGCCTTCAGTCAATCAGCAGGAGAAGTAGGACCTTACCAGTGCTAGAATCATCTGTTTATGGACTTCCTAATTTTTTTTCCTATGTAAATTATATACACTATTCTTGAAGCATGAATCAAAACTCCATTTCCTCACCTTTTCCTGCTGTGTTCTAGTCTTAGAACTGAAACCTTGAAACCTCGAATTTTCAAGTACAGCTTTAGCACAATGATTCTTGTTGCTCTCCACACATACACATGCCTTTCTTTTCCACTCTGCAATGGTAACTTCCTTTGCAAGTGAGCAATCAGGATTTGAATCCTTTTAGGCAGAGAATGGAGCTGAAACTACTACCTTCTTATATAGAGGATTCTTCAAGTGCTGAACTGTTAATAAAAAGAAGTGGTAGCCTAACCCTTTGCCATATCTTAAAAAAAAAGAAACTGTAGTTACTATTGTGTTGGGTTTGGAACCTGATCTAGAATGTCTACAAACTGCATTGTCAGAGATCCTCGGGACGCTAGTGGTTAGGCAGGAACTAAGGTCTGCGCTGCTCTGCTCTGTGGTAACTGGTGTGTTTAAAGGCAGGCACAAAAGCAGCAATGAAGGCACTCAGGACTCTTAAAAATGAAAGGCTGAATAGCCCTTTCATGATTGCCTAAATTCTATCTAAATTTCAATTATGGTTCTGCATCTTTTTTTGCATCTGACCATGGCTGTTCACTGACTAAAGATCAAAATCACACCTTGCACAGTTACCATATATGGCCAAAACCCACTGCTTTTGATTTTCCTTTTAACATCAAAGCACTAGAAAGAGCATCTTCACTGAGTTCACTGACGTTCTTTAACAGGGTGGTCTGTAAATAGTCTAAAGGTTTGCTTATTATATTAAAGTACAAGGCTTGCATCATATGCATACAGCCTATTTCTTTTCTTAATCAAGAATTGCAACATATTTTGGGAAAAGAAGGGAAATTTAATTTACCAGGGAATAATTTTTTTCTCAGAACGAAAAGCAATGAGTCTGAACTGTGCCTATCTGTACAGAACATACTGACCTTCTTAAAGGTCTTTTTGAACCTAAATGATGCTCTAATTCTATGACCCAAAACAGTTTGTTACTTTGTCTTTAAAGTAATAGAACAGATTTTGATATTGCTGTATTTAAAATAGGTCCATGTTAGTTGTGCGGACAAAGGAACTGTAAACTAGAATAAAAAGAGACCAAACCAGTGTGAAAAACTCGTGTTCTGCATTCACAAAGGAAACTGAAAGTGTAGCCTTTGGAAGAAGAGATTTCACTATATGTGTAAGGGAAAGCTGAGACAGTCTGAGGAAGAAGCAACTCACACTCACCTTTTTGCACCCTGAGAACTGGGAAAAAGATGTATTGTGTTAATACTAGGTTAGTGAGAAAAGACCCCAAAGTACAGATAGATTCTATTAAAATACATTCTGACTATTTATCAGGGCTAGAATAATTGTAAAATCCTACTAGAATTTTCTCTCAAGTAAACTCTCTCTCATCATCAAATAAAACATTTACGGGGACCAAACTTGTAGCCCTAAATGTGCTCCTATGTTCAAACATAGCTACCCTTTAGAACCATCTCAAGATACTTCTGTCTAAACCCCCATTTTCCAACTGTGATAGGTGTTAGAAACCTGAGGCTCTCTCTTTCTATAGATATTAATTCATGTAACTTAATTGTGCAAGATGGCACACATTTACTCATGGGTTAAGATTATAATTGCATTTCAAAGCAGTTCTCTTGAAACATTCTAAAACAGATTATGTTCTTAAAAACTCTGTTCTTTACTTTGCATGTTTTAGTACTACATCCCATTAAAGCTGTGTTTGAAGTTACTAGGATTTGTTAAAAATTTGATAATGCCTAAGCAGATAAGAGATTATATGCTTTATGTATATATTTGAAGGATTTGTTCCAGCTTGGATACAGTGTATTAATTGGCCACCTACAGTGAACAGCAGTGTAATATTTAGAACCCTTTTCCTCATTGTTTTCCAGGCAGAAGAGCATGTAAGTATTTTTTTAACTAAATTTGCTAACTTTCTGGAACACATTTAAACAATGTGTGCTACTTGTGTCATATTACATTAACTTCACTTCTACAGACAGGTTGTATACATATGTAATAAATAGCCCCTCAGGGATCAGATCTAGATTAACTGAGAAAAACGTACTCTGCTGTACGTTAAGTAATTTACAATATCTCAGTAAACATTAGAAAAGACATGTTTGTCTCACCAGAACAGGTTAACACTGCCTGCAGACTCAGTAATGATTGTAGAATGTTAAACTATCAAGTGGAAAGTTATAATCACTTTAAATAGTCTAATTTTTTCTCCTAAAACATCAGACTATCTGGAGTTTGATACCATGATGTCTGTAATAACACTGAATGTTTATGATACAGAATGAAAGTAGTAAAGAAAGACACCAGTTCTGCAAAGGATCTAAACAGAGTGACTTAAAACTGAGAGGGAGGCTTGGAGAGAAAACTTGTTTAAGTGGGTAATCTTTTATTTAAATATTATTCCTTTTAAATTAAATTGCAATATCTGCAATTAGAGATGAAACATGGCTTAGGCATGCCAGTTTTATTTACATATCACAAAATCCCTGTAGCCTATTTCTATCAGCTGAGTTCTGGTAATTATTTAAATACAGGTATGGTAACTGTTCTATTGCTGACTTTGGGTGTTATTGCCCCAGTCCAAATATAATCAACAAAGAGTCTTCTAAGGCAGCCTGTGAAGGTTATTTCAGAAGACTGCAGATGCTTAACATGGACATTCATTGCAGCTCTAGAACTTATTTGTTAGATTTGCCAGCTATTGAGGAAAGTAACGTGTATATATATATATAGTGCAGCAAGAAATAAAAATTATCTTTTCTTTGGCTGTGTAGATGTAAGTTTTCCCAAACCCTAAAGAAAGTAGCAGTCACCAAATAGCACTCGTATAAACTTAGGATAAACCATATAATATAAGAAGTACAGTGATTTCAGGATTTAGCCTAGCTGCCTTGTCTTTGATACACAGAAGGAGATAGAAAGTAGGCTAAATTCCAAATAAGGATGCATGTTTAGAATTCTGTCTTAATTGATCATTTAAGGACAATCATCTTAATTGTTTAATTACATTATTTAACTGTCTTAAAGTCAGGCAAGAGGCCCACCAGCATAGAGAAATAACAAACTGTAGTAGGAGAGTAGCTGGAGTAGAGGACTGTAAGCCCTGGATTCTGGAGAAGCCATTTAACACTGTTTGCTTGTCCTGAACTAGAAATAATAAATACTTGATTATACTCGATTATTGGAGATCCTAAGACAAGAAGCACTGTATTACAAATAATCATTATATATTAGCTTTGCAACAAAAACAACTGAAGACTTTTCTACATGGAGTAAAGGTAATTCAATAATCATTATGTAGGAATGACTTAAAATATATATTAATTGCATATGAAAATGTTAAAGTAACTGAAAAGCAGTTGATGCAAATGTTCATGAACATTGTGGCTATATGTGGAAGAGGTAAAATTAAGTTAAAAACCAAGGTGTCATATTTGTGTAGTCACTTGTTCTGATCTTACAGAAGCAGCTTGATTCACTGTACATGTACTGGTTGGGAGGAGAGAAGAAAGTATTTAAAAGAAGGAAGAAGACTGAGAGAGGGTCAAACTTTAAGTTCAGAGCATAGGAGGACTGGTGAGGTATAATCCTGTAAAACTGGTATCAGTTGGGGTCAGAATCCCTGAGTGCAGTTTGTTTCAGGTAGGCCTGACTCTGTATGCTGTTCTGTTCAATCTGTCTATAAAGATCAATGGAAAAGGCAAAATCATTTGTTTTTCAGTTGAGGACCTGATGTAATGACAAATATGACAGGCTTTCAGAGAAGCTTGAAAATTGAGTTCAATGGAATTTACCTACCAATCATGCTTGGTACTTATCCTCTGCAGATGAGTGAATTCTGTGCTCTCCTTGTTTACCTGTGCCTTTCTATCCAGGGAATAACTGGAATCCAAGACACAAGTGTCATGTAGTGCCAATAACTCAACATACAGGTTCATCTGTAATTAAATACAGTGCCTTTATTAAAAGAAAAAAAAAAAGAAAAACAGAGAGAGAAGTGCTTTTTAGAAAGAAATTAATAGCTTAAAAGTAATGACATTGATTTTTAAGGAGTGCTAGGTTGTATCTTATCATACCAAAAATAAGAAAGTAAATTAAAAACCTACCATGAACCCAAGAATTATGTGGACACAATCCCTGTTACTTTAAAGTGAGATATAAATCCAGAGATTTCTCATGCCATCATTTTGTAAATAATTACAGTTCTGCTGAATCTGTTGTATAAAGTTTACATGGGAGGTTCAGTGCACCCTCGCTCTTGTTTAGAACATTCGGAACCACCAGAGAGATGTTGACATATGGCTGCACTGTTTTAGTGCACGAGACATCTACTACATGGGAGCATAATAAACAGGAGCATAAAGACAGGTTTGTGCAAGCAGTTTGGATTGACCTTTTTGGCAGCTGAAATCCATCTTGAGTGCATGGTGCTGATGTGGACAGACATGTAAACCTCGTCTTGTTACCACAACTACTAGTTTTACAAATATACTCCAATGCTCAAAATGTATATCATTCTAAGTAAAGTGATTTTAAATGGGAGAGGGGATGCAGCAGCAACAATTCATAATAAGGCACAGCAGAAACTGTCTCTTAAGTTTGTGGCAATACCCATATTGCTAAATAAAGAGTTAGATAAGTATGTTTTACACCAAGAGGATTTCTTATAATAATTTCAGGGAGATGACTTATTTAATGTATTTTTTTCCATAGCAAAATATTTGATGAACTGGTACAGTATTTTAATTTTGGCATTTGAAATGCTGCTGTCCTTTCAATGAACAGTTCTTATATCAGCATTTTCAAAATTAGGATTGTTTGTATAAATACCTTTTACTCTTGAATAACAGTCTCAGAATCTGGTCTACAGCAGTATTCTTAGAAACAGAATGAATCAAATTGTATTGTATTTTTGAAGAAACATTTTTTAAACACTTAACACTTTTGATCTTTTGACAAGTATCTAACATACATAACCAAATTTAGTCTTGTTTTAACTAATCTACCATTGCATACCAAGGTATGAGCCTCTAAGTACAGCTCTAGTAGCATTTGGATTCAAGAATACAAAATAATCATTCACTGTGATAATAAATTTTAAGGTTTAATCTTAATTAATGGGATGTAGGAAAATGGTACTTCACAGCTTTATATGCTCCTTACGTCCTCAGGAATTTCCTATGAAATTAATGGAAGCAATGTGCATGTTATCTGTGGATATTGCCCATCAGTTCTAAATAGTTATGTAATAATGAAAGAATGCACCTATATTGTGTGAATATACCTGCCTATAATATTGTGAATAGCACAATTTTAACAGTTTTCCTAAATTTATCAACTCACCAGTTAGTGAAATCCTGAGATCAACAAGAGTAAGAAGAAAATAAATTCTTATTATTGTAATGTTAAGGGGTGGTGAACATGCAGAGGAAGGTAGCAAAAGAGTAACCAAGCAATTAGGCACAATGGAGAAGCTGGTTAGTATGAGATACTCCTTATTTTAGATATCATAAGTTCAACATGGAATAGGTATCTTTAAAACAGGAGCGGCTGGTACTATCTCGCCATAACCACACCCCTAGCTTTACCTTTGTGTTTTTATAAGACCTTTTCTGGAAAGAAAGGCTGTATTTTATGTGCATGTGCTTGTGCGTGTTGGAAAGCAGTGACGAGATAGTAGTCCAAAGTACTTGAAATTTAATGTACACCTCGTCACACTTAATACAGAATTACAGAGTGAGCAGCATGCTGCTTATATTGAAGTGTTGTTGCAGAGTCAGCTGATTTTTGTATTATGTTGTAAAAAATATGCACTCTGTTAATCTCTTATTTAAAACCATGAACCTTTAGTGACTGTCTTACCCACTTCATGCAACATGTGGAAGTGCACTCTTTCATACTTCTTCAGTACAATTAGTAATACTATGGGTTTTTCCTACAATTTTTGGCCTGAAAATGGAAAGGTATTTAATATGACAAATTTGACCTGGAAATTTGAAAATTTCAGGTTTTTTTTAATCATCATAATCACAGAATGGCTGAGGTTGGAAGGGGCCTCTGAAGGGCGTCTGGTCCAACCCAGGGCTCAAGCAGGGCCACCTAAATCCGGTTGGCCAGGACCGTGTCCAGATGGCTGTTAACTATCTCCAAGGATGGAGACTCCATGGCCTCTCTAGGCAACCTGTGTCAGGGCTTGGTCACCCTCAGGTATTTATATACATTGATAAGACACCTCACCCCACCCCCTGAGCCTTCTCTTCTCTAAGCTATGCAGCCCCAGCTCTCTCAGCCTTTACTGGTATGGGAGATGTTCATGTTTTTTATAGAATGTATGATGTTGGTTGGTTTGCACTGCATAAAGATGTGAGTTTTAATGCACTTATGCTGTTCATGGCATTTGATCAGTGAGGACAGAAGACCCCATATTTACTCAGGAAAACTTCTGTCTCCGGAGATTTGTATGATTGTCTTTCACTGTTGATGGTACTCATTGGTACAAAAGAAACCAAGGGAGAATAAGTTGTCGGATACTTTTCTTCCATTTAAACATCCTGAATCTTAAGTTCATTTGCAAAGGTAGAAATAACAGTATATAATGGGAATCAATGTGATTGTTCTGGTTGGTGTATGCTGTAACCCTTGCTATCTCTCAAACATTTGTCTGTTTTCTCATTAGTACATCTGAGGACAGAGGCCTGGGACTAGCTTGCTGGTAGCACATATTATTAAGGATTAAAAAATTTCCCCATCTCTTTGTTTGCAGAAGGGCACAAATACATGAGAATTTCTGTATTCTGGGAATGACAGAGCTAAACTCAATTGAAGGCTTTGATTGAGCTATGCTTAGTCTTTCCTTAGTATGGCACTCAGGCAGAGGGGGAAAGTGAGAGGGGAAGACTGGCCTTTTCTCCCTCACCTGAACCTTTTAGGTTCCCTTCTGCTTGCCTTGAGAAAGCCTTTCTTCCCTTTCCTTACACATATTGCGTTACCCTGTCCTGGGCTCGTGCCAGATTCTGGAGAGTGTGTACCCATGCCAGATTCTGGAGAGAATTTGGCCTCACAATGTTTGCATTGTGTTTGCTCACTACAAGTAAGGATGCTTTGAAAGTAGCCTTTTGAATCTGTAGCTATCCTTACACAGACCTATGAAATGTTTTATGTTGCTAATGTTCATACACATTTGGACAAAACAAGTATATTTTATATGGTTTTCATTTTGAAATTATTGAAGTGGTATCCTTGGTTCTTGCTGCTAGTGGAGTTTCATATTGCTGTCCTTACTCAAGCAAATCTCCCAGTGAGTTCAACACAAACCTTGCCTGAGGAAAAGGTTAAAAATTTGGCTTATAATGGCCAGAAGGGAGTTGTGCTTCACTCAGCTTCTTTGGGTAACTGCATCGGTTTGAAATCTCAAGTATTAGAGATTTTTTGAGCACTCCAATTTTAGGAAAGATGCTCTATATGAGTTGTCTAAGAGTGTCTTACACTTTATTGGTGTGGAAAATACATGTGTGAAGATGTTAAAAGCTAGCTGTTCCACTGGAATGAGTGAAATCCTAAATTTTACACAGTTCTACATTTTTCCACTGAGGGATTTTTATTTATTGTTATTCTGGTTAAAGTGGTACTTAATCCATCAGTAAGAATTCCATGATAAAATTCAGGCTGTGCCTCGGGTGACCTGTCAGAAACTGTATATCTCATTGCTAGGAATCTTTTGAGACTTAGGATTTGATTTTCCTCCTGCACATATATGAGATGTCTTTGGCAAAGGTCACACAAGTTTTAACCCACAATATTAAGTCACAAATGAAATGGATTTAAGTGGTCTTGCCCTGCTCCCTTGTGAGTGCTTGCTCACATCTCAAAACCACCGTATAATTTGTCACAATTCAACATGATTATCTGTCTTTGCTCAGGAGGACTATAATAGCTAAAGAGTAAGTTATATTGCAGGTAAGGATATAGGATTACTGGTAGAGCTGGTTGAAAGAGCTTTCAAAATGCTAGTCTAAGCCTATCTGACCCTGGTTGGTGCTTACTTTCTTTTATTTCCTCCTTTTTTGGTTCTGTTGTCCTTTGGGCTTTTTTGGTTTGTTTTTGTATTATTTTTTTCTGATGTGCTTTTTTGTTGTGCTAAAAAATATCCTAGATTGTACCAAAAATGCCAACACGAAATAGGATAGCAAACAAAGGTTCAGCTGACAGTGTGTAAATAGACCCAGCAATCTTTAATTCAGCTGTCCTGCCTGCTCAGAAAAGTTTTTCAGCATGTAGACAGTGAAGCATGTAAATGTTATTTTCTAAACACTGCATGTCCAAATGATCTAGACGGGATCATGGAACAGCACATAGTTTGAAAAGCTACCCTCCCACACACTCCCCCCGCCTGCCCCATCTGGGTTCTTTGAGAAATGGGGCATGTTCTAGTTGCCAATCAAGCTGTTATGTAAAGTCCCTCTAAAGTTCAGTGCACTTTTTTAAAATATTTCAGGGTTTGGTACATTTTAAAGAAATGCTCCTTAGCATAATGAGCTGTGCATATCTTCTTCATGTTCATTAGCTACATGCTAATGGCTATGTTTAAAATTCCTTATCTTGTTTCCTGATTGATGGGAACTTGAACCAACCTCTAGACTTCCAGACCACGCTCAGTTACTGTCATTTTCATTGGCAGAATAAATCATTTGATGTGAAAAATATTATGCGCTATTCTGATTCCTTGTTCAGTCCTATATTATGTGTTATCTATCAACATCGATTTTGCTTTCTGTGGGTATCTGATGAGGTTCTATATTGTACAGCAGCCTCTGTTATTTAACAGACTACCAGAATTTACCTTCTGCTGTTGCAACATAGGACAAAGGAATTGCATGGCGCTGTTTTTATTTTTCTCTGCTTTTCTTCACTGTAGCTGCTTGGGTTAAAAGACAAACAAACAAACAAATCTCTGTGGACTTCAAAGAGATCAAATTTTAAAAAAGCAAATAATTTCTTAAAGCTAGGCTGTTTTGCTGTGCTTCCCTCCTGTTTTTCTTTTCTTCCTTTTTTTTTTAAATTCTGAAAAGAAATAGCAGGCTGTAGGCACTGCCTGTGGCTTGCTAGCCTTGCTTCTTGTGTGGTCTGTGCAGACTTTATGATTTATTCAGCTAATGGGAAAGGAGCATGACCCCCAGTGGCCACAGAAAGAGAGCTGCATGTGGGTTTAATGCTTTCACCACAAAAATGTCTGCTATGACTAAGCTGTGTGGCTGAAGTCACTGTCTGAATGGTGCTAAAAAGGAACTTAGGCATTAAGTGTGCACTATTTACTATAGATTGGCTCTTGGGATTAGGCCAAGGGTTTCTTACTCAGTTTCAAAGAATAGCATGGAAGCTGCTAGGAAAATTAGAGCTGTGCAATTTATTTTTACCAGTCTCCCCAGTGAGTGACCCAGTGAAGGATTTGCCTCATAACACTTTTTTTCATCAGTTACCAAAGAGCAATTCAAATGTACTGGTTTGTTCGTGAGTTTTATGAGGCTTATTGTTTACATTTTCCCATCTCCTACTTTTCTTCATGTTAACATGACTTTCTAATACTGTTTTTCTTTATATATTGCTTAGAACTATAAAGGAAAATGGGTTTGGACAACATTTAAGCATCATTGCTTGAGACTAGTTACACTACTGTCTCTGATTTAAAGCATGAAACTGTAGGCTAGATTAGGAGTCTGCCTCTGTCCTTACTCAAGGGAATGGCAAAACCACATATTCTTCATTAGGAAGAAATTGAAATAAGTCTGGTTTATTATGGCAACACTGCCACTAGTTTTACTTGATTTTGCTGACTTATAAGGGCAGGTTAAGGCACTCTAAGTGCCTACTGATAGGTCACTGTCTTCACAAGGATATATTAAAAACAAAACCACCACCACCTATATTGAGAGAAAAGAATTAAGGTTTTTTGTAGTCTTTAAAAAGCATTTAGAAATTCTGTGTTCCCAGCATCAGTATCTTTCTTCATGCTATGTATGAAAACGAGTGGAACATTAAAAATTAATCAGTTTGCTAGTGGTTTGTTTGTTTTGTGAAAAATTTTCTTTGTTATCTGAAAATGGTGAGCACATCTTTTAAAAAGAGATCTAGAAGAAAATGAGGGGGGAAAAAAAAAGATACAGAGCTCTAGGAACTGATGTTCCAGATTCCTTCCATCCTCCCATAGTTAGATCTTGGGTCAGGTCCCGTAAGTATTCAGTAAGCAATCTACTATAACTGAAAGCAAGATTTGGTGTTAGTATTTATTTTAGTGATTGAATTATTAGCAACCATGTAGAGAAAGGAAAAAAAAAATCCAGTGTATCATGTATTATGTCCTTTTAGTGTCAAATATCTAACAAAGCAAAAGTGGCTATTTTTTGTCACTAAGTTTTGAAAAATAGGAAAAATTAAAATTTAACATATTTTATGTAAATAACAATACCTTAAGTGTATGTCTTTGCATTTTGTCTCACAGTCTTGTAGACTTTTGTCTTGTAACCAAAGTTTTAAAATCTAGATGACAAACGTTAGAATCCTAAATCGTATTTCTGCATGCAGGCATCAATTTCTATAAATACTGAGAACCCACTAAACAGAAGAAATTGAAGTGAAAGAGTGCTGCAAATGTTTTGCAGTTTTGAAATTCCATACATTTTTACTTGTAAATATTATTTGGAAAAAAATTGTGCAACACTCATATTTACAGAAAGTCAAATTTGGGCATGAAATGAAACATATTATATACATAGGCAAATATGATGAATTATTTGGTGAAAAATACTTAGTTGAAAAAGTCCAAGTATTTTCTTCTTACATTTATTAAAAGAATATATTTAGGGTTTGTATTTTGAAACAATCTTGTGTATTTGTAGTACTTCTTTTGTTTTAATGAATTCCAAAACATCAGTTGTATGTTGTCAAATGAAACGCCTGAAAATAAGTTGTTACTTTGAAAGGTTTTAAAAATGCTTTTTCCCTTTAGACAGGAACTGAAAGAAGTTATTCATACAGTTCTATTTCATAATCTTAAGACACAGAGGTTTGAAATTTTTGCTTGACTCTGGTTTGAAGTTTATTCTTCCCATCCAGCTTTTTGGGACGTCTGAAATAAGGTTAGAAATCTCAAGGTGGAAGACTTCCTGCTGTGCTTAGTTTAATCCCGATTCTTGCACAACTAGGAAGAAAAAAATGTGAAGAAATCAGCAGTGATGCTGTTATCTAAGCAGAGAAAATTTGTGAAAATGGAGCGAGGGGGTTCTGTAGTAGAGGATTAGGCATGTTTTTAACCTTATAAATGTTAGCATTTCCTGTTTAGAGGAGGGCTCTAACTTCATGCTGCCCTGTAACCCAACACTAGAATGATCTGGTGATTGTACCGTAAGAGAATTTGAAAAGTCATTGCTTTGGGTTATACAGAGCATTTTTGCTGGGCTGTTATACATTGTGGAGAAGTTCCCCTCTTCAGGCTAGGGGGGATGGTAAAGAGAACTGTACAAGAGCAGTGGGATTAATAATACTAAAAATCTACTTACCTACAGCACACAAACTGGTGCATGTGGTGTGCAGCACAGATGCCTTGTCAGCAAGAGGCATGGGAGAGGACAGCTGTATGTGTCTGGCATGCAGGTGTTTCAGCTGGTATTCACACTGTCTACTGGCAAACAGATTTTTTTTTTATTATTTTTTTTTCTTTCTGGTGGAGGAGGAAGAGACAGTGGGAGGTAAAGAAAGAAGAGGGATCGCCCACAGTCATTTCCCAGAATGGAAGAGGAGAAAAGCAACACATCAGCTCAACCCCTGTTTACACATATAACTGGCTCAGCTTTCCTTTGCAAGTATAAATCAAATGGTACAGACTTGGGATGTTTTTCTCTCTCCTGTGAAGACAGCCTCTTCATTTTTTGACTTATGAGGATTGTGTTAGTACTTCAGGAGTTCTAGGTTGCAAGCTGTAAACTTGACTCTGGGCTTTCTTGACTGAAAACCTCAACTTTCTCTTCAGTAGGTTTCTTTTTCCCTGGGAAGTCACATAGTGACTTGTGTCTCTGTGAACTGCTTTGGTGACATAAAATGACTATACATTCAGTAGCTTTAGATATTTCCTTGGAAACATCTTCTCTTAAGATAATATTTTCCCGATATCATGACAGGACCTGCCTTCTGTGACTAAAATGTGAAGGGCATGGAGAAGCATGGAGAAGTTATGTGAATTTCTGAAATTCTCAGTAGTGACTGACAACTGGTAAAAGCTAGAGTACCTCTTGGGATATTCTCACCTAAGTCAAGATACAGTCGAACTCAGAGAAGTTGTAGGCAGTTGTGATCTGCTGGCCTAACTTCACTGTTTTGTGCAATTTAGACTTTTGATAATGAGGTCCTATTATAAATTACTGGGGTCTGCCTGTAGCAACATAAATATTACAGTTAAAAGCTGGTTTTCCTTATTTCTCCTTTTTCGTTGTATTGTTCTCCTCATATAAATGTAGCAGTTGGGAATCAGGTTTTTCATCCATATTGGACACATGCCATTTAGTCCTACATCTGTTCTCTGACAGTAGCCAGTTTCAGATGCCTTAAAAGGGAGTATATAGAAATGTAAATTATTATTCCTGTTATTTTATTTGGTAGAGTACAGTATTACTACCAGATGCCACTTGGGGGTTGAATCTAGCCTCATCTGGGATATACGTTATACTGAATTCTCATCAACCATTTTTTAGTTTTGTCAAGGCTGCGTTGGAACCACGATCCCTTAGTGCTTGCTCATGGATGCTATAGAACTGGGTGTGCATGTTCATGGCATACAGAGTTCACAGAGTAAAACAAAAGAGATCTGACCCATTTAATCAGCTACTGGCTCTTTCATGTCACTTCATGTAATCTGTACTCTGGCGTGACTGTAGCTTGGTCGTTCATTCCACTACCTGCCAGCACTTACTGCCAGTATCGCTAAATGCTCAGTTTGCTTTTGCTGTTTGTACAGTGATACCTATCACTTACGTAAAGAAAATTATAACGTGCTTCTGTTTGTTCTCCTTTGGTTCCCATTCCATCAGCATCATTTCCCATACAGCTTGGTTTTGCTCTTGAGTCACAGGGCAGAGTCTTCTCATGATTGTCTGTTAGCTAGTCGTAAGATCTGAAAGATTTTGATCTGTTGGTTTATGAGAACATCGTCTTTGACTTCCATGTCACCGAAACCTAAGTTAAGATGCCTTTGCTTGCTGGAATTTCCGATACAGTTTTAGGGTGTTTAGTATGGTTAAATTATTATAGCCAAAGTCAGGGTCTAGCCTGTTTCTTCATCCTTGAGGCTTACTTTCGTTGTCCAGGGAGCTGCCATATTAATATCATACAGTAGTTTGTTGAACATGTTTGGTGGGCGATCAGTCTGTGTAGCACAGACATTATTATATGCATCTTCTTGGACCAAACTATTGTTAGTAATATGTAACATATAACTCAGTGATGCAGGTGTCCGGGAGAAAGTTTTCTAAACAGTTGGGAATTTTGTCCTTCGTCAATCAAGATGATGAAATATTTAATCACGTAGATGTTGTTGTCTATCATATAATTGCTTGAATTTGTAGAGGTCTTCAAGAGGCAAGTGGTTTGGGCTTTATTTTTGGTTCTGTCATAGAACATTCTTGGTCATGTCACATTCTGGTTGGTATTTAATTTCTTCTCATTGTAATGTGTATATCAGTATTCCCTCCACAAACAAGTGATCTGTGCATCTTAATTCCTTACTACTTGCCAAACAATTTCAGATCCTCAGATGAAAGTCACTATGAAAACTAATTTCTGTAGATTTTTACTTAATTTAAAATTACTTTTTTCAAATTTAGAATCAATTGTTAACATTGGCAAATGTTAGATCCAGAGCCTGACACTATAATTTCCACACATAGCATATTGCTTCTTTTTTGCTTTGCTTTTTAAATATATTTTCTATTCATTGTACTAACTCTTGCCTTCATCTGTGTTTTTGTATGTAGACATTTATCTCCCATATGGCAACTTGACAAATGTATTCTACAGTCTCAGGATAGGATGATCACTTCATTTCCCCTATATGCCCTTTTAAGACTCTATATTCTGCAATACATAAGAGTAAAGCTCAATCTGTGAAAAGTAGATTATAAGTAGTCTTGGGGAAAAATATTCTAAGAATTCACCTTGAAGCTACTTAGACCTTACTCTAAGAAAACTGCAGTTGGGATGGCATATTGAAGCTCAGAACATTCTCTGTTGAATAAATGTATCTAATCAATACCATTTTTCTTTACCAAAATATTTTACAATTGCATTATGCCTACATAGCAGCTGATTCTCGTATTTGCCTTCAGCTCTGTATCTTGACTCATTGTCTTACCTGTTGCTCATGTACTTGCTGCGTGACGTTTTATCTCATCTGATCTAACTGCCCACTGCTGGTTGCCACCAGAAGAGGAGGAGGTGCCTCTGTCATCTTCCTTTCACTCCTGTCCAGGAGTTCATTCTCCCTTACATCTTACGTCTAGCATGTCGTGCTAGGTGTCAGTTCAGCAAACATCATTCATCTCTTGATGGTGGAACAAATGAGTTTTCCATTGGAGCAGCTCACTGAACTGATTCATCTGGGGGGTGCTCAGGATCTTTACGTGCAAATGGAAGTGAGGGGAGGGAAAGAGCTTTCAGCTCATGGGCTGGGGGGTAGGGGAGCAGGATTTCCCCTTTTGGCAGCCACCTGCAGCTAGACCAGATTACGTGTAATGTCAAGCCACATTCTTAAACAACTCACAGTGTTTCTGATCTAGTGAGACCGGAGCGTTTGATGTTCTTAGTGGAGATCTGACTTTTCAAATAGGTCTGGCACCAAGTACTAAAAAGCAGGTGTCCTCCAGATTGGTGTATGACTTACATAGCCAACAGAAGGCTTCACAGAAGAGCAGCTACTAGAAAAAAGAGTCATAAAACAAATCAGACACCATTAGTTTAAATGGGCAAAAGTTCACAAAGGAAAGGACCTGGCAGCTGACACCAGTATTATTATTGGCTGAAAAGACATTTGAACTTTTTGGCAAAAACAAATGTCAGAGTGTTGGATTTGAACAGGTGAAATTTATTATAACCTTTACACACAACTAGTCAGAGAAAACCATTGTGTGATGAGGACTATCTGCAGCAACAGGTAAAGAAGAGACTTAGAGTCTATAAAGCAGTCATTGCTAGAAAGTACAGGCAAGAGCTGTGGTTTTCCTACGAGTATGTGCCACAGAAAATCAGTGGGAATTTGGTGCCGCCTTTTCTCTTTGTAAAAGCTTCCAGCCAAGCTCCCTGAAATGACACTACTGAGGAAGTGTGATCTTTCTCACATCTTTTAAATGCAGACCTGCTCAAAGCACAGGAAGGTCACATATTTCAGGGCCTTAAGGGAGGTAGAGGAGGACAACTATCAAAAAGTAAAGATTTTAAGAAAGATATTTCTGTTGTGCTCAATAAACATGAATCTTGGGTTTACAGCACTGATGGCAAATGGTCAGCTGAGACTTTAAAATGATGTTTTCTCTTAGTCCACCTAAAACTTAAGAAAACAATAGCATGTTTTCTAAGCGGAGGGTTTCACCTATTTTTCTTTGTTCTTTTCCTATGTTGCAGTGAAGTGTGTCATGCATAAACCATGGTTCTGCCCATCCTTTTCTTCAGAATGCAATGTATCATCAGATCCATTTCTAGATACAAATTTATATGCATTGCACTTGGTATGCTATCTAATAAATATGCTCTGCACCTAATCATAATAAGAATATTTGAAAATTAATATGCATTGTAATAGGAGTTCGTATAGTGAATAGAATAACATATTACACTAAATATATTATATTTCAACTGGGCAGAATTTACAATTTCTGTTCTCAAGAAAATATGGTGTCCAGCTGTTTTAAACATGTTTTCCATGTTGAAATGTATACTGATACATATTCCTGTCTTGGTTTTGTCCTGCCCTAGGACATCATTGGAGATAAAAGATTTTATCTGAATGAACCATTTCCTATTGAAATAGTTGAATAAATACAGAAGAGAATTGCATATATGTGGCCAAAAATTGCATATTTGTATATACTTAATAAATAGTCACAGTTTGTAATTTTATTTTTTTTTTTAGTGGAAGAAAGATTATAATATGTGGTTTGCCTTTGAAATAGCGGTGTGGTTTTTGTTTGTTTAGGGGGATTTCATTTGTTTTTTGCTTTTCTGTTTTGTTTTGGTTTTACTGTGGCGTTGCTCAAATGCTGGCACAAGTTTCCCAGAGAGGTTGTGGAGTCTTTGTCCTTGCAAATACTCAAAACCCAACTGGACAAGGTCCTGGGCAACATGCTCTAGGTGATCCTGCTTGAGCAGAGGGTCGTCCAGAGATCCCCTCCAACCTCAGGAATTCTGTGGCTTTCATCTGGAGACCTGTCTGTATTTTTTCTAGCTGGGTGTATGCACAGAGACACAAATACGTCAAGCGACGTAGGGTTTTATAAAGGGTGTAAAAATTGTAAAATGGCAGAAAGAAATGAAAGTCAGCAATGTGCATCCTACCAAGCTGACGGTTGATAGACAGAGTAGCAGTGAGAGCCTGGAAGGGCAAAAGCACACACTGGCAGATGGTCTTTCCAGTATAGTAAAAAGGTTTGAAAACAATTCATAATAAAGAAAATATTCAGCAATAATATCTTTGTTTAGTTTTTTTATTTAGTTTTCTCTGTGTTTTAAGTTTTTTCAAGGACATTTCTTTCAACAACATCCAGTTTTCTCTGTTTTAGCAAAGACTGAGTCTTATTTTTCTTAAAAGCTGGAAATGCTACTGTACATGCATTACTGATATTTCCACAGCTGTTGACAGTCTCTGACATGCACAGATCCGTTGAGTGAGTCATGAAACTCGGTCAGCTGTATCTTTTGTTTGTTCATAGGTGAGATTTTGTATGTACTGGCTTTGTAGACTTTGAAAGCTGGCCAGGGACCTTTGACAAAAAACAATCTGAATGTTGCTGCTAAAAATCTAAAAATAAAGCAACATTGAAAAATACTTTATAATCTAAAATGCGTTGTCTGCTGCAAGCAGGTGAAATTATGATGTCAGGAAAGACCTTTTACTAGTACATGGTGAGATTTGTAATGGATAGAAGGCTGTCTTTTGAAATAGTATCGCAGTGGAATGACCTAGCCTTTAATTTTTTGTTCTTTAGAATGAGTAGAATTTGCATTTGGAGGAGACTTATAACCCTCTCTGAAGAAATCTATGGATTGAGGTATATAACCCTGGATTGAGGGATCTAACACAATCTGAATCCTCTTTTGTTTCTCCTTTTCATGTCTGCAGCTATGTTACTAGGCATGTAGTGGGAAACATCTTTAAAGATGAGTGTTTTCTTTGATGGTAGAGTAGGAACCTGGGTAAGTCAGTTACAGAAACAACAGTTCACATACTTCGAGGGCTATTAATTTATTCTGCTAGAAATAAATTTTGTTTCTTTAGAGCAATTGGATGGACTATGTATTACTTGAAAATGGAGAGGAACTTAAGCTGTCTCTATAGAAGCTTCTTAACAGTGTCTTCGAGTGGCTGCAGTTTAGAGGATCTCAGTTTTGAAACCTTTTAAATTATTTTCTATGTTTTTATCATTTGCTGTATATATCTCTCCCTTTTGTTTGAATTCCAAATTTACTCATAAGCATTTTACACTTTGGAAAAATTATTGAAGATTAAAAGCTAAGTGCTTAGAATTAGGAACTTCATTCTGCAGTTGGCAGAGCTTTGTTTCTTTGAACTATAAAATTATGATAGGCCTGATTCTTACATAGAGAAGTAACCCATGTTTTTAAAATTTTGGGCATCTACTATTTTTTTAAAAAAACCCTAAGCAAGCAAAGTTCTTAACACTAATCTCAATGAGACCTAGGTCCTAATCTAGAATCCTGCAAACCAGCTGTTTGTGTATCTAGAAAAAAATTTAGATATTACGATATTTTAGATATTATGACTCTGGTACACCAGTGCATTGTAATGGAGATACAGGTTGGTCTTGCAAGGGAATGAAAGAGGATACTATTGTAAATGAAAATGAAATGGAGTGATTTCTTCAGAAGTCTTTGTTGTTCTTTGAAAATGCCTTTTAATAACTGTCTGGATGTCACCTACGCATACCAATAGTTTCTGGATGCCCGATACAGAATATTTTACAGAAAAAAATGCAGGAGATGGCCAAAGGTTCAAGGTCAAGTGCAAAGTAGGACAGGAGAGAGAGGACATCATTTTCAAGTGCCTCTTGGTAAAATAACCAGAGAAGACAGTAAGCCATTCATAAGGATTAAGGCTAATGGGTGAAAGTAAATTGTTTTAATTAGGTTTCTGAGTTTTAATCCAAAACCAAACTTGTAAGAGGCATATTGTAGATACCAGCATTTGATCCTACCCTATTAAATACATTTTCGGCATCTCAAGAAAAAGCAGCAATGGGATCGTCATCATCTCTCACCTCTCATAATATCTGTAGCACTCTTCTTAAATTATCAGCTGCCTCCCTGCCTGGCATGAAACTGCCTTGATCTTGATTTACAATGGTGGTAATGCTTTTGTTTAGTCTCGTGGTTAGCCATTTAGTAAATATTTTTAAGACCACATTTAACAAAGATACAGAATGATAGTCCTTACATTTACTGAGACTTGATCAGGTTTCAGAGTGAATAGATTTTACCATGCTTTTCATTGATAATGGTATTACACCTTTACCTGGTTTTGTGCAAGGCATTTTGGAGGCACTGGTTTAGGTTAATGTATAGTTTCTGACATATATTCCCTGCTGTTAGCCACCCTGTTCAATCCAGTTGCCAGACTGCAAGTTCTTTACTGTGCTAGTTGTTTTAATTCAGTATGTACAAGTACAGTTGCATATTCATTTCAATTTGGCAAATATATGGCAGCAGATAACAATGCCCCAACTGAGTTTAGAGACAGGCAGGGAATAACCACAAAATTTGGAAGAGGAGGCAAAAGAAACACGTCAATTTTTTTTTTTACCACTTTCTATAGTGGTCCTAAATATGGTGTAGGCAAAGAACAGAACTTAGCTCTCCCTTCTGGTATTCCCAAGAAACTCTTTATGAATATAAAAGAGATTATGTGGATGAGGACAGGGGCACAAATTTAGCACTTTTCCATACCTGGAGTTGTCCACTAACAAAAAAAACCAACAGAAATTTTTCAAGTGTGCAGTCCTTGAGACTCCAGGAAAAACCCAAGGATTTATTCATCTGCTTATCTTCTCTTCCTGTATATCATTATTCAATGACACTTGGATTAGTTTTGTTTGCTCTCAGTTCTGCCACATTTAGACCAAACTCCAAATGTGCATGTCCTCAAGTATGGTAAAAATTCAGTTGAAGAAGCATAAAGTGAATAGCGAAGTTCTGAACATCTTCAATAATAGTTTTTAATGGAAGTGTCATTGCTTCTTCCAGGGCAAGTGCATGCAAAAAGTGATGGTCAGACTTATTACCTGAACCCGACATTAATGAATTCCAGTTTTTAACTGTTGGATGTCCGGTTCTGAAAAATTCTAGAACAATTTGTTGTGGAAACAATAGCCTATGCATCTAAAAAGTTTATATAATTTAACAACATTTTTAACGGCTTAAGACCTTTTAATAGAACTCAGTCACTTGTAATGCATCTCACTGTCTGATCTACATCTGCTTGGTCCAACGTACAGGAGCTAAGAGCCCGTTCACTGAACAAGAGAAATATGAAATATCTTTTTAAACTTTGAGAGACACTAATGAAAATTGTGTATGTAGTCTTTCTATCTTTATTTAAATTATGATTTGAAATTAGGATTCCCCAGAATAGGGTGATTTAAAGCTTAGCAAACACATTCTTACTGGAAGTACCCTTTAGGACTTATTCCTAGGGATGGTCCTGCAGTTAGTGGTTCTCCAAAGAGTTAAACCTTTTACCTCTGTTCAGAAGATAAAGGGAAGACATTCGCTTTTAGAGTAATTTCTGATCTTTCAGTAGTATTCAAGGAAACTGAGAGAACACACTATAATTTTGGATAAGATGGAGCTAAAGGGAAGCTTCCTTCATTTTGTTGCTTTCCCTGCCAGCCTGCAGAGCAGCTCCAACCTTCTTTTCCCTGGCAGGAAGGAGAGGAGAAAAAAAGCAGTGGATTCCTCAGCATAACTTCCTCTGTTCCTTGAAGTTTAGCCACTGGTCTAATCTCTGAAAGTTCTTCCTGGCTTCCGTTGACTTGCTGCTCAGACAATGTGCACTGTTTTAACCTGTCAGGAGCTGAATTGCTTGGCCTGCCATTGGGTTGACAGTGTGCTGCTCTTTCTTAGACTGCTCTGTTTCTGAACTGCAAGGCTGACACAAATCTGTACAAGGGCTGATTTTGTGAGTCCCCCAATGGAATCCCCTTCAGCCGCTGTCTAGTTAGTAAGGTTCAGTGAATACTCAAGGGGACACTCCTTGGCACTGGATTTTGCCTTTTGCAGGAATTCTGTGTTGGAATTTTTAGCATAGGATGGCTGTGTTGGACTGTCTGCACTTTTAAAAAAAATCACTCAAGATGATTGCAGTTAAAGTTTTGTTTATGTTTCTGCAGTGTTTAAAGTTGTTCCTTATCTGTTGTCTATGCCCTTTATCGTTCATAGGTCTGAGGGAGATAGAAAAGACCTGCTGTTTAAATTAACCCAGCTCACGTAGAGGGGAACAGGCTGGAGGGCTCTGTGGGCATCTCTGCTGGCCCATCTTAGGGTCTAATTAGTCTCCTTCAGGGGGCAGTGATGAGGAGCTGAGAGCTCTTTGGCTGGCTCAGTGGAGACTGGGGAGGGCTTTGTATACATAACCTCAGTGTTATTAGTTGTATATTGGTATTAGTGTTATAGTAGTGTATTAGTGTTTCTATGAGCCTTCTCGGTCAAACCACCAAGTGCCAGGGACTAGGGGAAGGGGTAAAGGGAGGCAGGCAGGCAAGTCAGGAGCAGAAACAAAGGTAGGCCTAGTTCTTAGGAGCGATTTTGGGTTGGCTAGATAGAGTGACATCTCTATTATTCTGGTTTTCCACAATAAATGTGCTCCCTATTGCCATATTTTCAACCAGAAATGCATACATATATATATGTGTGTGTATATACAGACTTCATGACTGTTGAAAGTCTGAAACTTGAAGGACTGTGTATGTTGATGTGGTTTCAGAGGTTGAATGTCACCCACAGTCTACCTGCGCTCAGAAGATTACGCGTTGCTGCACCGTAACATGCTTAATTCCTTGCAGCGTTAGACAGCTGACGTCACACCCGGATCGAGACTACCCCAAGCAGTGCACACTGGCTGCCTCTGCATCAGGCGGTGTTGTGCAGAAAGTGGTGTGCATAATAATTCTATGCAGTATTTGCTTTGCATTAAGCTCGTTGGCTCCAATCAGCATCTGGACCTCATTGTGTTTAGCATTTTCCAAACACATAGGAAAATCTGTGCTCTGAAAATTTTATTTAACAGTATTTGGATTTTCTTCTCATGTTTATATGTACTTACTTTGGGTTTGCAGGTTTTTTTAACTTCTCTTTTGGTCTGTCAGTAACAATATTTTGTCATATCTATGATTGGACTGAAAAGATCACTTTTCCAAAAGGTGGGTTGTTTAGATATTTGCCTCACACTTACTGTTTGATTTCCTATTTCACTGATAACTAATGGTTTCTTTAAGGGCTGCATTGTAAAGGAAGGTTGGGTTTATAATGCTGTTTTACCTTTTATCTTGAACACCTTTCATTTTCCAATAGGTGGTAACTTGCAGGATTGGGCCCATGCTGTGGAATTTACACAAAAAGCTCTATCAGATTTGCTGGGCACAATTGTGAAAACTGTTCAGTATATCCTGTTTTCTAAATGTCAGCTTTTTTTTTTTTTTTCTTTCATAGTGGGTGGGCTGACTAAACAGAGACTTTTTTACATGGTACTTTGCTGTTTTCTAAACAGAGCAGCTATGTATGCTATCTAGTTTATATACAGCTTCTTTTTTTTTAAAGCAGGGCACCCTTATAAATATGTTGGATTTAAAAGAAGCTAGTCCTACAGAAAGTGCTTTGTTTGTAATATCTAAAACTGTTCTTGGTTGGGTTTTTTTTTTTTTTTTGCATATTTTATTCGTTACTTTTCTGTGTGCCACTTTCTGTGTGTTTTGAAATAATTATGCATAGGTTCTACAATACAGTAGGGCCAATGTTTTTAAGAGTTTTTGTTCTGACACATAGCATGGAATGGAGCTAATCAAAACATAAGTGTTTACTTTGCACCACTCACTGCAGTTTTTAAGATACATATTAAACATTATTCTGGGCCTTACTACAGCATATGGCTTTAAAGCATTAACGAAAGACCATTCCAAATTAGGAAAATTAGAACAAAGAGCCATTCTAAAATAAATAATTAGTATTCTTAAAATATATCAGCATGTAAATACTTCTGGGATAATTCTGCCACTATGTTGTTGTTTCTTTTTGGCTTGCTGGAGAGTCAAAGGAAAGCATGCTTTTGCTGCAATTAATGCCTCTAAATGGACCACATACAAAACGATTATCCTAAATAAGCTGCATAGCTACTGTCTGGATAATCCTGCAGGCAGCATATCAGATCAGGTTTGAGGTACTGCATGGCAGAATTCATAGTGGAATTAAAGGCTCTTCTGAGCAAAACTTGTTCCCAGCCAGGGCAACCCTCATAAGCACTAGAAAAGTCACCTTAAAGTTGCCATTGGAGATGTTGTCCCATCTCTTTTTAACTCTGAATCTGAAAACAGGTTTCTCTGGATCTGTTGCGAGCAGGGCTGTGTGTGCCAAGAACCGATAAAGTGTGTGCTGATCTCTCTTCTCCAGGTCTGCCTACGTAGCTTTATCTTTATTTCCATGTCATTCTTTTTCTTCATATTTTCTTCTGTTTTGTGTTTTGGGGATTTTTTTTCTTGATTATTTTTTGTCATCTTCAGCATTCTGTCCATTCCTGGCAGAAGAGGGAACAACTCTTGCAATCAGCAATAACTAGAGTGAGACCGAACTCCTTTTTCTAGACTTCAACCCTGCACCTAACATGGAAGGGTTCTTGACTATGATAGTTGATTTGATAATGCGTGTTGAGTGACTTATTAGCGTTGAAGGCAAGGATAACCAAGCAGCTAGCCAGTTAAAAACTTCATCTTGGGTTTACTTTTGACAATGATTAGTTAATGCCGCATCAGCTTTCTATATTGTTTCCTAGCACATTGCTGTTTCTGTGTCATTGCACCGAAGTGTTTTACAAGGATGTGTACTACTCTTAAACTTGGTTTTAATCCTATGGCAATGTCAGTGTTCTGGCCCTGATCCCAAATAACAGTTAACATTAGGAACATCAAGAGTTTCTGTTAATGGTTAATGGTATGAGTCTCATGTTAAATGTTCTGTTTCATTAATGGAAAAGTGTTTATCCAAGAATACGCGTTGGTGAAAAATTTTATATTTGGTGTGATTGAGTTTAATCAGTCATTTTTGTTGTGGACATGGTCTTTGATGCTTCATTTGGTCATTTGCACTACCACAGAAGTATTCCTGGGAAGCGATTGAATTTTAAAGTGAAGGGAGCAAAAAGGCAGCCTGTTACGTTTGCTTCCCAGGTTCCCTTGCCCACAAAACAGCATCACTCAGTGGGGAAGTAGGAGGTTCTAGCATTCCTTTGGACGTGTGGGAAATGGCATGTGTGTTTATATGGCCGTGGTTTCACCTTACACATGGACCACCAGGTTTTAATGACACACTTGGCCACAGTAGGTTCAAGCCACTGACCACAATGTTTATTCCAATGAGCCAACCCGTTGGCATTGGGAAACCTTTTACCCCAGTTTACACCAGGACGTATAAATCAGACAACAGATTTCTTGTCTATAGTCACATTTTCAGTATTGGCCTGGGGATTCCTAGGGAAGGCATTTTATTTTTTTCTATGTGCTACCTGTTAAAGGGAGATGCCGTAGAGGGTGCTTGGTCGGAAGGATGTAGCACAAAGTCAGTATGGAAAAATGAACTTAGGCAGCACATCTTTAAAGAAACTTGAGGAGTATGAGTAAAAACCCTCTAGCCCCTCATGGTGCCCTGTTTCTAATGAATGCTTTGCTGCACGTCAGATTCTTGCTTTTTCAATGTAAATAAGGCTGGATACTGGTATTTTCTTCTGAAACCTCATGCATATTAAGACCATTCTGGGGAGAGGGAGAGGGAAGAAAAATTGTAAGGGAACTGAGCTATTAATTTTAAAATATTCTTTTTTTTTTTTTTTTTTTAAATCCATTCTTAAAATTACTGGAGAGAGAGAGGGAAGTTAGATGTCCCAGCACTTTCAGGTATATTCTTCTCTGTGCAAACAAGGTTGAATATGGGTCGCCTCTGGTATTGATGAGTACTGAAAGGCTTTTACCTATGGCAGTATTAATGACTGATAAACTCTGATGTAAAGGAGGGATTAGAAGAAGGTGGTACTATGTAGATCTAGTAATAAAATGGTGTGTTATCAAAGCGTTGTAAAAAACGATCTCTATGGAATTGGTTTAAGCCTGGATATGTCTTGCACTAGAACTATAAAGCTTAATCTGTTCTTGATTAAGTCAACTAACTGAAATATCTACTTGGAGGCATATGTATATTTGTTAATGAAGTCAACCCTGAAAACTTGTTGTGGGATTGGTGAAAGCCTGGTTGTCTTTGGTTTAGAGTTTTTAACCATGCTTACCACAAACTACCTAAAATATAAAGAGCCTCCTTTTTACTCAGCCCTTTTCTGATGTTAAAAAATACTGGCTGTTTGGCAGTTTGACACGATGGAAGTGCCCTCCAACTCTCTTATATGGACTATGCTTGTGAAGTAATGGCAAATTTCAATTAAATGCTTCACAAGCCGTTGTTTATAATTATCTGTTTTAAAATATTTGAAAGATTTTGCTTGCCAGAGTCTAGTTGTTTTAGACATTTCCACAGTAATGAGGCTTCAGTTTTTATAGTGTGCTATCAAATTCGCTTCTTCTGCCTATCATTCTTCTTCACCTCCTGTTTATAATAATACATTCTGCCTACATACTGCATGTATTTATTTTCTCATTCTCAGTATATCACCAACAATGATTGAAATATAGGCTGCTTACTATGAATGCACACACAAACACAGAAGCATTCACTGAAATTCTCCTATTGACAAGAAACTTTTTTTTTACCATTAGCACCTCCTTCCTATCCACAATTCCACAGTGCAAGAAAAATGAGACAGCTTAGGAGGTCTGCAGCTACGTTTTGTAGCACAAACTAATTAGTTACTACATGAATTATTAGGCAATCTCCACTCCCACTAGTTGCATTTAGTAATGAGACATTCCTTGAGAAGTGCAGTGAGGATTAATTAACATTTGGTATATTGAACTTGTAAAGCATAAAGGCCCTAATTCAACACTATTTAAGCATGTGATCAACTCCAAGCACATCTGCTTTATTTCCATCGGAATCAATGGAATTTAAGCATGTGCCTAAAGTTAAACATGTACTAAATCACTTTCCTGAGTACAAACAAACTGCTGATTTAGAGCTTATAAAAGCTATCTTTTTTTTTTCCCCCTGAAATCTATAGAGGCAATTCTTAATCAGACTGAAGATAAGAAGCTCTCTCTATTTTCTAAAAATAATGTTCCATTTTCTTTTCAAAATACCTTTCATTTATTTCCACCAATACATTAGCTTTAATGCCCATGTTTTCTTATAGGAAATGTCTTCCATCTTTTTAAAAAAGTTAGTAAATATCTGAAAAAAAATGGTCTGAGCTTGTCCAAGACCATCACAGATTCTTGTTCACGTGCAAGGAGGTATTCCAGGTTATACTATGAAAAATATATGAAACAGAGTTTTTCAGAAAAGTGCCTTCTAGTGATTCATATTCAAAATTATGTGCAATTAAGTAAAACAGTCTATAAAATTAACAGCTTGCTTAATGGTTAAATAAAAATGCAAATCTATAATTTTTATTAGCTCTATCTCTTCTGTCAAAAAAACCTTTGATACATGAATCATTAATCCATGGTATCAATGTTATTAAGTATGTACTTGATTCTTTAAATATTTATAGTTCATGAATAGTTGTCATGCAGAACTCTGGACAATTGCTCAGAAGAGATAACAGCAAAACCTGGCAGACTGATAGCAGTTAGACTTGACTGTCTCCCTTATAAAAAATTTCCCACCATTGCTTTCACTGAAGCAGATTTCTGACAAAAGCACTGATGTTACGAGACATTTCCTTGAGCAAGAATCTAACATAAAGTTCTCCAAACAAGCTATATTCTGTCATTCTATATAGCAGCAGTAATTATTTTACCAAGAACAGTCAGAATCCTTCTTAGCTTAATTTCACTATCTAGGAAGTGTAAAGACTTGGTCAGCAGTTGGAATCTCTGATATCCCAGGACTTTGCAGGCTCCAGTAAATGCATACAAGTAGTAGAAATTTCTGCAAGAGCAAACATGGTTTTTCTTTCCTCCAGATGTTAATCCATCCCAACAAAATGGGAAATCTGGAAATGATCAATCTTCTTTGTGAGAACTCTAGTAAACATATAGCAGCTTCATTTCCAGATGGTGAAATCCGCATCCACCAGGCTTTCCACCAACCACTCATATTCACCTGAATGAGGCTCTGTGTCTGCTCAATCCGTCACTTTCCTGCTCATGCACACACCCCCCTTCACTTTTGTGATTGTTCAAAGAAGTTCTTACAATCAGCTATACCCAAAATGTGAACTCATTGACCATCATCTTTTGTCATGTTTTACCTGTAATATTATGTACGTGGTGAATTATGGCTCAATCAGTTAACTCTGTTGGGCAGCTCAGACAGTGACATCTAGTTCCAGGAGTCATTTTTAACCCTAAAGTCTTTTTGTCCCTCTTATGTTTTTCAATCATTAATTCTTAAACACCTTGTGAGGGTTTTTTTTGTTTGTTTTTTTAATAACATCTGCAGTGGTTACCTGCAGAATGACATATAGAATAACCTGGGAATAAATGAATAGTGGATTATGGATTTGCTGGTTTTTAGCACAGCCCCACAGATCCAAGAGGACAGGGGAATATGACAGAGATGGAGAAGAGCAAGAGGGATTCAGAACCACTTCTAAAAAGGACGTTTCTGAGAACAGCCAACTTTTACCTACGCTCCGAAAGTTGACTACAGTAGAAAATGGTGTTTAACTAAAAACAAAATTAAGTAGCATTTAAGTAATATATTTTAAATATCATCTGAAGTCTACTACCAATAATAACACTCATGTTTAAAATGTATATACTTCGTCTGTGTTAACTAGTACTAATATCTTAGTTTAATGTCTTTAAAAAATCAGTTGTATTTTAAAGTACTTTTTTATTCCTGTTGTTCCTGGGCAATGTTAAAGTAGTTTGAAGGTTCATCTGAAATATCTAAATGGCAAATGAGCTTCTCAGTTGCACCCATGTTCTTCAGGTTCTTCAACAAAAATCCTTTATAAGTAATAACATTGAAATAATACAAATCTTTCAATTTCCTGTTCCTAATGTCCTTTCATGGTAGATGATGTACCACAACTTAAAAGTTTCATTTTCTAGACACGTGGGGCAAATATGCAACAGTAGCTGAACTATATTAGCAAATGCTATAATTGTGTAACTTGCTTTAAAAAGTCATGAATGCACATTCTGCTTCTATTTCATGCCTGTGACTGTTACTATAGCTATTAGGAAGAGACCTTAAAATCGTATTTTATTACAAGCGTGAAATGTTTTCAAATAGTAATGTTGCCAGTCATGAAATTACAAACTGGAATATAGCAAAATGACCTAATTTAATTTTGTGGCATTTCATAAAGTGAAAACAGCTAAATGTTGCCCTCATTTTTCTTCATCAATCAAAGCAATAGAAAAATTACACACTATCAAGACTTATCAATGCAGAATTTTCACAGCAAGATGTCTAAAGTTGGACATTCGGAGTGGTATTTGTCTCACCTGATTCTAGCCGTTTTTTAAGACAATGAAGCTAAGTTAGTTATCAAGATTCTCCATATCCTAGTGTGGGCTATCCATAGCACTTAACAAATTTCCATCCCGTCTTAAAAGCATAACATAGATAGATAAAGTGTTTAGCATCTGGAAGTACCTATTTCTTCTATTCATTGTACTGGAAGCCCAGCTGACAGATCAGATGCCTGATTTTTAGATGGCTAGAATTAGGTGAGATGAATCCTGAGCTCAGGGTCATACTTTGGTGTGAGGTATTTACTATTCTGTATTGATGCAAAGCTTGATTCTAAGAAAAAGATATACTTCAGTTGTTTATTTTATACTCAGTATCCTTTCTAATTCTAATGAGTAGATGCTCTTCTAGCATGAGTTCTCAGAGCTTGCTTGGTTTACCTGAATTGATAACAATCTATGCAGGTGAGAATCTGAGTGTACATACTTGGGTCTTGACCTACTGCCCGTGGAATAAATGTAGAAAATTGCATTTAATTCAAGCAGGAATTTACAGAAGTCCATGAATGGTTAATTTAAACATTAGTCCCTACTCCAGAGCATTTCAGTTGAGGTTTTAAGTTAGTATTCTGATTACTTATTACTTTATCCAAGAGGGTTTTGTCCATTTGAAATTTTTTCTTGTTTCTTTTGTCAGAGAAGTACTGTTCTGCATTCTGTGAGTTAGTGAGCAATTCAAGCCTAGTCAACTCCAAGCTGCCAGTGGTGCTACTGATAGCCTCCAATTTTGTTTAAATAAATATTTAAAGTGCAACACCCTATCGAAATAGTGAAGTTTTATTGTGGCAGAACCAGTGGTTACTAGGAGTTGTGGAAACCCGTTCAATCTAGACCACCAGCTGGATCAATGCCACACGACGATCTATTAGACCAGCAGGGTGCTCTCATTAAATGACCTTTATGTCTTGCATTAAGCCAAATCCATTGCCAGGGTTAAATTACGGTAATAAATCTATACTAAATTTGAGAATCAAAGTTCATATACTTTTTATGTTAGTCCTTGTTCTAGTTATTTTTCTTTCATGCATGCCTCTGAATTTCCTAGCTATGGATGACAACAGCAGCACCACCAAATATTTGGCAAAAACTTCATAAATTTTTGGCCCAGTTTTAGACTCAGTTGGCTTAGTTATATTCTCAGATACATGTTCACAGCTCCCAGGGACTTCAGTGGATATTATGTATCTGTACAATGTATTTGAAGACAAAGCTGAGACTAAAACATTTAGCTATTGAACTGTCCTTAACTGCAGTGAGAATACTTGCATGTAAAATAATTGCATTCCTAGAAAGTTTATATTCTTCCCACTGTCCCCAGTAAGGAAACCTTGTTATCTTTTCTGTCTTTGTTTTACCGTACCGTACTGCTTCTGTTTAAAAATCTGTCTGGGTTATTTCTAAAATATAGCTGCCTACTTCATAATTGCTTGCCTAATTGGCAATACAATATCTTTTTGCTATTTTTTGTATGATTCTTCTGATACTGAGAAGTCCCAATCTATTTTTTCAGGAGAGATGCTGTCATCTTTATTTCATTTGTAAAAATGTAAAGGGAATTGCTTTCCTAGATAGATAAAAAAAACCCCGAAAACAAAAACAACCAAACCGAACACAAAATAAACAAACAAAAAACCTAACTATAGAATGGATTCACTTAAGTATGGATTTTGTTAGGAGCATTGAAAAATGGTAATTTATAATAGCATCCCAATGTGCAAGCCAAGATTACTAGCCCACCGTGCTGGGTGGTGTAAAATACCTGGTGACACCGTTCGTGCCCATCAGAGTTAACAGTCTCTATAGACAAGTTGAAGAGTAGAGGAAAGCATCATTATCCCCATTTTACAGCTGGGCAAACCTAAATTCAAACAGGTTAAAGCTCTGTCTAGAGCTTTAAGGTGAGTTTAGCAGGTTCATTAACTAAAACATTTTAATGAATCCACTTTTAGTCATCTCTTGATGACCAGAATGCGCAAACAGATTAGCGTTTAAAAACAGGCTGTGGTCAGTTATATAGCCACTATTTTGTAAGTAGTGGCTACTTTGTTTTCTTAGAGGTGCAATTTACTGGCACTGCAGTATGTGTATGTTCCCATCTAGTTCTGACATAATTGTCTGTATTGTGAATTATATGTAATACTGACTTTTGCAGTTGAGATTTTTGTAAGAGCATATATTCTGTGCGTACATTTGAACTGTCTTTTGACCAATGGGAATATGCTGGGAAAAGTATGAAAATTATAGTACAGCTGTTTAATTTAGTACAGTATGTTTAATTTAGTAAAGAGGTGGTCAATATACATCAGATTCAAAAAGAAAACCAGATTAAATGGATTTGCCTGGTACTTTTATTGCATTGGTTAGAGGAGTTTAACAGATGACCTCATTTGTTAGGAATGCCATCTATTATACCCAAGAGGTTATTGAGAGATGAACGGCTATACAATTCTGAAGCACCTGAGTGACTTAACAATGTAACTGTGACTCTCTAGAGCAGTACAGAGACTTGGGAGCCTGGTTTCCATTGGTTTTTAAGGAGGCCTCTACTCATAAGTGTCCATGATTTTTTAAAATGTGTGCTCTAAAGGAGGGATTTACTAATGGGTCCCAAAAGAAGAAGAGGACGACACTAAGTTTGTAGTTGTTATGGTTTTTTCCAGAGTAGAATTCTTCCAAAACACAGCTGTTCAGAACTTGTTACGAAATTTTCTTGTCCTCTTGGTTTAGGAGTTCTCTTCTTCCAAATGCAGTTTTTATGAAAAGTCATAACTCAAGTTGAGATAATTCTTCAAATAACCATACCTAAATCTGTAAAAGATTTTGGATGTGACTGTCAAGGCCTTTCATTTGTCTTTGCATTCAACACAAAGCCAGTGAACAGACAAGCATACTGGATGAAGTGTCAGATATATTTTTATTGTCTTTTGGCATAGTAGTTTCAGTGGCAATAGCTGAGATCAGTGCCTGAGAATTTCAGCCACTCTCCATGCATTTTCTGTTCAGGACAGTCCCTACCCTGAAGATCCTGTAACCAAAACAGAGAGAGACAATGGATCGTAGAACGTAGAAATGGGAAGCTGGGGGTTAAAGGATTTGCCAAAGGCCATAAACAAGTGAGAGAAGGTATTAGATCCCTCACAGAGGTGGTTTACCAACAGCGAAGTTGAAGTGCATCAGTGGGCAGCAGACGGAAGAATCCCAGCACTGGCCGTTTTGCATCTACATCCATTTTGCATACTAACACATGATGAAATCGTTAGTCCCTAGGAATCAATGTGTCTGTTGCCACTGATGTAAATGGAACTAAGATTTCAGGCAAGTTGTCTATGTAGAATTGTCAGTCTCGTCCAAGCCTTAAAACAAAAAGTGTCCACTTTAACAAAAAGATCTGGTTCCTTGCTCAAACATTCTTTTTTTCCTTCCTGCATTTGCTCGTTAGGACAACTGTTTGATTTTTACAGGATAGATGTAGCCGAAGTCAGCCAATTGCACTTTTAGATAACTTAGTTTTTAATGGCCTGAAGCCTATGAGTAAACCATCCTCAGTCAGAAAGTTGTAGAACCATGAAAGTTCAGGGCAATTTTCAAGTAAGGTTGTTCTTTCACTACTAGTTTCATTTCTGTTTGATGGAACATAACAGTAAGTTGGTGAGGTTTTTTGTTGGGGTTTTTTCCAAGTCAATAAAAATATAACTCAATAATAACATGGAATAAGTAATGCTTTTCTTAAAAATGTCTGTCAAGTGAAATGAATGATACTTTACCGGCAGTTTAGCAGAATAACTACTAGGACAGGATCAGTGTCTTGTGCTTTAAAAATAAACTTCTTTGCTCTGAGTCAACATCTGCTTTGCCTTGGCCTTCATTTAGCAGCAGGAGACCATTATCCTGTGATGACTTTCTATTCCATTGACATCTCATCTGGTGCACCGATATTCTTAGTATTTTACTCCCCTGCTGTGCCCCTTCCCCTCAGCCACACACACACAAACAGTCTTTATCTCAGTCTGTAGAATGCTATGTTCTGCTGTTTCTATGAATAGGAGATTACACATAATGTAATCAATCAGTTGCTTCTACCACTAAGGAAAAGCGTGTCCTTCCAATTAACTTCTTATATCCTAATAAGCAAACAGCAACAGTCTTGGATAGGTGCCTAAAATCATGAATGTTTATCTAGACTGCCCTGACATTCAGAATTTGAGGTAGGGGACTAGACCATCTGAGAAGGCAAACTTTCTTGCAAAACTTCCAGCCTTTCAGATCTGGTCTGGTTATTACCAAGGATAGAAAAATGGAAAATAATGAAATCAACCAAGTAAATTTTTACAAAGGCTTGGCTTGTTTTAGTTTTGGGGCAAATATTTGGAGGCAAACTCCCCAGGCTTATTTGAGATAAATTATTATTCAGATTTACTAAATCTGTTAAGTTTGCAGTTTTGAGGCAGTTAATTTGTAACTCTATGTCCTTTAATACAAGAGAATACATCAAAGCAGGAATTTCTTCAGCTTGACTTCACAGTGGTTTTTTTTCTCCACAAAGGAAAAGAGAGGAACATAACATCAAAATGTAACAATGCTTGTATTGGAGCAGTCCAGAGGTCTATTTAACCTAAGATGTCAACAGAAGATGCTTAAGGAATAAGCATAAGAAATAGGGCAAAAATTGTGTGATTCCACAGCTTTCCTGCTTTTATGATGGTGCAAGGACTAGATGAACCCTGGGGGCAGGGCAGGGAGGGAAATTGCTGTTATGGTTTGCAGAGCTTCTGGAAGCACTCAGTGCCTAATGGGGTGAGAAGTTTCCTCCTTCTGTGTCTTTTTCTCTGTCTCCTACGCAGACATGTATATCCCCACATACACTAAGGTAATGGAGCACCATTATGTGGTGGGAGCACATGCATGCTGTCTTTAAGTTGTTTTTTTGGATGCACCCAGAAAGCCCTCTGGATGAGTCAATCAAAATGCATCCAGTTTCCTTGTGTGTCCTTTTGAAGTGCCTGCAGTGAGTACCAAAGCCAAAACCTATCCTTCAGTATTATTATTTTTAATCTAAGTAGGACTAAAAGAGGATGTGTTATATGATGGGTTTACAGGCATGGTTTGAACCTGTCACCAGCAGCAAATTACATCTCTCACATTAAAATATAACCTCCTCAATACTGTTTATTATACCTGAGTGTAAGCTGATTGTGATGGACCGTGATTGTCAACTGATGCAAGTAAGCAAGACAAAGATGGCTTTGTTTGGTTTTCTTTTTTTCTTTGAGAGGTTTAAGCTAATGCGTCTGTATGTGATCGACTGAAAACCTCTTTCATTTACTTTTTGCAATGTAAGAGTATGATCTGTACATTTTCTTTTCTATCCTACCTTCTTTAAAGATCCACTGTGGGAACTTGCAAGATAAAACTGCTATTGCTGCCTCCTGCTTCAGATTATTTAGTGCATACTGCAGAACCACTGTGTGTATTTTTCTTGTTCATGGGTTGTTTCACTGCCTCATACCTAAACAGCTAGAATGAACTGGCATTCAGGATTAGTAACTTATTCTAGGTGAAGTTAACATACAAGTCTTTACAGTAATTTGAACTAGTTTCCATTGAAACAGCATTTTCCTAGTTCAGTTTTTTGGCTGTATTGTAGATTTCTACTCTTCATCTATTGCCAAATGTAGTTGACATTTTTGTGGAGGTAATTAAGATGGGAAAGGAGGAAAAGAGTACAGACTTTCTCACAAATGGGTCCTGGACTTGTTTGAAATATTTTTAGAAATGGTATTTTCATCTTGTACTTGAGTATCTTCCATTTTGGGATGTTTGCAATCATGTCATGGTATATACTCTGCCAGGTTAGGTGACTCCAGGTTAGGTGACTACATCGGGGGAAACATCACCCTAATCATTCCCTTTTATGCTCTATCTTGGGATGGTTGTAGACTTAGTACATGCTATCTCTTGAGATCGCAAGAGATATGACAGAAAAAACTGTTGAAAAATGCTGATTTATATTTGAAGATGACTGAAACAGTGTCATTTGAATCATGTTAGAACCACATATGGAATATCCCTAATTTTTGAGTAATTTAGAGAGCATTCCAGTTAAAGCATTGTTTCTGTTAGTTCTCACTTCTTTACCATGAGAGGAAAGCAGATTAATGTGACAGTGGGAAAATGATACTCATATTTTAGAGTATTTTCCATATTGTCATACAGTTTATTGCCATATTGAAGAACAGTAAAGTATATGTGGCAAGTATTTGGTTCAATGCATGGACACAGCACAGAAGTGCAGATTTAATGAGAAGCACTGCACTTACTGTGCGTGCGCAAATCAAATATATGGTGCAGGAACAGTAAATCTAGTACTGCTAGAAAATTACACACTTCTCTCATGTATTGTGCAGTAGAAATGTCCATTTGCTGTGGAAATGCTGCTTTACAAGCTGTACGATAGCACCAGCTGGACTGCTAGCTATCCAGAACTCACAAAGGTAAAACATCCTTGACTGCCCCTAGAAGCAAATTTTCAATGCAGAAAAAAAGAGGTTGTCTAGACAAAGAAAAATTTGACATAGCCTAACTTACGTTTTTCCTTCAGATGCAAAACTCACTCAGAATTAGTCTCTTCTCTGTTCTGTGCTTGTGTGAAGGAAGTATTCTCAGAAGAAATTTTCTTGCCATATTTACTGACATCAAGGAAGATTAGCACTTATTCTGTTCACTTACAAAAAAGTCCCTCAACCTCACCTGTACATCAGGAGTATGAAAGGAAAGATGAAGAGGAATGCAGGGAGAATACCCCAGTGCTTCAAGGAAATTAATGTCCCCCTGGGACATTACCTGGGAAGGTATGTTGGGATCCCTCTCTCTGGCTCTGTCACTTGTGATTGTGAAGTTCTGTCCTTGGAGAATGAGATTGTTTCCTGTCTTGTGAAAAAAGATGCTGCTTGTGTTCCAGAGAGATGCTACGAAGGAAGGATGCAGAGAGATTAACAAGAAAAAACAATGACCTGTAAGGCAGGAAAAATTGACAGCATGATTCTTTCCTTTCCCTCCTGGTCTGGATTGGAAAAAGTACTCTGTCGAGGCAGACTGTTGACTTAATGTATAACAGCATGTGATTTTTTTTTATTGGAGGAAGACATTAAGCTATCTAGGGCAGTGCTCTGTCCTGACAGTCACCAACAGCAAATGATCCGAGAAGATTAAAAAAAAAAAAAAAAAATCAACAAAAAACCAATAGTGGAAGACTAAGAATATTGCATCCATAAAGGAACTTTCTATCCTCAAATAGCATATTTCCCAAAGTACATGAGTTTATACTGTTCCTAAAAAAAAGTAAAATTTATGTAACTTTTGATATTTTCATTATCCACAGACATGTCTAATCTTGCTCTTCCCTGAATTCCTTGAGAATGTAGTTATTTCAAATTAAGCAACATTGCTTTGTAAGGAGGAGGACATCTTGGAAGAACTCCAGCAAGGTCTTTTTCTTTCAAGGTTGGGGTGGGACCTCTTTAAAGGAGAGAGTAGGACATAATCAACATAGGAAATTTTAAATGTTAAAAATGCTAAATTTGTGAATCCTTAATTTTAAAATATGCCTGTATAGGAAAGATTTATGGAACACACTAATTGTTCAAGAAATCAGGCTGGTGAGGTTCAGGGTCCCATATGCACAAGATATCTTGTCCGATATGTTTTGATAGCTCTATTAATGCCTTTGGCTTTGATTTTGGGAATGGGGCATTCCTTACCAAGACAGTAAAGCACTGGATATCTATTAAACTGTTCTTTGAATGCTCCACTGAGGCTACATTTGCTCTCCAAACAGGTAGTGAGCCTGCAAGTGTGGGAGCCAGCATATGTAATATATGTGATGGCTCACTCTCTTTTTAGGTAGTTTGGTATGCCACACAGATAATTATATTTGCAAGCTATCTGAAGGATACATGTATGGAAGGTGGGAAAGTCAATAGTATTCATCCTCTTGCCATCTTTCCTGAAAGGCTTTATAAACATAGTCATTTTGTCTCACCCTTTATACAGCTATAACTTCCAGGGACAAACTTTAGAGGTATTGTTGTGTGTTTAATTCTATTTAATATTCTCAAATATATTAATGGAGAATTTTTTTTTTCTGTGCAAATACAAGTAATTTTCATTATTTAGAGTATGAATGATGAGGTAAACCAAATACCATCTAAGGCACTTTGTGGTTTTATTCAAATGGATGTTTGTAAATACTTCTTGCAAAGGGTTTCTTTACCCTGTATTTGCTCAGCATTAATCCTTGAAAAAAAAAATCCTGTGTGGTCAATGAAGACATCCAGTAGAAAATTGATCTGCTGAAGTACATCTCTCAGAATGAAATTTGCTTATATGACGTACTACTTTAAACTTTTTTCTTAAAATCATATAAACCCCATATGTAATCTATTCATACAACTCTCTGCTATCTTCCATGCTCTCATTTCATCTGCCTAGTTCCTTTTCTCTGTCCATTTTTTACTTCATTTCTTTCCATGCTCCTGGTTGAACTTAGGATATGTGCTTTTACTTCTTCTTAGCTCTGCCGACTATGTAATATATATTGAAAAATATAATTTCTCAGTATTTTCCAGCACAGATTCTTTTTCAGTGTTGACAGTACACTAAAGGATGTGTGTAAGCAACAGCTCTGCTAGGACATTTAATGTCCTGTCTGGTTACAGCTATGTCACCCCCCCTCCCCGGCAATCACTCACAGAAGTTTTAGTCTTCTTCAGCAGTCGTTCTTTGATGCTTCTGGAATGCAAAGGATTCATTTCTAGTCCACAGAAGATATATTGCAGGGTATATAGATGTACGGAAATCGGAGCTTAGCTGTTTTTTGGGACTGCCAAAGTTTCACTGTAAACACAACTTCAAACAGAGCTGCTTTCTCTAGACTTACGTTTATCCTGAAATTCACAGCTTGTTTTCATTGTGAATGTGCTTGTGGGAAAAGTCTGTTACACTGTAGATAATTTTCACCGTTGCCCAGAAATCATTGCTGTATAGCTAGGTACAAGTAGGCTGTTTAGGCAACACAGACTGTTCTCTCTAGATTTTATTTGAACATGTTGGCACTGGATTCGAGCCCGGAAGGTAAACTTGATGGTTGGTGTTATAAAGGCCTGTTCCTGCTTTTGCTGAGGTTGCAACTGAGTAACTGTAGTAGTCTATAAACTATTGAAACTTTCAGCAGTTCCAGCTCCTGGATCCCTATCTTTGCTATGCTGAGGATTCTTCCCAGTGTTGGAACAGCAACATTCTTCAAGAGCCTGGGCTGCCATCTTGTTAGCTTGAAGCAGCCTGTAGTTGTGAAAGTCCTGCCTCTGTCACTCAGCACCATGAATCTTTGCTCAGGACACCCTTCTCCCACCTGAGTATCTCTCTTATTTGGCATGCTGTGTTTTTCATTAAGACTCAGGTCAAAACAGTCCTTTCAACAGCTTGAATTCTTTGACTCTCTACACAAAGAGTAAACACTGGCAGAAGGTTTCCGTCTTGGCTGAATGTAGATTTGAATTTATATGCACCATACACCTGAATTCCGGGGGGCTCAGAATCTTCTTCTGATTCATTAACGGCCATCATTAATCTTGATAGAACCTCTAACGGACACTGTAATATTTGCATTTTCCCCAATCCTATTACTCAGATAACTGCCAACAGTCAGGCAGTACTGTGTTATCCTAGAATTAACAGATAAATCTTCCCCATGCACTAATGCCTAAGTAGCTGGAGTTTTAACAGAACAGTTAATATGACAAGTCTTATGATGTTAATTGGGGCAGAAAATGAAATATTTCTACTTGGTAGAAAAGAACAAATGTCCCAACTTAAGATGCAGACGAATTTCTGACTTGCCAGCAACTGAAAAAGAAATGCGTATGGCCATCTTCACCGTTGTGTGTGTATAAGCTTGCACTATGCAAGTTGTCAAAACTGTTTTTCTCAGCATATCATTTAAAGAGGGGGAAATAATAATTACAAAGAAAGATTTTACCTCACACAGTATTAATTTATCTGAGCAGCTTATACATACATCGGATGATCTGTAGTTCTTCTAAAAAGAATCTGTGGATCTAAAAATTATCCTTCTTGCACAACCATGGGTTTGAATTCCTTGCCCAAATATGCATGTGAACGTCAGTACATAAAGTGCATTCATGTAGCATGTAATTTTCTGTTGAAGAGCACTGACAACTTCACAGTAAAAATCCATATATAACACTTTTTTAGTATAGGTGTACATTTGTAATATTTTCTGAATTCTTTTAAATGCTACAGGAAAACATTTTGCTTTTAAGCTAAGTAATCTTCAGAAGAACTGGAGGTGCTGATAGAGTAATTTTGTTTATTCTTCCAGTTTCACAATTTCTGTCTTATAAACATTGTTTTGCATTATTGGGCTCCATGTTTCCCCTTCTCATCTGATGTTTTACAAATATTTTTCTAATTGCTTGAGACAGTGTGGTCCAATAAAATTACATCGACTTTCTGCTGAACTTGTTTGTCTGATCCACTGCCAAAAGTTGTAGGCAGCTAGGCAGCACACTCGGTCTCGCTTTCTTTCACTCCCCCTCCTCTAAGGCAGTGCTTTCAGACAGCCCTCTACCCTTAAGAGAACATGGATGTGAAGACTTAGGGTTGTGTAGCATGCATTTTCCATTTCTAAGCCATTCAAATGTTTCAGCAAGACACTGCATCCTAGCAGTTTTAAGACAACTGAATCTGTTTCGGTCTGTAGATCGTTACGTGATTAAGTTAATACAGGTAAGTCATATATTGTAGTTACACATTATGTAAGTTCTTGTTTTGGCTCTGGGCCCACTCGTGTTTCAGCATAACAGCTACTCTCAGCCTTAATGCAGTATTTCTTCATCTGATAAAGGACAAATTGCAACTAGAAGTGTCCAGAAGGCAAGGTACTGTGTTGCCTTATCACCCTGAGAGCCCACTTAAAGAAGGTACAAGGGGATATAACAGCTGACATGCATAGCTGTAAAGTATTCTATATTTTTACAGTGATGGGGATATTCAAAGGAGAATTGCAATCCTGTGGTTCTGAGTGTCTGAAAGAGCTAACAGAACAATGAACTATTATTCTTGAGTCTTGATAACAGAGTGCCTTATAACGAGGGATGAATTGTAACTAGCTGTGGACTGAAAATAGACCCTTCCCTTTCATTGTCGTGAACATGTTGCTGTTTATTATTGGTTTGCCAGACACTTTTTTCATGATATTACAGGTTTTCTATTTTTTTGCCTTCATATAATGAGATGAGTCTGTAATTTCTTTCCTTACAGTACATGGGTTTGTTGGTTTTTTCTTTTGGAATGACCAGGTGTATATCATACATCTCATTTCCTGTTCATTTTTGAGCGTTTGCTTACCATGTGCCACATTTTGTGTGATGGAACATGATCGGGTCCAAGATCTCCTAAAATAATTGGTTGCTTGATATCTGGAAGCATTTTAAAAAGTACCTTGAGGAAAGAAAAAAACAAACAATAAAGCAAATAGTGCTGGTTTGCCACAGTGGAACAGATATGGTATGTGATCAGTTAACTGCAGCCCACAGATAAACACAGACAGACAAGCTAGCAAGCATAAACAGAAACCACATTATTGTCCCACTCAGACTTCTGGCCTCATGTTTGTGAAGTGATTTCTAGAGTCTGAAAAGCAAACCAGGAATTTTCAAGGACGGATAGCTGAATTTGACATTATTTGATATTAGGCGTCTACTGTTCTTTTTGATCTTCAGCATCAGTCATTTTTTAGTCATCCTTCTCTCCAGTTGGTTAATAAAGACATGGGTTGTATAATGGATGGTATTTATCAATGCAACCTCATTTAATTTTTAAGAGCTGCATAAAGCATAAACATTATATCTCTGGCTTAGGCAAATTACTTGACATCCTTAGTAACATAAGAATACCTAATAGTAATTTCAGAGAGAGTTTGTTGAAGCCTCCAGATGTCAGGGGCTATGGAAGTGCAAAGTATTATTACAGATGTTTCTCATAATAATAATACATCTGATAGCAGGGCAGAAAAAGGAATTAAGGGCCAAGTACTTCAGTCATTAACTGAGCTGAACTCCCACTAAGGTCTATGTGAGTTTTGTTCAAATAAGGATTACAGAATTCGAATGTAAGTAATTATTTCCAATATGGAATGATTTATACTGCTTTTCCAGCCTTGTCTTTCTAGAATCTTGAAAATAGAGTCAGAGTGTATTGACTCACTGTACACAGAAAGAAAGCTTGTCAGCGTAAGGCTTGGTAGCATGAGGAAAGTTTGACTCAGTCATAGATACACAAAATCAAGCAGGCTGACTTATGTCTGCAAAGCAATCAGAAGTGTGCCTGCAGTAGAGACGCGCATAGTCTAGCTAGCTTTAATTCAGCTGGCATGAGTACCGCAGTCTCATGGGGTTATACAGCCTGAGTTGAAATATTTGCTGCTACATTTACTCTGCTATTGGCAAGATTAGGGCTAGCTCAGGAGTGCCTTAGCATACCACTGTCACTCCTCTGGCTGTAGCGTAGGCACATCTTTTGTTAAAGATACACCAGAGAAGCAATGGATAAGAAAGCTGCTGTTTGATTTGATAAAGGTATTTTCAGTGAGAGCTTCACCTTTGTAGATTGCAAGCTCTAGTGGTTTTTTAAAAGCTATTTATGAAACAAGGAGCTTTAAATATCCCACGTACTTGTGGGAAAACATCGCAAATAACTGCTTTGCTGCAAAGTCCAATTACAGTAACAGTGCTAAACACATTAAGAAGCAATTTGGTCTTACAGTATGGACAGCATTGAACTTGTTCAAACAATGTTGCTCAGCACTCTGAAATTCTGATAAAATTCAGACATTTAGAATGAGGCTGAAACTTTGTTAAAATATGTTTAGGTGTATATTCATTGTAGAACTTGCAGGTGTGCCATCTTCTTCGTTGTACAATCAAATCCTGTAAAATACTAGTTTTTCTTGATGTGAATGGTAGGTTGCAGTCTATGTGGTGTACACAGTCTTCTGAAATGCTGTTGTGCAAGATAATAGGTGGCAACTCTGAACTTTTTGAAAGCCTCCATACTGCACCACATCTGTGTCTGTGACACAAAGTTGTAGTTGTTTAGCACTGGTATATCTGTTTATACACATGGAGAACAAAAGGAGGACTGGCATAAACAAAATGTCATATACATTCAAATTTTGATTACAATAAAATAACCAATCTGACATCATTGCAAAATGGAGTGCCAAAAAATATTAATCTGCCAGCTCATGAAGGGCAAGCCTCAAATTTCTGTGGTTTGGTTCATTTAAGCACTAAGAAAGTTAAACATGTTCATGAAACTTCTCAGATCCAGGCTCTGTTCCTACTTCTTCACAAAGCGTTAGAGACTGAAATCATCATGTTCCTTTCTGTCCTCCAGTAGCTCCAGTTCAGGTATCCTGGGGAGGGTTTGCCATGGTTAACTAGACATCAGCACTATTGCAGCAACATATGAACTAGTCACTAAACTCCCTTTAAAATCGATGGAAAAAAATAGGCATTTCTTGAGTGTGATTCATCTAACCTGTGTAACCTTGGAACAAGATGTCTCATGCCTTAATAGTGCTGATTTTTCTCCACAGGCTGTAAAGGGACTCTTGAGAACTGTCTCAGATGTAACAGTCTAGGTCCCACTTAGTTCAGCAGTCCAACAGTCGAATTTCTCACAATTTTGCCTTAAAATTATTAGTGTTATTGTGGTGATGATCAACAGCAGGCAAGCAATTTGAAAATTTAAATTACTGCTGGAACAATTTTTTCATAATGCTCTAATTAATACTTAATGACACTTGGAATTTTTATTCTTTTCCATTCTAACTACTCCATGCCTTATGTCATTTAGTGCAAGGAAATAAATTGGCTAGCACTGCTGTATTTCTGGGTTTGGCAGATGTGTAAATAAAGGCATTCTTCTGTATACCTCACATATTTATTATATCAGATATTAATGCCTTATATGCTTTATTAATTAAGTAGATGGAGATTTTGGCCTGATCAACTGTAAGGCATTTTTTCCCTAATATTTGGATTTGCAGTGTTACTTTTCATGAGGTAATATGCTCAAAAGCAAGTTTAGCAGACACTTGAAAATTTACTGGAATGGTGATGCAAGTTGCAGGATTCTTCATGATCAAAACTTTGAAATACTTTGAAGTCTCAATATCCCATAATGTTATAAGTTAGATGACAAAGCCAATGAGACATACCTGGTTGGTTTACGAGGAATGCTGAAAGAAGTTGTCATTAGTTCAGGAAAAGCAAGATTACCCAGAACTCACAATTCAAGCAGAACTTCCCATGTTTGAATTACTTCATGACTTTTGCTAAATTAACTCAACAGTGTAAACGTAAAATGTGAAGCTGGAAGAGTAGTGATAGCTATGATGTTTGATAATATCTTGTGAAAAGAAAGTGGTAGTGTTTAGGAAAATTTTGATATTGGAAAGCAGAAGCAGCTCTCTTTACTGAAGAAACATCTGGAAAATTCAGCTACTTTCATGAGAAATGCTGGCAACCCTAAAGAAAACACCAGTCATAATCAGGTATAATAGAAAACTCACTGGAAATTTTGGTTTCTTAAGTTCCAGCAGCTGAAGAATCACTTACAATTCATCAGACAGCTATACTGAGTTAAGAATGAAGATTTCTAATTGCAGATCTTAAATGATCTAACCTATTTGTAGCATATTTTACTCATTTTCAGATTATTTTCATGTTTCAAATGCTCATACTGAAAAGTAACTTGTGTCTTACAGAAAAAGTATAATCAGAAAATGGAAACATCCTTTTCCTGACTGTACAGAGCCTCCATCAATCGCTCTAGGATGTTTACCAATATAAAACGTCAGGCAAATGAAATTGTTGCCTGTGCATTTAGCATACAATTTAAAATGTGAAGTGACAGCAAAATCTAACACTAAATATGATCTTTATGGTTTTATAAAGAAGCCTTCCCAGCCTGTGCTGTAAACTCTCTTAACTAAAATCTGTTATCATGAAGTTGATGAAGGTGGAAAAAAATGTTATACTCAGCCATTAAAAATAACCTACGTGAGTAAATTTTCGTAACAGCATTAGTAGATGTTAAAGATGGTGATGATTTTCTGGTTACAGATGGCCTCTTGAGTCATTAGTAAGCCTTAAGAAACATCCCTTTTTATTTTTCGGCTATGCTCTGGTGACTCACCATTTCATGCTGTCCACTGTATCACACTCGCATTATAAAGACCAGCCTGCTCTTTGTTCAGGCAGGCATAGTAGAGTGCTGTGTTATGCGCTGCTGCTACTCTAGCTGCCACACTTCCACGTCTTGAATGAAGATGATGGCCGGTGTATAGAAATGTGGATGACAAAGTCATTTACAATCATTAAAAGAAAGAAAGAAATCATCCATTGTCAAAAGAACTGAGTTCTAGTTAAAAAAGCATAATATATTAATTTCATTTAGAATTCCATACTTAGTGTCTGTAAAGTAGGTAGTTTAGCTGGGAATTAAGATCTCTTAAATGAGAGAAGTGTCCTCAGAATTCTTTTACCAATACTTAAGGAGAAGTGAATTTTAACTAGAGTTCTGATTGTCTAATGTAAAATTAGATTTCCAGTGAAATACAAAAAAATTCTCTAAACTTTCTGAAGGCTATGTTTCAGTTTTTGATATTTTACCAATAGGTATATAATTTCAGACGACCTCACTCAGAAATTCTGAAGTCTTCTGTGTGATTTTTTTTCCCCCTAAATATCCCTATTTCTAACCTGGATAATTATTTTACCTGTTTGACAATGTCTGTAGACATTATCTCTTCCTTTTGGACTTCCTAATACAGAACTTTGGGTAACTGTGTCATCCCAGACTGCCCATGTTTTGTTTCATACTGTAAATAACCTTTGTTACAAGAACATGCCACTCGTGGACGATTTTCTGCACATCACAAGGGGTTCTTGAGGTATATGTTCTCAGACCAGATTTCACTGAGTCTTTGAAAATGTCTGTAAGCATTTTCCTAGCATTTTTAAATTATACATTTAAACTATGTAATCAAATTAAATCCTTTTTCTTCTTTTGCTACCTGGCAAAGGAAGGGGCCACCTCTCAGTAAGTTGTAACTGTTTTTTATATCTGGTGCAGTGAAATTAAGATTAGGTTCCAAACGAAACTATTTTACTCAACAGAAATAAAACTCTGATCATTACGTACAGAGAAGTCTGTATTTGTACTTTGACTAGTAATCAGACTAAAGCTTTGAGTCTTCTTCAGTTGGCACTTAAAAGTCTGTGTATAGCTGAAGTTAAATAACAATAAGATAGTATTTTTATTGTATTTTTGTGTTTTATTGTACCTCTATGGCTCACAGCACTCAGAATTTGGTTGCATTTCCAAATGCTATTGATACTGGAAAACCAGGGCTCTTTACGTCCATTTAAACCTTGACTTCTGATACATCTAGTTTCATGCATTTATCAATAGACATTTCAGAAGCCGATCTTTTTTTTCAGCACAACTGTTATTGGATTTATCTAACAAATCTAATGCACGTGCTGCTGAAAATAATGATAGTTGAGACCTACTAGAGTTACCAGTATTTTCCGTTTTTGGATGAAAATGGAATTAATCAGCTTTTTCTTTCATACAGTTAAGGAATATATAGTTTCTAATGAAACAAAACCCCAGCCAGAAAAAAAAAATACTGCTTGAAGTGCACTGAAACATGCTGTATTGAGTTTGTGTGGCAAGGTTTTGGTAGCGGAGGGGCTACAGGGGTGGCTTCTGCGAGAAGCTGCTAGAAGCTTCCCCCATGTCTGATAGAGCCAATGCCAGCTGGCTCCAGGACGGACCCGCTGCTGGCCAAGGCCAAGCCAATCAGCGCCTCTGTGATAACATATTTAAGACGGGAAAAACCAACCTTGGGGAGCTTTTGCAGCCAGAGAGAGGAGTGAGAAGATGTAAGAACATCTGCAGACACCAAGGTCAGTGCAGAAGGAGGGGCAGGAGGTGCTCCAGGCGCCAGAGCAGAGATTCCCCTGCAGCCCGTGGTGAAGACCATGGTGAAGCAGGCTGTCCCCCTGCAGCCCATGGAGGAAGGATGAGGGAGTGTAGAGATTCTACCTGCAGCCCGTGGAGGACCCCACGGCAGAGCAGGTGGAGGCACCTGAAGGAGGCTGTGACCCCATGGGAAGCCCGCACTGGAACAAGCTCCTGGCAGGACCTGCAGACCCGTGGAGAGAGGAGCCCATGCCAGAGCAGGTTTGCTGGCAGGATTTGTGACCCCGTGGGGGACCCACGCTGGAGCAGTTCATGAAGGACTGCACCCCATGGGAAGGACTCACATTGCAGAAGTTCATGGAGGACTGTCTCCTGTGAGAGGGACCCCACGCTGCAGCTGGGAAAAAAATGTAAGGAGTCCTCCCCCTGCGGATGAAGGAGCATCAGAAACACCGTGTGATGAACTGACCGTAACCCCCATTCCCCGTCCCCCTGTGGCACTAAGCGGGGAGGAGGTAGAAGCCGGGAGTGAAGTTAAGCCTGGGAAGATGGGAGGGGTGGGGGAGGTGTTTTAAGATTTGGTTTTATTTCTTATTGCTCTAGTCTGATTTGCTTGATAATTAATTAGATGAATTTCCTCTCTAAGTTCAGTCTGTTTTGCCTGTGATGATAATTAGTGAGTGATCTCTCCCTGTCCTTATCTCAACCCACAAGCCTTTCGTTATACTTTTTTTCCCCTGTCTAGTGAACAAGAGGGAGTGATAGAGCAGCTCTGGTGGGCACCTGGCCTCCAGCCAGGGTCAACCCACCATACATGTATTTCTGCCCTGTAAAATGGTGAAGAAGGGAGGCTGTACTCTACATGTAGGAGCAGGTTGATTGCATGGAGCTCTGCAATGGAATGGGCAGCAGGCCTGTCAGAAGATTGAAAGTCAGCAGGGAGGCCAGTAAAGGATATGTCGAGGTGGGAGCTGCTACCAACCACCTGATAACAATGCTCTGCTGAACTTCCTTCTCAAAAACATGCAAGATCACGTGGGAACATGATGGTCAATGGCAGCTTTTTCTGACTCTTACAGTTTGCAATGGCAGTGCCTCGGCTGTCATTGTGCCCTTTTAAAAGCATTCAAACAGCCATGTCAGTCTGAACAGAAGGCACTATAAGCAAAATGTTTGTGCTTTCCATTGATCCTCTGGGGTTTTAATACTGTAATAAAAATAAAATACTTGCTCTTCTTTTGTAGGAAATAAGATGATGGAATTGTAAGTATCATCGTGTAAATACATAAATATCATCACGAGATATTGGGATTATCTGGAGATAAAAAAGAGAAAGAAACAGTAGTTTCATTCATCCTATATTAACATGTTAAACTACATTAAAATACTGCTTTTTCCCTGAGTACTTCTTGAGTGTAATTGCCTCATGTTAATAGTGTCTTGAAAAATTATATAGGTGGTCAGAGAGAGAATCTTTGATCGAATTGCTCCTGTTGATGAATTATGGTAACCATAATATATTTCTCATAAACTAGACTTGGTAGTTTCCTGTTTCTTCTTGTATTATTAGTTCTACTGAGATGTAAAGAAATAGAACATTTACTGTTTATTTATTACAGTGCTCAAGTAAAATAGTTCACAACAAATCACAGCTTTAGAATGGGTGAATATGTGTAATTTTGTGTCCCCAATTAAAGTTCTGATGACTTTACATTTTTCTTATCTTGAGAAAGTACTTAGTCCCATGGAGAATCATCAGAATGGGAATCTGACTGTAAGATTCATGTTTTATGGATTCATTTTACTTTGGGGCAGGAGATTGAAACCCTCCTTGAGGACAAACTTTTTAAATTGTCATTTTGCTCTTCTATTCCCCTATTCAGACTTTCAGAAAAGAGTCAGAAAACCTGTAGAAAGAGGATAAGACTACAAAGTTATTTTTAATTCCAATTCATTGGAGATTAGACTTGAACATAATTCCAGTTGCACATAGGCACTAACTTTGAGGAATTGTATAGCCAAACTTTGAATTCATGGCTAAGGCGGGGCTGTAATGTGATGAATAGAATTTGCTAACAGAGAAGAACTACTAGATTTCCTTCTAGAATGCTGTAGCTGGCATTTGTGACAAATATAATTTTATGTATATATAAACACATGCCCACACACATATTTTTCCTTGACCATAGGGAATTTATCAGGATCCCATTTTCATGGTTTCACAAGATCTTGTAGCTAGACAAGGAAACTTCCAGAAACATGCCAAGGCATAGCCCGCTTTGTATTCTTCAAGATGGATAATATGTTAGCAATATAATACAGAGAATCTCTGCCACATTAACCAAGAATTCAGAACACAAACCATCAAGCCCACAGGAGAGGTTTGTATTATCTGAACTTGGAAGAAATGGACCTCTGAAAACAAACCAATTTACTTTCAATCCAAATGATCAGCTGAAGAGATTCTTCAGCAAAAGACCAGAAACAGATGTTGATGCCTTTTCTCAATGGTTGCAAGCCGGTCAGTTCAGTTTCCAGTTTTCTCCCTTTATGATAAAACCTCAAGTTCTCATCCAGATCAGGCAAAGGAAGGTCTTGCAGAAATTTGACATCTGTTTGGCTTTGGTTTTTGTCCTTCCTGAAGATACTGAAGAAGTTACCAGACATCTTTTTTATGTGGCATAAATTTACAGTATTTCCAGTAAATAGTCTCAGTAGGAAATATTTTCTTCCTCTGTAAAAAGAACCTTTCTCCACAGAGATTTGAGAATTCCATTCCATGGAGGGTAACACTCAGTCTCTGGAACAAAGGTAGCTTATGGATCAGCTTAATCTTTATGGCATGTAATACATTACTTGCTTTTATAATGAAAGACTTTAAATTCTAGACTGCAAACCTCACAGTCTGTATTAGTGTGTTAATGCACTGGCTTTTCACCTTTTAAAAAATTGGTTAAAACTTGTTTCACTGAAAAGTGAAAATGAGTTCAGCAGCCTGGAATGACTCTGTTTTCTCTATTACAGCATGTAGCACAGTTAGCACAACTGGCAAGACACCACTGAAGAAAAAATCAGAGACTAGAGGAACTTCTTCCTTTCAAAAGAAGTGTCAGAACCCACTCCTCAGTATTTACAAGTAAACAACAAAAGGTAAGGAAGGGATACTTGATGCAATTTCAACTGTATGAAGAGTTGAAGTTTTACTAGTTTCCCATTGCAGTCAGTTCTTTGTCTCGATCCCCAGTTCTACAAGTCTAAAGTCCTTGGAATGCAGATTCCAAATAACAAAATGGCCATGGCTCTTCAAAACTTCAGCACAATTCTGGTTCTCGATGTTTTAGATAGGAAGTGACCTTATATTTTAAAAGTCTGTAGGGTAAAAAGACATTTCTTAAATCTTTCATTTGTTTTAACAATGAAGCTTTAGTGTAATGTGCTTCCAGTGAGTGTTTTCAAAGCATTGGTGTCCAAAATAAATTCTAAGAAAAAAACTTTTATCCCTGTGAGATACCAGAAACCTATTAAATTTATAAGAAATACTGGCATTTTCTTTAGTGGTGTGAGATTCTGCCCCACATATCCAAAAGAGCGAGATTGCTGTTTAGCTCAATGTCTTGAAAACACAGAAAACCTAGAAATCTTCCAGGGGCAAATTTACTGCAGGGGGGCATAGAGTGAACTTTGCCATTGCTAGGTGCTGCATAAACTCCTATATTGCATGATAAGCTCTTGGCAAGGTGTCTGTACAGCTCTACCAGTTAGACTGTGATTGCATAGCAGAATGCAAGAATTTACTATTGATTACGCGTACATTACTGTGTTTAGATGTCCTCTGTACCCATAAGTAGACTCAAGGACTAGATTCTCAGCTAGAGTATGTTTCATTTGCTTTAGTTGGATAGTCTATACAAATTGAAAACTTGTGCCCCAAATATTCCTATTGATTCACATGTATTTCTTGTGTTCCTAATCCTATGGAGAATAGCAGCGGAACAATACAAAAATGAAAGAAGAAAGAAAGAAGAATACATTTTCATATGTAGATTACTAAATACTTTGCAAAGGCAGCAAGGTGTTATTGCAAACTCTTGCTCTGAGGCACAAAGAAGTAGGTTAATTTTCTAAGAAAATAGAAGACTGTTAGGGTATCCAGCAACAGAATCACCCCAGGCCCAGCCCAGTACTCAGTGGACTCTGTCACTTCTTAAGAGGAATTTATTGTAGTGAACAGCCTGCATTATATTAACAGGATGCTAGGCTGATCTTTTTTGAATCAAAAATGTGTGAAAGTTACTTAGTCTACGAAGAAATATTTTAACTCGCTCTACTTTTGAGTCTGTGGGTGGGCCATTGGGGATCCACAATTATTTTCAGGTTTTGGGCACATTTCTACAGTAGACATATCTGGTTTTCCTTCTTTTATTATGGTCAAAGAAGAGTACATTATCTGTGGCAACTTGTAATGACTTTAGAATAGTCTTGAAGTGGCAAATTATGAGAAATGTTTTCTGCAAATTTTTTCAAGGATAAAAAAAATTTTGGCCAAGTGATTATTTTTTTTTCAAGGCTTCAAACAATTTTTTAATATCAGCATCCTTCAGTTTTCTGTGTTCTCTTTTTACTAGAAACATGCTTAGTATTTTGGTAGATTTGGAAGTAAAATAATAGTCTTTCAGCACCTTTGGTTTTCATTTCCTCTGTGGTCAGTGTTCTAAGTTCAGTGGCTTTATTGTCACTCTTTAGTCTTAATTGCTGCAGATTTTGTCTGAAAAAATGCCTTGTCTAGTGTATCACTGTATTTTGAGGAGTTCTGGGATGCTGTGTTCACAGCAACTCTAATGTATATGAATGTGTAAGTACGATATTGTTATATAAATGAAGGAGGAAGGCAACAATGAAAATCTAGAAACATCAGTTTCCTATGTAAATGAATGGAAGTCTCCTAAGGCTTTAGTTTTTGGAGGAATGCTCTGGAGAAAGCAAAGCAAACCAAACATCTCTCTGTACAGTTGGGTTCCTCTGGAGTAAGGAGTAAATGATAGGCAGCTTGTAACTCCATCCCCTGAGCCCAAGAGGTATACGAAGAGCTCTGGCCGAACTATTTTGTCAGGTGGGCTAAAATACAGTCTAGGCAGTGAATGAAAAAACTCAACACTGAAAGAGGAAAATAGGGAAAAGCAATGTTACTTCCTGGAACTCATCTGCAAATAGGTCTTCTCCAGGTCCCATGCTAGGAACATCCCCAGAACAGTTTTGCCAGATGGTACAGGGAATGCAATGACTCATGTTTTTTGGGGTTGGTTTTTTTTTTCTTTCTGTTCCGGTATCCTCCCCCAGATATTCCTGGATTGTTTTTCCTTTGCTATCCTCTCTGTCCAAATCACTGGGTCTTCTGAGAAAGACTTGGAATAAGGGCTGGAATTAAATATTTAGCGGGGAGCCTGTCATATGAAAGGTCCTCAGCAGGGAGCTGGGGTGCTTATTTAGGAAGGATTAGAGATGTGAAGGAGTGTGGGAGAGCAGCAGCACAAGACTGGGAAAAACACATCTTCTCTGTCTTCACCACCACGCAAATCTCTGGTTTGCCAAGAGTTTTGTTCGCGAAAACAGTATGAGATATGTCTATTAGATATTTCATGTAGAAATTAAAACAGTTATAATGTGTTTCCAAAGAAAGCTATCCTTCCGTACTTATGAGAACTGTTGTTTACTGAAGATCTAAACTGAGTTAAAAGTCAATTGGCTGATAGATTTGTCATTAGCTTTTATTTCCTGTGCTAATGGAAATTTTGGTTTTTTAATGAAAAAACGAAGGTACATATCATAGGAGCCAACTACAACATTTCTCTGAAGCTGTATTGCTCTGCTACTATGCTTTTAGTTGGCTCAAGTTTCACAAACATGGATCTTGCTCAGCATATGGTTTTGACATAGTTTGCAATTTTATACCTTAGAAATATGTTTCTTGTCTAGGTAATAGTTATTGATGAATGCTTTCAGTTTTGTGTGTTGATATAATATCATAAACTACCTAATTACTTCAGACCTGACACTGGCCATCTTCAGATCTGCGAATGTCATACTTAGAGGATGTTTTGGGGGTTTTTTCGCAATATATCCTTTAGACCAGGATGTTCTATCAGCTCGTTAAAGACTTGAACAATATGAACAATTATCTCATCAAAATCCACCAGCTGAGGAATACAAATATACGCACATATCAGTGAAAAATATAGGCTGTATGTTCAAACAAGGACGTCTTTGGTAGCATTACTTCTTTTCTGGAAATCCCAAGGGCTGTATAGTACCAGCACAGGAAAGTGGGGTTCTGGATGGCTTTAAAGTAGTGCGGTCATTTAACTAACTATATACTAACTGTCATGTTCTGAAACTTATTCTCCAGTGCAATAGTAAATAGAAGTGATAAAAAAATTGAATTTTTCAATTTTATGAATAGATTAATTACTTGCAAAAAAGTCATCTTTCTGTTATTCATGCAGGAAAAAAGAAGTAAAATTAAAAGTGGATCAATGGACATCTTTTTGGTAAATGTATTTCCTATTTGCTCTTTTGCAATTAGTGATCATGATCGATTCTTACTTTTTTTTGGGCTCAGCTTATTTTAATTAGGATTAAAATGGAAAGTATTCCGTGTAAGAATTCTGGCTTCCTTTCTGATTAATTAATACCACACAGTTTCAGAATATGTGAATAATAGAGTCTGCAAAGATACTGGTTTTTTGTTTTCTCACAGACAGTGTAGTTGTGAGCCAGAAAATGAAATATTACATGTCATGCCACTTGATGGGATATAATTCTGTTATGGGCCTGAGTTTAAATTCGGTTTGGCAGATCTGTTGCTCTCAATGTCATAAAGTAATCTATTTTTTATGCTGTCTTTGTGTGAACAACAAAAAAAATAATGGCACGTTTAAATCTGTGTGTGCACTACCTCTCCATTAATTCACTGTCTCTAGAATAGCGACCTGCCTTTCAGTCTTTACTAGGAGGCTAAACTCCCATCTCTATATAAAATGGGTGATGCTTTCAGCAAAAGAGGAGATTTAGGTTCTTTTACGATAGCATTGCCTATTGAGGCCTCAAAAGTCTCCCTACTGAAAGGAAAGACTACAAAAAGTCCTTGCAAGATGCCTGCTCTGTGTCAACTGTTTTTACAACAGCCTTCTCAAATGAGGAGCTGACATTTTCATTCTGATAGGAAGGAATGAGGGGGAGAGAGAAAACTTAAACTCTGATGATAATTCCTAGCAAGCAATTTTAATGCTGTCTATCAGAGGGACTTCCAAGCTGTTGCTGTAGAGCTGCCTGCAGTTATCAAGCAGTTCAAGCACATCTTCCATGTCAACTGATGAGCAACAACGGGGTAACCATGAGATGCTGGTTATCAACCTCCCTGGCTATGGGAGGAAGTGGAGCAGCAGGAGCCAGCAGGGCCAGGTTGTCCTGGGGTCGTGCTGCATGGCCAGCTGAGTCCCTGCTGTTGGCACGGCAGTTTCTGGGAAGCCACTGTCATCTCCTGGCTGTGAACCTTTTTGTGAGCTCCCTCTCTAATCTTTGAGGTGTGTGACTTTCAGCTCTTGGAATGGAAAAATGGGGGTTGTAGATTGAGGACATGCCCTGTAAATTTTAAAGGAAGTTTTCCTGTAACATCAGGGGCACTCCTCCTCAGCCCCCACTCCCTGGCTACAATTTGTGGTTCTCATTTCTCTACCTGAGCAATACATGGGTTTTGACTTGCGGGCTAGCATCCTTGCTCATTATTGTTTTCCTTCCTTTCTACTCTGTTTTATCCCCCCATTTTCTATACTTTTGTTTGAGGAAAGGTGAAGGATAGGAAATGATTAATTCCTTCATTTTTCTACATGAGAAAGAAAGCTTCTAAGGTACCTTTTTTTTTTTTTTTTTTTTAAACCTTTTTCTCTCTCTGTTTGCTGAATTTCTTTCTTTGCCATGCATCTCCCCACATTTTGTCTTGAGTGCTCAGCTGCTCCTTCCTGGGTGCATTGGACAGTGCATAGGGCTGTTCGGATTGCTGCTTGGGTTTTATTTCCAGGTCTTTTCACTACAAAAAATCCATCAGGGCAGAGAGTATCTTTTCCATCCCTGCCTTCAGTAGTTTCTGTTCTGTTGTAAGTTGTGAGAGAAAACTCCAGAAAACTGCTTACACCCGTCCAAAATTAGGATGGATGAAGGATCTGGAAAATGGCAGATGCAGCAGAACGAAGAGTAGAAAAGATGAGTAACTTTGCTACCGTCACACAGCAAAGTGCTGACAGAGAGAGGAATAGAAACCAGGAGTCCTGGTTCTCAAGCCTGTGTTCAAAACAGTAAACCATGCAATTTTTCCAGTGTTATCTAGACATTTCAAAGACAGAATGACACACTGTTGTAAAACTGATAATAGAAAACTACCATCAGGGAAGCACTATTTATAAATGAGAGGGTGGGAAGGCGCGCTCTATGCTGAATGCCATAAACAATGAGCGCCAAGGGACTAAGGGAAATATTTTGATGTTTGTGTGCTGTGGAAAGTTTTATTTAAACACAAACATTGTTAATAAACATGGATTTATATGTTTTCTTTGATCAATGAACTCTGATAGATTTTAAGCATCCTGTATATCTAATTTCTGTGTGTCCAAGAGGAGAGGAAGAAAGACTCAGGAGCGCATTCTTAAATCTGTTGCAGTCCGATTTTTGTACAAGTTTATGCTAGTATCATAAATAAATAGAGAGATTTTTCTAATACAATATGAGACTGTGTTTTCAAACAAAGGGGGCCTAAGTTGCACCAATTAAAAATGTGTCTAAGGACATTATCTTACATTTTGCTATCACAAAATAGAGAAATGTACAGGTATAGAATGCACATGTGGTTTTATAACCTGATTCAAAGCCTACTGAAAAAAAAAAGGGAGGGAAAATATTTTCAACAAATTATTGAGTTTGGGATCGGGTCCCAGAATAGGTGCTATATTAAAAAAAATCCACCTGGAAGCTGTATTTGATATGTGCTAAATAAATACGTTAGTAAATAACTAACAATTATGTTGTTTTTTCCTACACGAAGTCATTCTCTTGCTCTTTCCACAGAAGCAAAAGAACGGGTATATTTTATTTTAATTAGTCCCTTAACTTCCTTTTGTATATATTTTTGATGACCCCAGCCCAGTGGATATTATATCCCAGGGATGTTGTTACTGTTTATTCTCTGCCTCTCACACACAGACTTTTATTCTTTTACTTAGCATGCTGCAAATTGCCTGCTCATCTGTGTCCTTTGCTGCCTGGATTACTTCATGCTGTTTACATAGCAAAACAAACTATATAACATCCCAGGGGCCCAATGCTGCTGCCACAGAATACCGGTGAGTCTAATTGACAACAGGATGTGCCTGTGCTTTATGACAGGAGAACCAAGTCCTCAGCACAGCCAGCCAAGCTGGAGCAATAAAACTCAGACTTCATATTCTCACTCCTTGGTCCTTGAGAGGCAGGAATCCCTGGTTAGCAATATCTCAGATTACCTTTAGCATGATTCCTAATATATAATAATGAAAATTAGTATCAACATTTATACTAGTTCATTTAAGCCATTAATCCCATTGAAACTACTTTCAGCAAGTTTGGGGTTTAAGACAGTTACTTGTTAATTTCTAAGGCTTAATGTGAGAGCGTCACCTTATTTTAGAATACTCCATGCTGTGATTGATTCAGAAGTGTCTTGACTGAAATCCTTGCTTAAGTCTAGTGTTTAAAGCAATTTACAGCTGGATCATTTTCTATTGTTTTGCCATTCCTCTTCTTTTCTGTGGAAGGCGGGGGAGTCTTGTTTGCCACCCTAGTATATAATGAGGGAAACAGAAGATAATGCAACACTAACTGAGCAGGCAAAAAGCAATTTAGCTCTTTCCTTGAAGTTCCATTTGAAGAAAAATTATTATTTTCTTGGGAAGAGAGATCCTGAGGCGCAGAATCTGAAGAGAACTTCTAGGTTAAGCCTGTGGCTACTACTTAGCCACAAAAAAGGAGGTGGTGGTGATCAGCAGCAGTGGGACAACTGGCTTTCTGGGTTTGGTCATTTCTCAAAGCTGCAGAGGAAGGAGCATTTTATTTCCACATGAACAGGAAGGAGTAAGGACAAGAGTGGGTGCATAAACATGCAGTAAATATCAGGCTACAGGAACCATCCAGGAAAATCTGCATTAGTTATTTGGAGGCAATCCACACCACCCCTCGTAGACCTTTAGAAGCAGGCAGAGTCACAGCCTGACAGATAATCCTGCCTGACTGTACCACTGCTGTTTCATTCCTTCCAGTCCTTCCTTTTGTAAGTTTCTGTCCCCTCCCACCCATTAATTTACTCCACTGCCCAAGAAGGCTGCAAAGCTGGGAGATGTGAGATCTGTCTCTAAGAGGGAGGTCAATAATAAATAAAAAAAATGACAAACCAAACCCTTTTCTAGCCTGACCATACCAATTCAGGCAGTTAAGTATGCTGTACACCACGTACAGCGAGAATAGTGCAGCATGGAAACATCACTGACTCAACTGTGACGGATTGCTCTAATATGCTCTCTGACCTTTTACATGGAAGAAATTTCCCTTCAGCATTCATGGCATGTTTCTTTGAAATGAAACAGTGAATCCCATGAAAACTGACTATTTTTTCAAACAAAATTACCATTCACATGTAGGTGATGCAACAGAACAATTTATGGCAATAACCTCAAAATAGCAGTATTAATATTGACCTTTTATTTTAGTTGCTGCTGTATTCCATATGAGAAAAAAAAGGCACGAGATAGTGATGATAGTAGAGTACTGAATGTCCTCAGTAAAAAGTACTGCTTTTCTGTTCCCAGGTAAGAACCTTCCCTGAAAGTCAAGTATTTCATCTCATCTTCTCTCTGCAGCTCTGGAGGCCAAGCATGTGGTGTAACGATAGTGGGTTTGCTGTATAGATTGGTATGACAGGCTGTGTAAGACAAATATTCCAAACCTTCTTTTGGAGCACAGGAGCGAGTTTACCATGAGAGTATACATGTGTGTTACTGTTTACTGGGTGGTAGCATCGTTGCGTGTAATGATAATCCAGATGGGTGAACTCCCCATAAATTGGGACGGTTTCATCAGATTGAGGCTAGAGTTCAACTTGCATTTTTATCTTCTGGCAGCAGCACTGACAGAAATCCCTGTTTCCTCTCTCTGTCCTCCACTGCCTGGCAAATGATGCTGTAGTAGCATATATGAACAGTCAAGGCAGAGACTGAAGTAGTAAGGACTGCTTAGTAGCCTGGAGAACACAGCTACTGAATGTGTAACTAAATCCCATGCCTGAATGTTGTAGGTCCAATTTAGGGGCCTTGACAATCATGATGACAATTTTGGTATGAATTGTGTCATTAAAGTTCTGTTGGATATATATATAGTTCATCCACTCCTTGTGGAAAGAAAAAAAAGCGTGGTGAAGTTGTGTAACACATCCTGGTTATATGTTATGTATTCATAGACTCTACAATATGAACTATAGAGTCTATGAATGAGCAAGCCCATCTGTGTCATCCTGCTGCTTAATACCCAGTCTAGCTTAGCGAGCGTTGTTTTGAGCAGCTGGCAATTAAACCGTACCAGTCTGCAGTAGTTTTGAGAGATGGTGTCATGATCTCATGCCACATGCAGGTTGACGTTTTTTCCCAATCAACTGGTCTCCTGTTAAGCTATGTCAGTGATGACAGAGGAGTGGGTCAGCAATGGAAAGGAAGCAACAGGAATTGGAGGGTGGCGCTTTCTTAAAATGCTAGTCCCTTCTGTTCAGAGTAACGGAGCGTGTGTAGCAAGGTAATGCATCACTCAGTGACTGGCCAGAGAAACGTTCCATTAGGTTATAACTGAATGGAGAAACTATTGCAATAATTTTATGTCTCTACTTCACAAAGTAAAAAATACAAGTGTGCTCTTTATGCCCTCTTTATTTGGCCTGTTAAGAAAAGCGTAGTCTGTCAATCAAGAAAAGAGCTTCCAATTGTGTAGCCTGTTAGAATCATTTCATTAATAACATGTGTTTACTACTGGGAGAAGCAGACTCAGTGTGCTAAGATTTTGTTTGTCAGTCAGTCATTGGAACCCCACTGTTAATCGCATACAATGGTTTGTGGTTATGCCACAATTTAACCCAGGTTTAAAAATACAAACTAGAGCCTTGGTGGTCTGCTGAGAGCAGTGAGTGAAGCAAAGGTATTGTTTGAACCTGCCTTGTGGGCTGCTGGCTTGGAGTACTGTACGAGCTAATCAAATTTATTAACTTGAGTCATGACTAGAATGCATACACTCGTGAGTGTGGGTGGGTGCACCCAGGTTAGACTACATTTTGGCTGCATTCTGCAAGGAGGAAGAAAAGCAACTCTTTGGCCTCTTTTCCACAAAGACAAATTGGAAACAGATATCAACTAGATTTTGGGATCTCTGGCAGTCTAATAAGAAAAAGGTATTTTTTTGTTGTGGCTTTTATTTATTGATGTAGGGAATGGCTTAGAAAAAATTGAAGGAGTTTCAAAACCAAGTATCAATGGCATTCAATGCATATGTGCCACTGTCATCAAGTTGCCCCCTGCATGCCATTTTAATAGTAATATTAAAGGCAGAATCTCTGACTCCACAATAACGAGGGCTGAGTGTGATTGCCAGAAGAGGGAGAGGCTTTTGGCTACTAAGAAAAAGAATATTGGAGAGACGGTTGTATATCTTTATATGAATCTTGACCTTCTGGCGGAGATAGAAAGAAGCAAAGCAACTAAACCATCTTTCTCAATTATAGTTAGAAAATGGTAAGCTAAAATTCCTGTTTACCGCAGCACTGTGGAAAGTATCATTCATTACTGCAAGACTTGTAATACTCTGGGAAGAATATATTCATCTCCAGAGAGAATTATATCCATTTCTCTGTGTTACTTTACAGCCCAGGACATTTTGTAGGAACGTCTTCCAGATTTAGAGCAATGTAAGTGATATTTTTAAATGGCAAATTTAGGATAAAGTAAATCCCATGCATTCTTATTCAAGTAAAATGACATTAGCCTTGATTCGTTTATTCTATATAAAGATTTCATAGTTCCATTTATCCTAGTCACTGAAATTAGAACTGGCCAAATTGCTGTAATTTTGAAATGCCTAAACAGATTCATTCATGAAGGCAGTGAAAAATTTATAATTGTTTTAAATTTATAAGGGTTTGTGGGGCTTTTTTACTGACACAAAGGTTATTAATATGCATTATCCCCTCACTGTTACATTTTCTTACTAAGAAATTAAATTAAATGAGTTGAGCTTTACTGAAGATATTTGTACTAATGAAAGCATTAAATTTGAAACATTTTATATATTCAGGGCAAGGTAAGATTTAACCCTAACTAACAGTGAGCTGAGACCATCCCTTGCTCATCAGGTCATATTCCACAGAGAATTCTTCCTCTTGGCCCTCCTGCCCCATCGCTACCACTCACAACGTATTCCACAATATACTTTTTTTCCTGGTTTTATGGGAGCTAGAGGGGAGCTTTGGAACTGCACAGCATCTGGGACTGCTTAAACTGTGGCAAGTAAGCAGAAGACAAGTGCTAATAAGAGGTGAAGAGGTGAAGACTGAAACATCCTTACACCCAACCATAAATCTGCACCTACTATAACTATTAAAGTCAGTGGGACTATTGTATGTGGTGGCCTTTTGGGATAAGACTTCCATAAACATCTCCTCCCTCCCAAAAACAGTGAATTATCTTTTTTTAAAAAGTCTGGTGCTTGGAGCTTCTTTGCATTTTGTCTCCATTACATCTGACTCTCCTTTCAAAGGATATTTAACTGATTTTTCTGTGTTGCAAAGGTTCCTGTATAGCAGCAAACCAGTTCAGTGGCAATATCCAGGTAAATGTCAGACTTGTGTTGTATTGTAAATATTTTTGAAGGAACGTTTTTAGCAAAATGGGGAGGGAGATTCTACAGGTTAATTCCTTTTCAGAGATGTAATACTGCTTATATATCCCACTCTAGTTTTAGTATTTAAATTAATTGGAGTTGGGTCCATGATGGCCTAGGCTGGCATGATGGCTGAAATGTAGTAGTAGCAACTCCCAAGTTAGAAGTCAATCAAGCATGCACGTATACTCTCTGCAGTATGCTTTGCAAACAGGCTGGCATGGGCAGCATCACTAGTGCAGGATGATAGGACTGACATTTAGAGAAACTCTGTGACTGTCACAAGAGTTAGCAACGGTACTTAGGTATCATGAGACTTTATTCATCAGTTCTTGAATAAAAGCCCCATAGTTGAAAACAGATGTCTTGCTGGTGAGCAATATACATGATCTCTGATACCCATTCCACTAGGGTCACTCATTCTTTCCACAACATATGTTGACCATTCCTTTCCTTTTCTTGTAAACAGTATTAAACCATGACTGAGGCAGTGGCTTGTAAGCAACTGCAGCTAATGTCAAATTTAGGAATTTCTGTACTTTAGATCCAGCGTACTTCTGTCCAGTCTTGAAATTCCCTTTGTTTCTCTACTCAGGTTCTAACTTATGTTTTAGAGAATGTTCTAAATGAAAAGAGGAGAAAGGTTGAGAAAGAGAAAGGAAAGAAAGATCATATAGGCTTAGCTAGACTTGGAAAAACATGGATGTATTAATCACCACTACTCTTGACACTTGAGCTGTGTCCCTACTGCAAAAAACCAGTCTTAACTTGGACTGACCGACTAAGGTGAACTAAACCCTGAAAACAATAAACAAACAAAAAAAACCCCCAACCAACAAAGACCTAAAAAAGCAGAAAATATTTTAACCAAATTAACTTCTGAAGTTCAGCCCCAACCACTTTATAGGCTCCAAGTTTTTTCAGTTCTTCTGTAGATTTATGTGGTAGATAGAGCCCATTATTGTAAATGGCAGTCTGTCTTATGGTCAGAACTGTGTAGCTATGAGTTTGCATTTTTCAGCAATTTACATTTTTCTTTCCTTTTTTTCACATGTTCACGTTTTTTAAGAAAAATAATGCTTTGTGACTGCAAATGTCTTAAGTTTGCATGTTGCTAACACTTTGAAAATCACAGGTTGCTGACAGTGTGTACCTCAAAAAGATTTAAATGAATGGGTGCTTATCCTCAGCTGTAATTGTAGACAAGGGTAAAACATGGTCACTTACATGGTAGAATGTATGGTAGGTTGGTGCTCTCTGCATATTGTCTTACTCTGTTCATGTGGAGCATGGGCTCAGCTTCACACATTGTTGTCACCTATTGATATAGCAGATCTTATTCTAGTCTGCACAGATGTGTCCTTTAGAGATGTTTGGTATCAAGGAAACAAAATTCTCAATTAGGAGACATTAAATGGCACTGTTGCAGATCATACTTCTAAGGGGGGTTTATGTTTGTGTTTTAGAAGCTGAGCACATCTCCAGTGTCACAGACTGCGCATGAAATGAGTTCTTGGTTGCGCATCATAACTTGGCTTTCAATAGTGCTAGATTAAAAAACAACGTCAAGTACTAGTAGGGAAAGACAGCATTTCCTTCCTTTCACACCATGCCATTAAAGCCTCCAGAAATTCAAGGAAGTCTGATCTCCACTCAGACATATGTGCTTCTTTTAGAGAGGCAACAAAGTTCTGAGGATCCTTTCTCCCCTGCGAGATGAAAAGGATTAAAAATGGTGTAGGGTTCTGCTTTGTAGCAAGGTGAAGGTTCAGACCATTCGAGCCACTACTTCAGCACCCTCCTCTGCATGAGAGGTTGCCCAACAAATTTTGGCAAGAAAAAGTTGCCACTGTAGATTTACCAGTTGTTAATATACTTTGTAGTCTTGCTTCTATCAGCAGCTGTCTCAAATGCTCTAGAGAAGTTGTCTGGAAGCTGACCTTGTATACTTATAGATACTGTATGTGTGTATGTGTACATATGTTTTTTTTTAATAAATACACACATGCATGCACATATGTACAAAGAAAGCTCAATGGAGGTTTTTTTACTTAAATTCTAGGCAGTTAGCAGATGCCATACACTCTCGCTCTAATGTGACTGTGAATAATACAAATGTTTCTAATCTTTCTAATATCTTTTGCCAAACACAAAATAAATAACATATTTCAGGTTGCCTTGTAAAAGAAAAGAGAGTGAAATACTTTGGCCAAAAGGCTTATCAAAGCAAATATATTTAGTAGGTTCTTAAATAAAATTGAGTGGGGGGAACGGCAAGCATAGTTACTCTGTGGTGTTAAACTCTATATTAGTGTAAACAGGAGTTTGGTTTCGGTGGTTTTTTCCTTAGATTTGATCCTTTGATCCTTAGATTTGTCCTTTGTTTTGCACATTGTATTAATTTTGTAGTTAGTGTTCCTGGAAAAAGAGTGGAATGTACAGAATTTGGATTCCATCACCGGAAAAACTATGGGTCAAGGAAGTCATTCTCCCAAAGCTGTGAATATCTGTTTATGTGGATATGACAAAAAAAAAAAAGTTTATCAGAACCAGTCTGATACAAAAAATAGTTACCAACAGCTGCAGGGACAGATTTTCACATGGCACTTAGTACAAAGGATCTGTGTTTCATTTGAAACATCATCCAATTGAAAGTGGCCTACTTCTAGGGCTTCAGGAGCAGCTAACATGGTCCTTTTCTTCCACATCTGATGACGTTCCCTACTTCTGAGTTTCAAGATTTTAATTTTAGGGGCAGAGAGGAACACAGAAAAAAAATCCCAATTTTTAAAAAATTAATCCGTATTGGTTTTATGTTTATCATCAACTCTGCATTTCACCAAGAACATTTTAATGTAAGAATGTCCATTCAGAGAATGGGCAAAAGAGCTCCAAAACTCAGCCAGGTGTGGAATGACAAAAAAAATCCAGGGTCTATATGACTTGAGATACTCTTGCTGTTTTGAATGTTTTGCAGTTCAAGACTCAGATCTACATCTGTCACAGAATTTAGCACTATATGTATATTTATATATAATTTTACTAACGCTAATTGGATAAACAAGGAATTTGGAATCCAAAGGGAGTAAGAAAATCTGGCCATGTGACATCTGAAAGTCGGGTTAGCACAGCAACACATGGATGTACATAAGCGCCTGCCAACTTTCATTTTCTCGTTATTTTAGTCTGTTGTCAGTAGCAGAACTTCCCTGACTTGGGATTTATGGTCACACACCCAGGAAGGGTTCTTTACCACTTAATGCCTCTTTCCGCTCACCTCTAGGACAAGCATCCTGTATGCCTAGGAAAGGCAGGCTGGTGCACTGCTTGAAGGACTTGTCCTTTGATTTAAGAGAACTCGCAGACTCATCTAGTTTTGCCTCTCTAATCTTTATATTGCTAATGTATCCCTGTTCTGTTTAACACGGAGAGAAATAACAAGGCAGTTAGTTGCCACAGAGCATATGGCATATTTAAACAGGACTTGCCAGGGCTTTGGTATGTCACAAGATCACTTTTATTGCAGATGTATAAATATTCCATGGCCAATACAACGACTGAGATACGTAAGAGTACATGTCAGGGGTAAAATGCTTATGTACCCTTCTGGTTTTGCTCTGACTACCTTTCCCTTGTGTCAAAACAATTTGCCATAGATAGAAAGGTGGTTCCGTGCTGGCCCTATAGCCCCAGTCTGTACTAGGAGTTTGCACACACAGAGCAATGTTTGACTAATAATTCTAATTTATAAACCATCAACAATCCTAAAAACAGATTAGCTAGCGAGGACTTTTTGTGACAAATACCATGGCACTTTTCCATGCCGAACCACATAAAAGGACTCTGGGTCAGGAAAAATGCATTCATTTAGGATCAAGGTCTAGCAGAAGTCCCACGATTGCCAATGGAACAAGAATAACACCCCTGTTGCCAGACTTTTTCTAGGCAGTGGGTGGCCATGATAGAGTGCTGTCCCTTCCCCCACCACATAGTCTCTGTGTTACAAGTTGATTTCTGTTGAAGCCCAGCAACTACACAGTCTCAGGATAGCTGGCTATCGGCCTGTGCTTGCATTCCTGCCTTGACTGCGGGGGCTCTGACAGCAAAGGTAACCGTGATGGTTAACTTCACTCCTGGTATGGCACAAGTCTGGTGGAAAACCCTAACAACTTTGGAAACGCACGCTGAGGTTCGTGAACAAAACACACAGGGAGCTCTGAGCCACCTCTGTCACCTCCATGACGCTGCAGGGCTATGTGCTCAGGTCTCAAGTCTCAGCAGTTGATGTGTGCCAAAAGTTACCCTCACCTATTCAGTGAGCCAGAGCTCTTAAGAAACACAAGCAACCAGGTTCCTCTGAGCCAATGTAATGATGGGTGCAGCCTCTTTTCTGTGAGCACAGACCTGGACCCAGGTGAGGGGAGCTACTTACAAGCTATAGAGAGAGATACGAATGCACGAGTAAATACCTTACTCCGCAAGGTCAGTGCAAAGCAGGTAGAGCAAGGCTGAGGAGTTGAGAAACACATTGATCCTCTGTGGAAACCAGCGAGCATTTCAGCTACTTAGAGGAAAGAATCAGAAAACTGATACACTTGGCCCATCTGTTGGGTTCACCAACCTGAACATGTATTCTTCTAATCAGAATGCTGTTTTCCAGCTGAACAGAGCTTTCTCATCAAGCAGACTTTTTTAGGGAAAAAAAACCACAAATAAACCCCACAACACAACTCAACAACTGAATAATTGAAATAGAAACATAATTTTGGAAGATGATGAAAGTTAAGAAAATGGGAAGCAACCAGAGGTATAAAATATTATATTTGCCAGGTCCAATATTTACTTCCTGTAGTTCCAGAGCTATATGATGGGTGGATAAAGGTAAATGAGCCTTATTTATAGTAGATTTATGTAAATACAGAAGAGTTTTTCCAGGACCTACATATATTCACCAAATATGAAAACTGTAGTAAATTATTACAGTAAAAATGTCAGGAGCTTCCCTGAGATCAACAAAGAAAAAATCCTTGATTCTTCAAACCCAGCTACATAGCCCCATTGCATATGTTAATACCCTTACCCTCTGCTGAGACCCACACCCACAAAGGCATGGGATGAGCTTAGTAGCATATCCTGAATATCAACACCACTGGATGTTTTACGCTAAAGGGGAAATTTAAGGGCCAATCTCATGTCTTTCAATGCCAACTCCTGTCTTTCATGGGCATATTCATAAAATACATGCTGTGGTTCAGTGATGACTTTTCAGTCAAGCTAATTCAGACTTTTGCCAAAAGGATTGGTCCCATCCGTGCCTTCCTGTGTTTGCTATCTTATGCCAGCACCAGCATTTGTGCCGATATAACACACACATACCTGACGACAGGGTACAGGCAACAGAGAACTGATCCAGGTGAAAGCTAACGTTGTTGTAGAGTGGTTGTAGAGCTGTATCTCATAAACCAGTATCTAACTCCCTTTCTTCACTGGTACCAGCCTCTTTATGAATACACTAAGTAAAAAAATAACATTTGTTTAAATAAGTCCAGTTCAGACTTACTGGACAAATACTATGAGCAGTGAAGACCGTATCTGATATGTATTGATGCTGTGTTGCATGTATGGGAGGCCCAAAAGAAGGTGAAAGCAATTAGATTTGTCCCATGGTGAATTCCCAATACAAGCACAGTTCTCAGCTATTGCCGGCGCTTCCTCCTCCTTCCCCCATGCATTTTGGCCCTGGTATAAGAGATACCTCGGGTTGTGCACAGGCACGGCAGTGTTGTAGGTATGCCACATTATGCTCCGCTTACACTCAGCTGACATTTGCTGTGGGCTAGTGACAGGAGGGGGAGGAGGAGAGAAGGGAAAAAAGCCCACGAGCAGAGGCTGCAGGAGCTCACAAGAAAAGACCCTCCACCAAGTTCTGTGTCCCAGATCTGCTGCCTGACTCACAAAGCTTCACACAACCCCTTGATAGTCTTTCATGCTGAGCTGAGCTGTCTTCCCTGCTTACCTTTGATCATAAGTAGTGCATTAACTCATACATTGCAGTATTCTTACTTTGTGTCTTGCTAATACAAGGATGTATAAGATGTGGGCTAGATTGACATGTACTGTCACATTGCTTTCAAAAGGATGTAGAGAAATCAGAACGTAGCCAGAAGTCTCAATTTAGTTCGATTTTTCTTTTCATTAACACTATCTGGGAGTTGCAATACGTAGGGTATTGTAGACCAAAGTTTATAGCACTGCATTTCACTACACCTTTCACACAGCTCATAAAACAGATTTCCAATAGCTGTAATTTTAAATTTGTCTCATTGGATGCAGTGGAAAATGTGACTTTCATGCTTTTCTGTATGTTTACAGCATCATAAATAACACGCAGATCTGAAGTGTTTTAAGTACATCAATATGCTATTTTAAACAAAGTAGTGAAAATATGTAGCATATAGTGTCCAGTTGTTTTTACTTCTTTCAAGGGTAAGATTTCTCCTGCCTGCCTAATTTTTAACTTTACGTAACTTTTAAAATACTTTATGTACTGCACCTCAAAGTAAAAGGAGTTCAAAGTTAGATGAAACCTAGGTGAAGAAAGCAAGCATGAAAAAAACCTATGTGGTATTGCTACTTACTGCAGTTTCATTAGACTTTTCTCCAAAATTTCAATCTGTGATAGGTTTAATAACCAAAATCTTATGGAATCTTTTGACAAAACAATCTTTGTTGATATTTAACATAGGAATAACTTTAAACTCACCAAGAAGACTTTCTGTTAGGTAGTACTGTTTGATTATAGTCAGTCTCCATAATTGCAGTAGTATGTTTATTACGCTGTACCAGTTCAACGCTTTCATAAAATGAATCATTGCTAAAAAACCCTGCTTCTATTGAGGATTATATTAGTATCGTGCATTATATAAATAGCTGATAGAGTGTGTAAACTTGATGGTTGTTAAATTTAACTACTGATCTGATAAAAAATATTTTAAGCAAATTTACATTTTTTTAGACGTTAAAAGCTGGATATATTTTCTCTAAGGAATGGCTGTACTCTAGCATAGATTTCTAAGCATTTCTGAGCCTCTTCACATGAAAGAGGACTTGGGGTATTTTGTCATAAGCGTCACTCAGAAATGGAAAGTCCTGAATGTATTAAAAGATGGTGTGGTCTCTTAGTCAAAAAACGCAACTGGTGTTCTTGAACGTTCTGCTTCAGTGAACCCTTCACACGCCACACATGGAACCAGTAAAGGAGCACTGTTTCTTTCTTGAAATGGGCCATGCTGTTTCGTTTGAAACAACATGTGTTTCTGCTGGGTGTTCTGTGGTTCTGTCTCAACAACATTACTCAGAGCTCAAATACAGCAGGTATCAGCCAAGGAACTCTCAAGTATCAGAGGGACGAATAAATCATATTTTCAAGAGACACCCATCCCTTTCAAATAGATACACAGCTATACATCTGAGACATATCGTGCTTGAAAGAAATAGTTTAATCTTCTCGCTCTTCCAAAAATCGAGATGCCAAAGGACTTCCAGTAACAACTTAAATGAAAGTCGCAGGAGAGGGATTGAGGCCTCTCTCTGTGTTGCTGAAGATCATAAAACCGATCCCTTTGCTTGTGTCTGTACCACTGGTGACCTCTAGTGCCCAGGGAAGAGAAAAGTATTCAAAGCTTCTCCAAAGCATTTCTTTGCAAGAACGTGAAATACAGTAGCGTCCTTTCTTCAATATTCTGACATCAGTTTGCAATATTTTAAATCCAATGTACTAACATCGAAATGTACTGTATTAGGGGAAGCAAAAAGATTTATGCTAATTGTAAGACTACAGAAAATTACTTACTTATAAAAATGAATACTGTGCAAAAACATTCACATTTGGATCATCTGTTTCAGGTGTTTGTCACTTCCTCACTCTGTGAAAAGGAACCAAACCTACATTGGAAATGTCATGCTTCTTCCAGTGCAGACTACAACGCAGAGGCTCAAGATGGCCTCCAAGCTATGCATGAGGCTTAAGTAAGTAATGGCGTTATTAGCCCGTTGGAATTTAGCTGAGAAGATGGGATGCCTAAGTACCCACTCAAAGACTACAGTGGTTCAGAGCTTGAGACTTTAGTTATTATGACATTTCAGATCAGGCTGTTGTTTCCTGTGGGAAGGCATAAAGGTAGGAAAATGTATCTCGTATTTCCTTCACAACAATGTTGTCAAATGGCAATCAAACTGCAAAGCAGTTCTGAACTTCACAGCTATCCTGTCACCTATAGAAACAATGGGCAGTAACAAAGGCCCAAGCACTCCTTGTGCCTTGGTAGATCTAACTTCTAAAGGGTGTATGGATATCTCCCTAGAAGTGGATCTCTGTATGTTGCTCAGACTTTAAGTAATGAGAAATTTTCTCTGGCTAATGGTAACTTGATGATGTGCCAATAACAGATAATTCATGGTTAACAGTGTTATCAGAAGTGTATTAAACTGTGCTCTGAGAGAAGCAAACTTGAGAGAAGTACTAGCAAATTTATATATAAAGTATCTAATATCTGAATGTATGCACTAATACTTTGTAGATATGTATTGTAATAAAACCAAGATAAAGAACAGAAATAATGCTGACAGCAGGGTTGTGAATCTCAGATCTCTCCTTCCAAAACTGTACCCTAACCAACGGCAAGAAGTTTTGCTCTCGCATCCTGCCCACCATTCTTAAGCACTTTGCTGCACTGTAATCCAATTTTAAAAGAAAGACTCACAGTAGTCTCCTTGGTGGTGGTAACGGACGCTGGCAATGTGGATTTGAGTCTTCTCATATTGGTAAAGGAATTGAATCTCTGAGTGCTCTGAAAGGTAGTCTGTTGCAGAAGAGGTGGGCTGTTGCTCTCTTCTCTGATTATGTTTTAAAAGAGGAGGATACTGAGATGGATTTTTAATTTAAAATACTAGATGAATGAAGGCATCTTCCTGCAGCACTATGTCAAGCGTCTAAGCTGCAGAGAGGCTCAGTGTTGCAGTGTTGCAGCCAGCCATTGCTGTTGCAGAATGAACATTTCCTACAAGATGGTAACACACGGGGTCAGCATGCAGGCTCTGTAGGTCGCCACTCCAACTTGCCTTCATCTCACTCGTCATCAGACAGGCATTTTGTGCAGAGTTCTGGTGTTTTCTCCAGAAATCAGATGCCTAAAACTCTTAGCTGTTTCAGTTGTTTATTGGGTGTGTCCCGAGGGGGCTAATGGCTTACTGTCAAAGAACTTTAGCATTCTTGTTATTGAACATCTCTTGAGTAAAAGCATGTGTATGTATGTGTGAGAGAGAGGAAAAGAGAGTGTGGGAAGAAAAGGAGGTGTGTACAGAAGCTAGTCTTCCCTGTAATATAAACCATGCCAAATCCACTTAAACATAGAGAGACATACGTGCAATCTTAAAATCTGTGCGTTGGGCGGCAGAGCCAATTACATGACTTCATTTCTGACATAATTTGATGGCTATGGGCAGTGAACACAAGCCACCTAGCTACAACCTTTTAAGCTTTCTGCAGCTTATATAAGAACTTAGCAGGACAGTAAATTACAGTAGCTGACTGTATACAAAGTACAGCAAAACTTTGGAATGGGGAAACTTTTTTATTTTAATAAAGACATAAGAAACAGGTTGAATCTTAATTCAAGCATGAGCAGAACATTCTTAAGGTAAACGTTTTTATCCTGTTATCATGTTGGCTGTCTAGCAGTGGTCCTCTGACTAGGGTCTGTAAGGCGGTAGCGATCCAGAGTACCGCACACGTTGCCCGAGGAACACGAGGCACACTTTCGGAAGCAGTACAGGGGTACAACTTACTACCAGTGTATATTGATTCACATGTCACAGAAAGGGAAGTGCATTGCCATAGTTAGCCCCTTTGCCCTTGAGAGCCTGTTCATCATCCCTGCTAGTAACACACAATTTGCCTGTCATGCCTGACATAACCCAATGAAGATGAAACCTGCATCAATCCCCATTTGTCAGGAGTCTGTGAAAAAACAGATTTGGGAATTATTGATCTATCATAGTAGATTCTCCTGCTTATTCTTACAGCAGTTTATTACTAGGCTTTCTCTAGGGGCCTGGTTCAGTTGCCCACCATGTGTACTGCCACTTGGTGTGTCTTACAGTACCCTAATACACTAGAAGGCACATATCTGCCATATGTCCCATGTCATACCTACCAGCCATATACAGCTGAATCTGAAGCTTGGGAACTTAATTTGAGGGAACTTTGGGAACTTTTATAAATTAAAAGAAAACCAAACAAAACCACACATAAAAATAGTACTCAGGTAGTAAATACGCACTACTGGTGTTTTAAAGAAAGCCAAAGCACTGCTCTGGTGGGTGCATCACTGTTCAAGCACCTGGAGGCTGTAGGTACCTTAGCCCTATTCAGAGAATAGCAGCCTTTTCTGAGGATTCAGAGGGGATATTTCCTGCCTTTAAGGCTGTGTTAGTGACTGGATCATCCATAGTCTGAGCCATAATGAGGGTAAAAATCACAAGATGACTCATTATGAGTGCAAGGATATAAGATCTAGTTCTAGAACTTTTATATATTTTCAGCTGGAATCCAATTTCCTTCCAAGTACAGTTTGACAAAAAAAGCAAGTAAAATGAACCATTTTAGGGGACATAGAAAATGGGTCAGTCACCATTCTCAACCAGCATAAAAATTAGGTTTCTAAGTAAGTGTGTTCAAACTGTATTTACTTACATAAAAATGTATAGCTATCCTTCTGCTTGACCAGAAAGATGGAGGTATTCAGTTATATAAATTAGCAAGGTAAAGTAAGATAAACATTTGAGATAAAATTTGCTTCTTCCTATTTTAAATCATAATTAAAATTTGTAATTTAAATCAGTCTTGTCTGAGCTGCATTCAGTAAACCAGTGGTTAGCAGAAGGAGCACGATGTGGAACATAATTCCTGCTTTGCTCCTCTATGGCTCAAAGCAATACAGACCCAGTGCCGGCCTTTGAAGACCAGGGTGAGCACACACAAGGAGCATCCTTTCAGGGTGTCTCTGTCACATTTTATTCTTCTGAATAACCGAGTGTACCTAAAGATTGGAAACAACAGCTTTCAGGGCATCAAGAGCTATGTAGGCTAGCTAAACTTTGGGATTATTATTCTATTCCACTTACACAATTGAGAAAAACAAATCAGGCACAACCCCCCAATTTTGAATAGGTTAAATTTAAGAATGTTGCAGCCATCAGAAGAATGAAATGCTTTACTCTCTAAACATTCCTACTAAACATCTGGGAAATCTTAGCTTAAAAATAGTGCAGCAGGCACAATGGAAAATCCTTGAGAGTGATGACAGCTCTGATTTCACATGTATTTATAATCCTGCACTTCGTTTATTTTCTTGGGATTTCTGAATTTGACAGAGACAGATATCTGAAAATAACTGACATGCTAGCTGTCAGCCTCTCCTTAAAATGTGTGGTCAATAGATCAAGGGAACTAAAACACAAGGGGCTCAATGTTATTCTCCGTTACCAAATGCAGAGAGGATGAAGCATTTTATAGTTCCTGAGTGAAATGCTCATATGTGGAAAAATAAATAGCTGACAGTCTCTCACTTCAGCAACTTGTATATGGTGCTGAATTGAAACTACTACCTGCAGTCTGTGAATGAAGGACTATGCCACTGTAAAACAAACAGGGAAGCACGAAAATGAGAGCTGTTGCTACAGGAGGCAAACTTTCATCGAGTTTAGGGCTTAGTTTTTCACCAGGCCTGTGAAAGGTCCTTCCTCAATAAATGGGATCATTTTGTGGAATAACTTTGAGGGAATTTAATTCAATATGCAGATCGATCTCCTCTGTTCCTGTAGGTGTTATGGGGAATTGATAGTTTTGGCAGGTAGGAGAAACAGAACAGACCTAAATGAAACTAAAAATGCTTTGAGACAGAAATTTTGTGTTATACAGGTTTCTGGTATAAAGAGGACATTTTCTTCAAATTGGACGACATTTGGTGCCCTAGTACAGACAGCTGGAACAATGAGTTAATGTAAAAGTTAATGTAAAAGGCCAACATGTTACTTTTCATTCAAAAGGCAAAGATAATATGAATTTTGAAGTTCTCCAAACATGAGGTGGAAGACAGCAGTGATTTCTGCTTGCTGAGGCTTCTTGTGTGGTGTCAGTAGTTATGCCAAGGTAAGCAGGAAGAGGAATGAAGTACTTACCTCCACTTCCTATATCCACTAGGCGCTGCATAAATTTTTGACAGAGAACCTACCGGTAAGTCGCTGTGGGTTAGAACAGGCAAAATTTCTTCCACATGTGACAATCAGGTTGCTCATTAGCCACCGAGATTCAAAAAGTCTGCCCCATTCAGTTATCTCAGTTGTGGGTGATAGCACTGTGTAACAAGAGGACTGTACAAGTCAGCCACAAATGGCAACAAGCTCTGTGAAAACCTGCAAAAGAGGGATCCTGGCAGCTCATTCCTCAGGGGGATAGATAAACCCAGCTTCCTTAGTGGAATAACTTTGAGGAAAATTCAGCAGGGATATAGCTGGAGGTTTTCCTTAGCCTTGCCTGAAAAAAGAACCGTAAGTGTGGGTGTACATGCCTATATGTATGAGGACCAGAAAAGGAGACCGGTAAACTACAATTTGTGTGACTTAATCTGCAGCAGCAATGGTTTTGAATCACATTATAGGAAATATCTTGTTACAAAGGTCTGTTGGTTTAGGAGGTATGCCACTTATTTTATAAGTAAATGGAAGCTGTCTTGCAAGCAGATCATTAGATGTAATACAGTTTCTAATTTAATGGTTATTTTTCCCAATCATAATTTTCTGTTCAACCAGTCTGCTACTTTGCACCATCCACAGCTCCCAGCCACATACAATAGGTAGACATGAAATCAATGTGTGTGACATGAGGAAAAACTGCTGTTTGCAAATCATGTGATACTTGAGAGGTTTCTAAATATTGGAGGGTTCTACACTATTGAAAATAGTAACAATCAAATTCTGTAAGTAGAGCCTAACCCACTATGCAGGATGCAAAGCAGTGCTGGTAACCCTGAGTCATGTGAGTGCTTCCTAGTGAATTCTTTTTTTAAATTAACTTTAAGAGGTCTGTTTTAGAAGATGGAAAGAATCACACATTGATTTGTTTTGACATAACATAGCATTACTATGAGGTACAGGGCAAATAAGAGAGATTTTTTCAACTTACAACTTGGACTCTCCCGTTGGCAATAGTGTGCAAAAATCCAAAATTTTAGAAATTTGGACCGTATGTTTTTTACATGCTGTAACAAGCCGTTGAATGATCACATGACACTGAAGTCACTGGAAAATTATTTAACCCTTCAGACATTTTGCAAGTTACTCTGAAAGGATAATTTCATACTATTCTCCAGTACTTGTTGCCAGGAACATTTATTACCAAGACAGTTGAATTTTTACAGCATATAGAAGCCAGCTTCCTTATGCAAAAGTTTGGACACAATCTTTCTGTCCCATAGAGCTACAAGTTTTCATTTCATGTTAAATAGAATTACATATACAGGCTAACAGGCTGTAGAGAGAAGGGGCAACTTTTCCAGCAGTAAGATGCTGTGCTTCATTGCTTTTTGTGCTTCATACTTGATGGTACTCTTACTTTTTACAGTTCAGTTCCTCAGGGGCAGTAGCTAATGCAACTCTGCACATGCTGGCAACTCTTCTCGGTAACTCTTCGTTACTGTTGATTAAGGTATTTATGCAAAAAGTTAAGTGTACCGATTTTTCTTCCTTGCATTACCTTAGCTCAGTTGTACGTTCATCTCATGGCCTGCATTCATCTGACCCTCAGGGTGCTGAGACTTTGCTGCCACCATGAATATGGTCTATTTTCTTGGCTAATTATTTCTCTGTTGCCTGTATTTATATTTCCTGACTGAATTCACTCTGGCATTCTTGCTAGCAATGGCAATGACAGCAGATTTCAAAAGTGCAAGATATGACAACCAGAGTAGAGAGACTGACAGGTGTGAAGATTAAGAGCATTCTATAGAGAATATGGGCTCTAAGAGAAATGGAGGAACTGAAAGAAGGATCAAGATCATAAAATCGCACTATAAGCAAAATTCATCTGTTCTTCAGCAGTCAATAACAATACCACTGACATCTTGACTGTTGATTTTCTGTGGGAAAGATCTGTATATGATGCCACCTTCAGAGGAGACTCGGATTCCCTGCAAGGGAGAAAGGAAAGTACATTAACAGCCTGTCTCTCAGTACTTCATCTCTGCACTTGAGAACAGAATTACAGTTAAATCTGAGCTCACTGGCCTGCGATCAGGTCAAATGTGTCCTAAACACTCATTCAGGCAGCTGTGCTTGAATCCAGATGTCTCTAGACCATGTGCCTGGTATATAGAGTCAGAGATGTGAGGCTCAAGCATTTCTTAAGCAAGCATTGTTTCCTGGTCAAGTATCTGTACAGAGCCCACAGCATGGCAGTGCACATTCTGGTAGATCATGTGGAATCATATGGTGTCCATCAAGTATTTTTTTAGACAGACAACCCGTAATAACTACTACCCACTTTTTTAATAAAAAAATTGTCCTTTAGGTTAATTAATGTATTTGTGATTTCTACTCAGAATAAATAAAATTTGGCATACATGGCCAAATTCGTATATAAATAACTTCTACAAAACAAAGCAATTATTTTTTATTTGCCATAGGTTTTGTATTTTGTTTGATTTCAGAGATACATGACTTCAGTTTAAGCACCTTACTTTGTTTTTTAAGTATGGGGTGCCACAAATGCAGCTGTACAGTATTGCTGACCCACAGATCCCAGGATTTCAAGGCTCACTTTAGCCTCCAGATAACAAAGGGATGGAAATCTGGGAAACATGCTTTCTCAGTTAAAACTTCTAAGCTTGTTTCTTGCATATAATACACCTGGGAACTCTAAAAATCCTGTCTGTGGGGCTACCTATCGTCAGGCTGTTTATGAGTCTGAACTTCTGTGCATTCCCGTGTCCAAAAGAATCCACATGTATGTCTGTCATGAAGTGCCAAACTCTGGGAGCAGAGCTTTATAGTCAGGCAGAAATTTAATGGTTCTCTATCAGAGACTTATCAGAACCAAAGCATCCCCCAAACTATTTCAAAATCAAAACATTTTAACAAATTGTAGCGGTTTTTTTCCCCCAACAATTCTAGTAGAAGTAAACAAAGCAAATCTCAAAACTTAGGAGAGGAGCTAATAGGGAAAGGACCTGTACCTGTGGCATAACATCTAATTGGTTGCTGCAAAGTACAAGGAGAAATGAAGATACAGTAGCCACCAACTATGTAATTACCTGGCCATTTAACTGGCACTGTTTATCAGAAATTGGACTCTCCAAAGCCAGTGTGTAAGAGAAAGTAGTTTTAAAAAATATATATCCACACACATGTATGTATAGATCTCTTTTTCCCTTTTTCTAACACTGTATAGAACTTTCATCATTCAGCAAAGTGTAGGTGGTCCAGTAGGCATGATGTTTATGTGATACAAATTTGGTACAATGTGCGTGATCCTGAAGCATTAAATCTATTTCTCCTTTAAACCTTTGATGTCTGTAAAGAGATGCAAGTGTCTCTCCTATATACATGGCTTAGCCCCCAGTCCTTCCTTTCTGAAAGTGCTTATGTGACAGGCAGTAATTCAGGAAAGGTCCTGAAATAATAGGGATCAGTACTCCTTGGTAAGTCAGGTCACCTAGATGAGGAGTCTCTCCTAAATAGGAGGCCTGGGGGGTTTGGTACCATTTTATAAAGTGTACATTGGAAAGAGGTTTTGTCAGTTCCGAGTCAGTACAATGCTGTCAGTATTTTTGTCAGAGAACACTGGGCTTGAGGGTTTTAGACTTCAAGCCAGGGGAAACAGAAGGACCATCAATACAGAGCTGACCTTTATGGGTTACAGAGCTGCTCTGTGGTCCAAGGGAAGATTTCTGTTATGTTTAGTTGCAAATGAGCATCCTACACATTCTATCAAGCCTCTTCCTCTCCTGTGGGTAGGCATCTTCATTATTTGTACCTTTTCCCTCCTCAGTGTTTACAAGTGAGTGCCTGAAGGTAGAAAAGGTAGGCAGAATGGACAGCTTTTAGACAAGTTAACTAGATGGTCAGACTTCAGGCAAAAGAGGTGAGACTTTGCTAAGATCCAGCTGAACTGATGGACAGGCTTTGGCCCCTCAGAAATTCACAGTGCCTCTGTGGGGCTCTCCCTCTGAATCGCCTCTTTCCATCGGCTGTAGAAAGAGCTGTGGTTCTCCACTTGTGCTGTGAATTTGCCTGAATACTTTTTTTTGATGTACACAGAAGATGCATGAAGATATTAATTTCTTACTCCAGTAAAAATGTTCATAAGATATTATTAGAAGGGACAGAAAACATAATTGTTATTGGATCTTTTCTTCATACAAAGTCTGAGAAGAAAACATTTGTTACACAATAATTTGGGAGCAGTCTTTGAAAGAAAAAAGGATGTATAATGAAAGTGGTTTCTTGTGCTAGTTAGCAATAGAGTTAGAAGGCAGAAAACTCTGTGCTGGCATTTCTTACTGCAAAGGTCTGCTATGACCTGATAAAGAAATGTTCAGAAGAAAAGATAAGAATGTTTGCACTGAAAAAAACCTGTTAACGTAACATTGTTGGAAGCATTATGCTGTCTTGTGGAATGGAAATGTCTATCCAAATGCTCGTTACTCATGTTTGCTTGTTTTTAGTGCCATTTGGCAATTTATTCATATAGAGAGACAGTAAACAGTTGTGGGGTTTTTTTGTTAATATTTGGTGAGATAGCAACTTGTCATTCCTGAAAGTCTAACTGGTATGTTTTTCATGTGTGGAGGTTCATGGCTGAGGAACATCCAGGAAAGGCCTGCTAACAGTGAGTTGTAGGACAGTGCATGAGTCCATGGAGACACAAGTATTCCAGGTTGTACTATTGTATACTTTGAAAGAAATCGTCTCAGCAGAGAAAGAGGGTGAGATTTTTGACAGCAGGATGATAGTTTGCCAAGCAAACTCCTTTTGCTTGACAAATTTAGTTCCTTTTTATTCAAATTATCAATAGTTATCTCAGCATCATCTGCGCTTTACCCTCAGATGAAGTACATACCTGTGCCAGACCACCTGGAACATTGACCAACAATTTTGAGATGCACTTGGGAAGCAGCTATGGAAGGCATAATACTGTTTCTTTAAATGATCCTAAATAACTAGGTATGTGACTAATCATTACACTTTACAGGCTGGCAATGGGGTTTTTGCTTTGAATACTTATTTTGATGATGCCCTGAATATTTAGGAATATATTATGATCTGTGACTAGTGCAAAAGACAACGGTTTGTCTTTTGTGATCAACAGGCATTTTACTTCCATGTGTCCAGGCTTTCCATCTGTGAAAGGATACATTTTCCATGCTTACAAAGAGCTTTGAGATCTACACAAAATCTCTCTGTAGGTGTGACATATCAGAATATCCTCATCACAATAGAGTATTTTAGAAATGTGCCGTTCAGAACTTGTTTTTACATATGAGTAGAACTTGTCATTTAGCTGTTGGTTTCCTAATTTTGTGCTCCCTGCACACTTCACTTGGTAGTAAGTAAATTCTTTTCAGTGCTTCCAGAGCTCCTGGAGTTACACAGCCTATGGGGCATCTCAGCCCTTGTAACAGCTGTTTTAGGAAACTGTCTGATTCAGCCAATAAGCAGCTCAGGAAATGATAAGTGCAGCAGGGTTAGGCTTTTGAGGTCTGTTGGCTCAGGGGGTAATGACACGGCTTTTTTGCTGTGGGGACAGCAGCCTGGGGATTTTTCAGGTTTGTTTTCTGTGGTTTTGCCCTTTTGCAGATACAGAAGGTAAAAATGAAGATGCGTACAGCAATACCTATGTTTGTTCTGGTGTTTACAGGTGAGTGAACACTTCTTTATATTTGTTTTCTCAGCTATTACTTTTTCTTCAGTACCTGTAATTATTTTTTCAAGATATTCCTAAGTATATTCTAAATGTTAATTCATATGACTTGATTTATAAATTGTTGTACAATTATTGAAGGTGTTTTCTCTAGGCATTATTATATTGTACCACATGAATGATTACTTTAGTTACATCTCTATCAGCAAGACATAACTCACTTAAAAAGTATGTGATTGTTGCAGTTATTTTGCCATACAAATATCTGTAGTATCCTTAATAATAAAACTTCAAGAATACATTAGCTTGTTGTATTTTAAAGAAATCTACTGCAGGTACAGAAGGACACACATGCCAATAAAATGTAAGACTTCTTGCAACATTAGTCATCTTAGATTTGTTAATGAATGACAAAAATAAATGTTAATATCAATAATGATCAATATTCCAACAATCAATAGTAGAACAAGAGAAATGACAACACATACAGCTTGTCCCTTTTTATTGTCAGCACTGCTAGTTACAGATACAGTGGCAGTATCTCAATGATGCTGCAAAGAAAGCAAAAACTTACATGATTGCAGGCCATTTAACAATAAGCACCAGGTCTTCCTAGTCATCCCACAAAGACTTTGTAAATGTACTGAGCAGAAGTGAGAAGGGGTGGTATCTCACTCTGCAAGTTTCATTAACTTATTCCCAACTGCACCATTAGTGTTTTTAGGACTAGCAGGACTCCATTCATTTCTGTATCATTTCTGTCTAATGAAAATGTTTAATACTCAGAATTTGTAACTGGATATGATGTAACAGAGACCCCTTACATAATTTGTGTCTAATATTAGACAATAATGAAAGGATTTGATATTTAGCAGTTAGAATTTGTGTTGGTTTCATAAATTTTCACTAGAACGTTGTTTCCTTATGAAGAAGAAGAATACAAGTTTAGGTTGGTGCGAAGACATAAGGCATTTTCTTCTTTACACCTCTGTCCCACTAAAGGCAGCAATAGAGGGAGAATTTAAGATGGTGCTAAGAGGTGATGGGGGGTTGGCTAAAGGGCCGCCTTATCATGAACATACACATGCTCTCAGGAGCACAAGCCTGGCTGAGAAATTATGCCATCCCTTTTCAAAGGAGCTCATGGAGATACGTATATCATCAGGCCCACTCTGCAGAGCTGTGCTCTGCTTGGCAGAGTTCTAGAAAAGCCTCACAGTGACAAAGCAATTTTTTTGTCCTAACCACTGAACAACTTAAGCCCATGGCTAACAAGTGTGGCATATTCTCAGAGAGAGGGGCAGCATCTGCCCGTTAAGTACTCTTCTTTTTTTATTGCAATGTCATGGGTGCACCTGTTTGCTCCCTTCCAGAGAAGCTGTGAATGTTATGCCTGGAGATGATGCGGTAATTCTAGGCAGAACTTTATAGATAAGGAGATCTCAGGGGGACACAAAATTATGTAGGATGTTTGATGCTTAACTTGTATGCCCAAAAATCTCACGTGGCACAGCTTTGTCCCCCTGTGCTGTTTCAGAACCAATTATTTCCCATGTGGAACCTCCTGGAACTTCACTGACTAAACTTGCTTCTATAGAAGAAGTTTTGGTTTGTTTTTCATGTCACAACTGAGACTGTGTAAGAAAGCATCTGCTAAATGCTTCAATAACTTAACAGAGGGTATAGTTTTGCTCTCTTCCTATCATTCACAAAAAGTTCAGGGAAAGTGTCTTTCACTCCTCTCCAAATCTTCTTTATTAATTTGCAATTGAAGTTGAGGAGGAATGTGAAAGAAAGGGAGTTTCATTTTTAACTAAAGCAAGCTAACAAGTGTCATCATCTGTATTAATGGGATTGTTTCCCATTTGAGAAGCACATAGGGCAAGAGGAAAAGCGAGAATGAGAATGACTATCAATAAACATCCCAGGTGAATTGCCGTATCCTATCAAGCCCCATCAAAGCAAATGAAAATGGTTCTGCTAATTTTCAGAGTGCTCAGATCTAGAAAAAGCCATAGCTCTGCTACTATTCCTTTATGTATTTCATTTTCTTATTCCAAAGCAAGGAAACAATACCTGAGAATAATATCTATGAAAATATGTTTTTTAAGCTGAGTAAATGACAGTCTTGTTTTCTCAAAACTTTTTCTGAGAAATGTCTTAATGGTTTCAACTGAAGTGTTCATACAGAAAAGTCAGATGGAGGGAAACATTCCAAATGTAAAATGGCAGGCAAGATTGTCCAAGTTATGAGCATTTGAAAGTAGGATTTTATAACAGGAATTATCAAACAATCTTAATAGTAACTGGTATGACATATACCAGCAATATTTTATTTTTTTTTAATTTTAGGATATCTGTGTAACAATAAGGATGTCGCTGCAACCACAACATTCTCATATAATTTCTCAACTCCTTCCAAAGTCGTGCAAGCTCCTGAAACAGAAACACCACCACATGGAAATGATCACAGTCCAGGTCTGTGTTTTAATTTGTTGTTTCCTCTGAATCCTGAGTCAGTTCTTCCCTCAGTGGGCACACCCAAGTCTTGTGAATTCACTGTTCCATTTTTCCCCTCTGGTTTTCCACCCAATGACACTTTCTATCCAAAAGCCTTAAAAAATTTGCAAAGGCAAACGAATTTAGCAGGAATAAAACCCTGTGATTGATTTAAACAGGTTTCCCCTGTTTATGCAGAGGTGGAAGCTGAAGCACAAAGACTATTTCATACATCTCAAATAACACAGCCTAAATAGTTGTCTGTCAAGAAGCAGAAAATATGTCACTTAGTATAAAAGGTCAGGCACTTTTCATGATCAGTGGATAGCACGGTATACTGTGCTAAAGGAAGAAAACCACTGAGGAAGATAATGGCAGAAAAAGGCCCCACAGACCTGTTAAGTGTCTTGATATTTCTGTGACACCCCGCTGGGCAGGATCACCAGCACCTGGTCTGTGTGTGTCTCAAGTGATACCCTGCTCCTGCCCATCTTTCTAGAGGCTTTATGAAGTGACTGCTTTTACGATCCCAGCTACGAACTGCATGAAAGGTACAGGCCAGGGCTTCAGAAGGCTAATGCTTACTTAATTCCTACGCTTGTGAGGCATTGCGTGGTGGTGGTGGTCTCTGAAGCAGCTGCTAGGGCAATGTTGCTAGCTGGAGAGTTGGGAATTTTACCTGCCGTCTTTCTTCCTTGTGTCTTCTCTGTGCTTCTTATGCCAAGATGCTATTCAAGGCTCAGTGGTGAAGGTGGAAAAAAAGGGGAAAAGAAGAAGGAAACTTTTGGCAGCAACAGTTTTATCTGCTCTCTTCCTCCTTCCTCGTTCAGCATGGTAGGATCTGAAGAAAGCTGCTGTTCTGACTTGGACTTAGTTATGCTAATTATAAAGATACGTAAATGCACAGCTGTCTAAATATATGAGAGTGCTCTGGCACACAGAGCCCTTACCTGCCAAAGAGACAAAGCATGTATGAAGAAGGTAAACAGAAATCAGCGTGCAAGTATGATGAATGTAGGTACAGAGTAGTTAATAGCTTCCATGTATTATTTTGGCTGGAAATAATTAGTTAGTTTCCTTCTACACCTGACTGTAAATTCAGTGCTTTGTAACTACCAAAAGAAAGGTAGGCAAAACAGCTTTAGCTTCATTACACATAGTTGTACATTTTTCTCATGTTTCTAATTTTCATTCTTTTCCTTTTAACAGAACAACACCTGTCAACTCTAATAGGTAGGTTGAAAACTTCAGTATGTATACTTCTGTGCAGTAATTGTTTCTCTACCCAGGTTTTTGAACTTTTAACTTCTTTTACTGCAATTGGTTATAAAAAAATCCAAAAACCTATGTATGGACTTGCCTGAAAAACTCTTTTTATGAAAGAATATTAAAGACACTCCTTAATTGCAAATCATGGTATTTCTCTGGTGATTTGAGTAATAAGAATATCAGTCTATTAGACTAAACCATAGTAATTTACTTATTACCATAATTAGCATTTGGGGCTTTTTCTTTCAGTAAAATCTGTAGCACAAGTAATATTGTGAGCAGTGCTAACTGTTGGTATATTAAGACTGGAGATGAGTATAGCACATACTTTGCACTACCAAAAAATCATTGACTGTAATGAGCTGTAATATGCTTGGTTCATATCTGTATAAATCCAGACTTGAATGAGATTTTTGTTCGTGGGAAGAATAAAGATTTTAGTGTCACGTATAACCATTTTATGCTGCATAATTATCCACCACAAATGTAGGTACTACTTTTTTCCTTTTCTTAATGGCTTAGAATCATGGGTGCCTTTCTTTTTGCTTTTCTAGTGGCAGGTTTCAGCATTTCCTTTGTGCTCCTTATTATTCTTGTATTTATTGGTGTTTGGTATGCATGGAAAAAATCAAAGGTAAGTCCAAGTTTTTACCTTTGGATACTTGTTTATGTATGTATATTTATCTGTATATATTATAGAATATTTTCACATTTCACTCAGACTTCTGGTGTTCATTTCCACTGTAGTTGCTTTTCCACTGGGATTTTGTTACCACTGGATGGCATTCTTAAAATTAGTCATCTTGTAATCAAGATTTAATTTGCCCCAGCTGACCTCCCTTCCTTGGTAGTACCTGCTCACATTTTAGTAGGAATGGTTCTTGGTTTGCAGTTTTATTCTCCCTTTAATGACAGTTTTTGTCATTAAAGGTCCTGCATCACAGATGACAATTGAACAGTTCAAGTGAGTTTTATCTGTCTGAGTTACTTTGGATGCCATAATTAGTTTGCAACCACAGTCTTATCTGTGATAAATTAATATTGGTAAAAATTAAAATATTAGGTAACTTATTAGATAAGAATAAATGCAGTAACACTTTCTATAGAGTCAGGTATGCAAAAATAGTCTACTTTATTAATGAAACAAGTTAATGTAAGGAAAAATATCAGCAGAACTAATACTATATTGACATTATTGATTTTGTATTTGTGTCGCTCAGATGCATACTGTGGTGATAATAACATATTTGTATTTCTTGCACAGGGAAGTTTTGCTGAAATTAATTCTGCCCCCTCTGGTGATCCTGGAGTGTCCTTAAAAGAAATTTCAACACATGAGAACGAATGTGAGTGGCCTCTTGAAAGAGCATTACAATGACAGTGGGAGAGCTGTTGCATGACCCTTTGGTCTGTGCACCTGTATGGCAGAACTGTGCATACCATGGGACTTTGAGTCAGTAATTTTCCCTTTTTCAATGAGCTTTACAAATAACTCCAAAATAATTTGGAATGTCAGTTAACAAGAAAATCCTGTTACCAAAAGAATCTCAGTCAATGCTATTAAATAAATCGTTAAAACTGGGGGAAACGTTAAAACCAGGGAGGTTCTTAAATGCCTCCTGACATGGCATGCATTGCCCGTAGCGTAACAAGAGAAGGGTCAAACTGCTGCAGAGCCTCGAGCCTTATAATCTCTTTCCTCATCAATACCGTAACTAAATCCGCTTCTGAGAACTGTGTGGTACTAGGGACTCTGGGAAACTTAATCATTGGTATTTATGGCCTTTGCTGAGTATTTGATCTGTTCTATATTGCAATGAGGTCTATTCTATCCTACTCTTAATTCAGTAATATTTTTCACATTTTTCTTTTCTTGTGTCCTTTGCAGGAGGAAAGAAGAAAGGAAAGTCCTCTCAGTTGTAGCTATTTAAACACTCTCAGAAGAGCTCCATCTTCAAATAAAAGTTAAATTCTTGAAATTAAAGAGATCCTATTTACAGAAAATGGCACACTTAGGCTATGTCTGTTCTAATAAATTAAACCTGCACAGGAGCATTGCTACTGCTGAGACTAGCTGGAATAGCCCTTGTTTATGCTTGTATACATGTGAACTACCTATTGCAAATGGCTCCTGGAAGGCTCTAGCTTCTAAAATTTGGCTCGGGCCAAAACCATCTTACCAGCACAAACAGTACTATTGCAGTGCCTGGGAGTTTCCTAGGCATTGTTTAATTTACTAGTCTAGTTATACAGTATTATTGTTTAAAGCTATTTTTAAATAACATATTTGATGTACCTCCTCACTCATTGACAGTTGTTAGTAATGATTAATCAAAGCTGGCCACTGCAAACTTTCATTTGCTCACTGTGCTCTGTTTTTCTACTGCATTGTAGCTGTCTAAAAAGCCAGTTGCTTGAATATAAGGCTTTTTGCTAAAAGCTTATTATGGTACCTTACACTGGAGCGTGAATTTACAGAGTTGATCTGTGTTGCACTCTCTCACTAGGTAGATGCTGTCATAGAAGAGAGTAACAGACGTGTCTCTCACCCTGACCTTAGGCCAAAGCTTTCGCGTCCTCACTGAGTGAATGCAGAAATCACTAGTGCAATGTAAATTCATATCCTGGCCTATGGCTCTGTGAGGCTGTGTAATTTAATCTGTGTGAAACCCCATGTTGTGACAAGGCTGCCGCTAGTACCCAGAGAAATTCCATAGCCTGAACAAAGACATGCGATTCAGTTTTCAGAACATCCTCCATTTTGTAAGAGAGGAAATAAGGAAATTTCAGGAAAAACTGTTTTTATAGAATGCAAAAAATAAGTTAATGCATTGATAAAATTATGTCCATTAAAATCAGCAACTGTGTGGCTAAAAGATTAACTCTTCAATTGGTATAAACTGACAGACCTTCCTTCCTCTAGATCTAGCCCTTGATGATGATAATCAAGAGTCAGTTAAGGCTGAAAACCTGACTGTTATTGGATGATACCATCATTATTCCACTTATTCTTCCCCTAACTGAGTAGCACGCACTTACTGGTGTCAGGTGCTCTCAGCAGCAAGTGACTGCTGTGGAGCTCTTGCTTGGAGCAGGAGCCGGAGGATCTGGGGCAGAAGGAGCCAGAAGATGCAAACCCAAAGGGCTTTCCTCCGGTAGGAAATCACAGGTTCTGTAAGTCTTCTCAAGCCAGTATTATTTTTGCCAGTAACAGTACAGAAGAATGCTATATCAGCTTTCAATTTCAAGTACTGATTCTCTACTGACGTTCTCTACAAACAAAAGCAGATTCTTGCCAGGGTCTGCAGTTACCTCATGAAGGCCAAAGAGACATTTTGAGTTGACTTCAGTGAAACAAAATGCACAGGAATATTTGAAAGTTTACCACTTTTTCCACCTGCTCAATAGATGAAGATATCTTTTTCATTTCTGTGTTTATTCTCAGTTTAAGAATGAGGTAATTATATGAATTATATCTGCAGCAATATTACTTTGGGTGGGACAGTTGTGCTATAGCTGCTTCCTATGTGTTTTTTTTAATGTGCATCTTCTGTTTTCCTTCCATTAAATAGAAGTTCAGTAAGTGCTTAACTGCTTTTCTAGATCAAGAGTGTCCTGGGCAACACAGTGTTAGCTGAATACAGAGTAAGAAAGACTAACAAACATTTGATCATTTGCCAGGAATAATTTATAAACCGTGTTTATAGTACTTCTTAATTGATGTCTGCAAGCCTCTATGTGATTGATTCTGCTTTTGGAAATGTTTTCAGAGTGGTTGTATTTTATCTGAACTTTTACAGAATTTGTGTACTAGAAATAATATTTGCTATTTGTTATTTGGTGTTCACGTTTTGTTATTGCACTGTTTAAAATGTTTGCGATTGAAGTAATGGAAAAAATTTCCTCTAGCTTGGGTGACCAGTCCCACAAGAGTGGATGCTGACTACTTGGCACTTAAACTACCTGTGGATTTGGAATCGTGTCAATGAAACCTGTGCAACGTATGGCCTGACACACGCTCACAAAGCAGTTTGGCTCATCATGCTACAGTTTCATTGCGTGCTGATCAGCAGAGAGACTGATGGGCGTTACGTACCGATGGGGTAGAGAGCAGTAGCAGCTTGCTGGGAAAAAATGGGGAGATGGTATTGAAAACCAGGTTTAGACAATAAGGCAACAGAAAACTTATAAGAACCACGTTCTGTGGCTCTGATTTGGAAATGAGGCGCACATTATAGAAAAGTTAGAGGGGATTGGCATAAGACAGAGGAGGTGAAGTGTTTATTAAAATGGAAAGGGAGAAGTGTGTGGAAATCGGGAAAGCCCTGATTTACAGAAACTGGGGGCATGGACGTCAGACCAGCAGTATGTGTTACCTGTGGTTTGGTGGCACGTATATTCATTGGAGTGGTAAGCCCATTTTAAGTTAGTTTATTCATACTTTTCCCCCCTCCAGTGTAGGAAAGATGAGAAGGAATTGCCTTAATTTGCAGGAAATAAGTTTTAGATCAGAGAGCAGAGAAATCTCTGTGAGTACGAGAAGGGAAAAACAAACTACCCAAACTGGTGTTGGAACCTTGCTTAGTAGAGATTACTTTTAAAAACAGGTAACAAAAAATACCCCTGTTTCCAGCAAAATGCAAAGAAGGTGGTATTAAATAGTCTCTGCAGGTCCCTCCAAGCTCTGAATTTCCAATTTCTAACAAATACCACAGCTAGCTAACTATGTTTGTACAATAGCTAGTTCCATTTGTGAATAACTAGCAAAAAGTGAAAATGCTGAGGGCCCGCTGAGCCCAGTACCCTGCAGCCAGCAACACTAGTAGCAGGTGCCTTGGGAAAACGATGAACATAGAGCAGGTATAGAGTAATCTTCCTCTCTTTGCATTCAAACTTTTCGAATTTACTGCCTTTGCAGCAGTGCAGACTTGACCTGTACAAAACACTGAAGACTTGAGTTCCACAGCTCAAGATCCCTTTTCTCTCTCTTTTTTTTGTTTTTATTTTTAACTCTGCTGTCTAATACGTTTATTCTTTGTCCTCTTCATCTTTTTACTACGAACAAAACCAGTGGACAGTTACTCTTTCCCTTTTCCAGGTCATTCAGGACATGAGACCTTTGGCATCACTGCTTTGTCCCCCAAAGTAAGAGTGTTGCTTAACTACATTGATTTAAAGTTTAGAAACGTGAGAGCACATCTACTTTTAATAACTGGAGGCTGAAAATTGGAAGCTGACTCTACTTTCTGAGGTAATAATTACAATTTTTACAGTTTCTACAAAATGTTTACAAAAGTTAGCATCCACACTTACGGTGTGCAACACAAGTTAGAAGCAAAAAATATGCTTCTTCAGTTCAAGTATGTTTTGCTAAAGAACACTGACAGTATTTTATATAGTGACTCGTATTAGTTATGTATCATCCCTGTTTTTATCCATATTAGCCATCTTGGTCAACGGAAAAGACTTGCTCTTGGGTAACATCAAGATGAACACAGATTGAAGGGTTCACCCACAAGTTGCATTAACCTCTGTCTCATAAACAGAGAAAAACATTTTCAATATGATTAAAATCAAAAGCCTGGCAGTAAAAACTTAGGCATTTTTAACCTTTAAACCCTTTCTTACGCAAAGTCATCCTGCAGGCCTTTAAAATTTTATTGTATCTATCTGCTTGTGTTTCCTATTCCCCTTCAGCTTGTACATGCTAGAAGAAGGCTCAGCAGCAGCCAGTGTGTTTTCCTATCTATAGAGGTCTAACCTATAAATGAAACCAGGCAGAATATTGTAGATGGTAAATATGAGACAGGATGAGAAAGGACTGAAAGGCCCAGGGTATTATTAACAATATGTGTGTCTCTATTTAGACAGACAGTAGGTGTGATCACCACCACCGGGCCGTTCACACCGTCTCAGACAAGACCATGAAAACACCTTTGCAGCGAATTGTCAAAAATCAGTTGGACTGCTTCCGTTCTTCAGCCAAGAAGCAAAACATTAAATAGACACACACGCAAACACATACCTGTCTCGTAAATATTCCTGCTAGTGAGCTTTGAACCAGGCTGGGTGGCTGGAAGAAACCGTATTGGAGACAAACTGGATGCTCTTTGTTGATAGCACTTGTTCTTTTGACAGAAAGACATGGGTCCATTGACAGACAACTGCAAAGCAGTTGTTTTCCAAGCACTAAGCTTTGTTCTCAGACATCACTTTATAATCATGTTTTAATACTATTCAAATAATTGACTGTGGCTTTCTAGTCCGTCCTATGTGTGGTCAAATACTGCAGTGAGAAGTGCTGGAGTAAGACATCTGTGGTGTCTGATTTGGGGACTGCAGTCCACATATGAGAGCATGAAGGGGTGTATTCTAATGTATGCCATTTGATAGGGTTTGTGTGAGATCCCCCTCTTGAGATAAGTTCTCCTGTGCCCCTCCCTTGCCTCACTTAACCCATGAACACCCTCTTTTGCACTTTATGCTGGGCATAACTTTTTTCTTTTTTTTTTTTTTGCATACAAAGGGTGTTTTGAACAAGAAGCAACAGAAGGGCTTTTACTGTGTTTGTGTTATCAAAAGTACTCCAGACAGGGAGAATTTTTCCTTAAATCTGTAGCTGGCGAGGGACCATTTTTTGTAGCTGTAGCATAGCCTTAATAAGTGGAATGCCTGGGCTAATTTTAGTGGAACTTCTTTGTATGTATTTCAGGTATACTTGGTAGCAGTTTTGTAACTCCATTTAAACAAAAAGGAATAAGAAATTTCTGGAGGACTCAAAATTTTCAGCAGGCTGACTATTACATTTTGTAGCTACCTCCAGCAGGAATTCTGAAAGTTTAACAGTACAGACTGGGAAGGTAAATACAGACGTGTAAGTAATGTAGAAAAACTTCTGTGTTTCACATACTCTGGTTAACGTAGTCCTTTATGCTGTCATGAATTTACTGAGGATGTAGCCTCCTGCCCAGCTGTCAGAATAATTCTGAGTTGAACTGCAGGACATGGATTTTGACTAACTTCATGAAGTCTGTTCCACAACAAACATTACCAGGGATGACACTATATCTCAACGAGACACTCTGAGTGAAAAAATAGATTATTTCAGATCTCTACAAAAATAAGTGGTGCAGAATGCTACTTGCTGTGTGAAACTGCAGATGATACCAGTAAAGGTGCAAGAAAGTATCAGTCCTAGAGGTTGTGCTGTGATCAAAGTCTAGAAAATGCTGGATTCTGAGAAAGATCATCAGGGAAAATAGGGTGAGTGCCTGAAAAAGGCTCTGCCCAGCAAGGCACCATGTGTATGTCAGGAATGCTTTGGTGTTTTCTCTTATTGCTGTTGCAGAATGATTGGGGTAATGGAAATTGCTGCTTATTCAGTAAAAGATACCCCATGAGGGTAGAGTCACGTGCACTGTTAGGATCAGGAAGTTTCGTACACATAAACACGTGCACATGGAATCTCAGAATGGTTGGGAGGGACATCTGGAGCCTGAACTTGCAAGAACACTTTGTGGTTTTCTTCATAAAAGATATCAGTAAAAAGTTAACTCTATGAAACAAAACCAAGCTCTCTTCTGTACAGAATATAGAATAATCACTGCTGTTAGCACTGACTAAAAATATACAGAATATACAAAATATACTGTTTAGTCAGTAAGTGACTGTAACAGGCTTTCGGAGATAGAGCCACTAGTAACAGGGCGCTCTGGGATAGCAGTAAGCTACAGTAATCTAGTGTTAACACACAGTAAATAGTGGTAGATACAGTATTCTAAGTGTGAATCTCAAAGTGTAAACTAGCCCTTGTTTCACATCATTTCTTCCCTCATTTGTAGTAGCTGGCAAAAACCTACTCTTTGCACAGAGACCACCTCTTCATCTGGCACAGGTTTTGTAATGTTCTGCAATGCTAGTGTCCGACGTTGCCTGGTGTTAAGCAACTCTGTGTCCTTTCCAGAAGTCAGCCATACTGCTTTTTGTCTCTCGGGGGTCAAGCCCAGAGCATTCAGGAGGGTTCAGGAGAAGTATTGCCAATGACTTCTAAAACAAATCAATTTTCAGTGTAACATTGGGCCAAACCGTGTAAAATTTTCTCGCATCAGTAAGCCACTGGAGTCGTCAAGAGCATTCATGTGAAAAATTTATTGAGCTTCATTTCTCTTGCTTTGTGCTGTAGATAGTGTGCTGCTATTGTCTTTTCCCATACAACTTCTTTATAACTAAAACTCTAGTTTTAGATCTCATTTGTATTAACAAAGGAATTCCATTTAAAGTTTCATCTGGTTTGGCATATTCTTTTAAGGAATATAATTTCATAGTTGTGTGTTATTCTGAGCTTGCAAAGTGTCCTCTGACAGTAAAAAGTTGATCTGAGATTCTCACTTAAGTAAGCATAGATCTAATGCCTGCAAGTTATATCAAATGAAAAGCACTGTCTGAATAATAAAAGAGAAAAAAATAGTCTACCATTCTTCAGTACAGATTTGCAATTTCAGCAGCAGATGCCTCAGATACAGCAGGGTCTGGGTATATGAATAGCGACATTGTTATTCATCCGTTGGCCTCGTTACACCTAGGCAGTCTGTCTGTGCCCTGCTATACGCACCCTGTTGTAACCCAAGAACACATTTTGATCAAGATGTGTAATCCTGGCATTAAATAAGTACATTTTAAGATGGGATTATTGTGGGGATGATTAACATGGCATCCCAAATTCTGATCCTACTGTGATTAGGAGAATGAATTCATCACCACTGCATTTTGAATCTTAGCACCTTGAGACAGTCTGGTGACTCAGAAGGCTGGATTTGCTTTCTTATCTGCATATTGAATTTCAAGGCCAATGATAGACCTTGATGATAGAAAAATGGTCTGTAATCATCAGAAAGATTCTCATAAAAATAATGACATTTCAAAAAGCTTTAAAAGCAAAAAAGGAAGTATCAGCTTCTTTGAAACCCATGGATTCAGTACTAGACAGAGGAGGTTATGGCTAGCTTTAATCCAGTACCTGAACTGAAATGGAAACAGGGAGCATATACAACTGGAATTAAGGGATAGCATACTTAAGGTTTTCAAAGAAGACTAAAAATATATTCTCTTCAGGATTTGCATTTGTCATACAATCAAGCAAGAGGTAGAGCTGAGGGGGAAGAAAACCTTACCTTTTAAAAGATGCCTAGCTGGTATTTTTAAATCTTATTAAACCCTTTAAATTTCTATTCAAAACATCTTTGTAATACTTCTGTTTAAGAAGCTGAATCAGTTTCTGGGATTTGTAGTGAGTGAAGTACCCAAGTGTTTGCTTTCAGACATGCATTTGCAGGAACACCCAGTATGGATGAAAAGCAACAAACAGGAACATAGAGAAAGACTGAGGGGTGGGTTGCTGTGCCAGAAAGTCGAAGGTGGCCACCAGCTGCAGTAAGTGGAGCCAGGACTATCTGTTTCCCCCTTAAAAATTTACCTCAGTAGCCTTGGCTTACTGGAAGAGAACATGGGATGTATATCAGAAAACAGCTTTGAGGGGTGAGAACAGAATCTAAAATGAACATTTACATATGCACATACACACAAACACTCATAATTGGATTTCTCAAAGCTCAGAAGGGCACTGACTGGAGAGGACTGGGATAGGGAAGCAAGTCAGGAGAGACTTAAAAAGACAGAGAAGGAATGTCAAGTGGCTGTGCTGGAGTAAATGCCTGTTTGGCTCTCACCTAAAAAGAAAAAAGCCATCAAAGAAGCTTCACATCAAAGTAAAGTCCACAAATATGTGAGCACACTAAGAAGAAGATGTTAGCTGACGAGGCTAATGCAGAAGAGAAACCAATTTCATCAGTAGCTTAGTGGTGACAGGACAAAGTAGCTGTGATTAAATGATATGAATGATAAACATTTCAGCCACGTTGTTCAGCAAAGAGGAGTATTGAGGTTGTTCCTGTTGCATAGTTTGGCATAGATGTCCTTGATCTGTGCACCTCTTACAACTATCAAAGAGCAATCTGGATATTCAAGCAGGCAGCTTCACAAGAATTTGTTCTGCTGATTTACTGTTTAAGGTTGGACAAACCAACTACCTTGCTTTATTTTGCTGAATTCTAACGTATATGTGGAAGCATCTGTACATTTCACAGAACCACAGCATGGCTGAGGTTGGAAGGGATGTCTGGAGAGCATCTGGTCCACCCCCCCTGCTCAGGCAAGGTCACCTAAAGACACTTGCCTGGGGCCATGTCCAGACAGGCTTTGAATAATCTCCGAGAAGGAGATCCCACAGCTTCTCTGGGCCATCTGTGCCAGTGCTCAGTCATTTCCATTTCTCTGTGTTCCATTTAAACAGAATTCTATTTGTTGTTGTGGGGTTTGATTTGTTTGTTTGGGGTTTTTTTTTGGGGGAGGGGGCAACAGAAAAACCCAAAGATGTTGTTTCATATTTAGTTTTTTGCAGGCTTCTGTCGTACTTTTCATTTGGGTTGCTGTTGTGTTGTTAAAATAGGTGCTATTATGTATTTTACACCACCATTTTACAAATTCCTGCCGTTGTCATTTGTATGTCGTTTCTATGGATGTCTAAGTCAGAATTCTAGAGTTTATAAGGGCTTGCCTGTTCCTGTTTTTAAATAATTTCTTCTGGGGCTTCTTCTTAGGAGAGAATATTCTCAATCAGTGCTCACTTCAGCCCCACCCCACCCCCTTAAAAAGTTCTTTTAATGTTACTTCACTCACTGTTGCAGTTTATAGGGTCTTAGGGTAGAGATATGGCAGTTTTGAAAGCCATTTAGTCATTTAAGACATTAAATTACAATTGATTTGTGTGCTGTTGAAACAAAATTTAGCAATCTAAATTTGTCAGATCCTCAGAAATGCACAAATTGTTCCCCCTGGAAATCCAAAATGGTTTCCTTTCCAATAAGCTCCTGATAAGCCAAGATGAAAAAAACTTCATTCTACTCAATGCTAACCAAGCAAGAGAGAAATGGGAGACACCTTGGTCACAGGCTACTTAGTTTATTTGTCAGGACACTTAAACTGATTCTAGAAATGTTCATAGGTGTTTCAGTGTCTTTTGAAAATCTGGATCTTAGTTCTCATGCACGGATTTTACCATTTTGGTTAGTACCAATAAGGGGCACGCTAAGTGAGATGTAAGCATGAATGGGGCCCAGCAGAAAAGTCTTGGAAGAAAGTCATGAACTCTATGACAGTATTGTAATCCCTGTCTTTGCTCTTCTTCAAAATGTTCAGACTCGGATTCAGGATGTCTGAGCCCAACCTACGTGGACTTCATTAATGTTACAATTAACGAGTTCTGTTTATTGCTCTGTTCTGGACAAAATCCAGTCAAGAAAAAAATTACATCAGGGAGTTCATTCCTTTAGATCAAGGAATATGATTTATAATGCTGTTCTCCTACTAAGGCTCTTCATTCTCTCTCCTTTACATTGTGCAAGTGGGAGAAAAACACGGGAACTTTCTCCTACTGTTTTTTACCCAAACTTGAGAAATGGGGCAACATCCCTTTCCTCTGCCCTAAGGGGATGCATCGCGCATGGGTGTGAGGTTGTGTGCTGTATGGCTGAAGTGCTACAGATCAGTCCTAGTTCCTTGTCGTGGTTTAACCCCGCCGGCAGCTAAAACAACCAAACAGCTGTTCGCTCACTGTCCCCACCCCACAGTGGGATGGGGGAGAGAATCGACAAGGAAAAAAAAAAGTAAAACTCATGCGTTGAGATAAAGGACAGTTTATAGGACAGAAAAGGAAGAGAATAACAACAACAATAGTAGTAGTAGTAATAATAATAAAGATAAAAGGATATACAAAAACAAGTGATGAACAACACAATTGCTCACCACCCAAAGCTGATGCTCAGCTAGTTCCTGAGCTGCCCCACCTCCTGGCCAACCCCCCAATCCCCCCCCCCTAGTTATGTACTAAGCACGACATCATATGGTATGGAATAGCCCTGTGGCCAGTTGGGGTCAGCTGTCCTGGCTGTGTCCTCTCCCAGCTTCTTGAGCACCCCCCCCCTTCTCATTGACAGGGCAATATGAGAAGCTGAAAAGTCCTTGGCTGCTTGGCAACAACTAAAAACATCAGTGTGTTATCAACATTATTCTCATCCTAAATCCAAAACACAGCAGTATGCCAGCTGATAGGAAGAAAATTAACTCTATCCCTGCCAAAACCAGGCCACTCCAGGCCATAAGGCAATGGCTGATGGCAGGATCTGTCTTTATGAGAACGTATCTGCTTTTCACAGAACCTTCAGTTTCATGTCTGTAAGACATATTAGGCATGTTTTAATGACAACTCCAGACTGGTGGAGGCTGGCGCTAAGTATTTTGCAGCTATGTGGATTATGCCAAATTCAAAAAAAACCCACAAGACTGAGCTGAGTGTTAGGTTAGAGGTAGATGTGGTTGGGCCAAGTATTAACTGAAGAAAGTGGATATAGTAGCAGGCCATTGAATACTAGGGTTAGCTTGGCTTTTGCCACAAAAAAAAAAAATTCATTTGGACTCACAGCTAAAAATGTCACCGCTGTGCATATTCACTTCAGCTCAGAATGAGCTTGTCAGTGGAAAATACAATCTTCCAAAATTCCCTTGTGCTTTTTCACCACACAGAATCCTGGAACCCTCAGAGGTGGTGTGGAGACACAAAACAATGCAATTTTTATGTAGTCACAGAACATGCATGACCAAAATGCTTTCCGCATATAAATAATACAGATACAGATGCCCCCCCTTTGCTAAGATGTAAGAAATCAAAAGTGCAGTTCTGAAATGCTACGGCAAAAAGCTGTGTTTTCAATTTGAAGTGAGAGCTGGGAGCATGTGAAGAATAAATGAAATGGAGAGATTAAGCAAGACTATGGGATAAATATTCTGGTTCAGATGTAAAGGCTTTAGTGACAATGTCAGATGCCTGGGGGGGCAAGAATGAAGCAAGGACAGAGATCAGAGTTAGAAATAGTTTACATAAATGGGAGAAATAGGTCTAAGAAGTCCAGAAGAGTATAAAGGATGAAATAGTAAAAAGAGAATAAAAAGACCAGTGACTAGAAGAACAGATGGGGAATTGAGATTTGAAGGCTGGAAGCAGCCAAGATAGTAAGCGACCAACAAGGATGAAGTCTGAGAAGTAGAGACCTCTGAAGTGAGGGAAGACAAGTGGAGGTGGAGGCTTGAAAGCTGAATGCGTAAGATAGAAGGAAGTGGAAAGGAAATGCTGAGATTTAGAGAGTGAAATCAAGCAACTCAACATTTATCCTTGGAAGACTAAAGAAGAGTGCAACCCCCAAAGTCATGAGTATTGATTTGAAGTCTCCAAATGTTGGAAGGATCAGCATGTTTCAGAATAAGAGCTTATGTGTGACCTTAGTACTGGAAGCAAGGACTGTCTTTATAATGAGAAAAACAAAACTGTAATTTGAAGTAATCCTGAACTCAGGGTGTTTTGGCCCAAATATTGATGATGTAAGCATTCTCCTTTTTAAAAAAAAAAAAAAAAAAAACAGAATATTTTGTACCTTCAGCAGCTTTGCAAACACAGCTGTTGGGCATAGGCTTCAATTATATTTAAGTCAGTACACTGGTACCAGCTTGCTGGTTAGAGGACACCTACCAATTTTATGGTTTTTTCCCCTTGAACGTCTTTTAGTTAACAGAAAAATCCCAATGAACTGGTATTTCCAGTTCAGATTGAAATCAACTCAATAAAACTGTTTTCTTTCCGATGTTTCTTCACAAGATGGACTAGAAAATCTTGCAGTCTCTGAATTTTACTTATTGGGTGAATAAGGAAATACGAGTTTTATCTGAAATACTGGATATTTCTAAATACGAGTCTTATTTTTTTTCCCAGTGGTAGAAGCCCTTTTTCTGGTGATTTCTACAGGACAGCTGTGCTGTCTGGTTGTGTGGACACACATACAGATTTCAACAACCAAATGCAATGCAAGTTAATATGCACACTATATCCCTAAGTGAAAGGTTAGCAATAATCTTTCTTTTCTTCAGGAGAATTCTTGCTAAACCTTCATATTTGGAGTTTTGGTGGGGGAGGGGTTTTTTTTGTTGTTTTTTGTGGGTTTTTTTGTCAGGAGCCAGTTTCTGCTTCATTACTCATTTCTATGTTAACCTAACTTAAATCCCTTCCAATGAAAAAAGTTTAACTCTAGAACAGGCTCAAATTTTTGGAAGCTGTGTCCTGAGCAATTCCAATATGCATGGTGCTCATGCAGATTACTTCCTTTGCTTCATTAAAAAGTTCTCTAAAACCACAAAACTATCTTTTAATAGAAATTTGTATTTCACCTGCTAGAAATTCCATAATAGAAATATCTAAAGAAAAATGTGCTTGAATACTATGACTACAGCACATGCACATTTTCATCAGCAATTAAAGCACCATGGTCTCTTCAGATGATAGTTAGGAAGATGAGCGTGTCTTTTCATAAAACCAAAGTTAAACTGATGGACAGTTAGAAATTTCAGGGAAATCTAATTTTATACTCCAGTGTGTGAAATATAATTATTTATGGGGTGGGGGAGGGTGATGGTGTGCTTTAGTTATTTTTGGTTGTTGTCATTGGGTTTGTTGTTGTTTTCAAAATTGAAACTAATGAGATGAAGCAAATGAAGGTGAATTGACTTGTCCAAAGTCACCCAAGACACAACTCTGGTCTTCTGGAACACAGTTTATTGATGTCTGCCCACCCCTTACAGTGATGGTTACTAAGGCACCTGGCCCAAGAGTAAGAGGGCAGGGCTGTATTTCAAGGCTGCATCAGTCTAAGGTAGCTTGAATTGGTATTTCAGGAAAGCACCTCAGCTACCAGGTACTGTGAATTCAGAGTGAGTTTGGTTTTCATCCCTCCCTTGAAGGCTGACCATGCTATTACTTGCAGATTAAAGTCAAATAGTCAAAAAGGCATCAAATAAGAAGTCGATCAATTCTAGTCCCATTGCTGAAGCAAGTAGGGTGTAGGTTCAGCCCAACAATATTGATGAATCTTGACAGCTGTTCTCCCATTTAGGATTTTTAACCAGGGACAGTCTAGGGTAAAATACGTGCACTTCCCTGGTAGAAGAGCAGGATATCCCCCACTGTGCCCTCTTTCAGATGGGAGCACACCGAGTCCTCCTTGCCTACTTCTGGCCCCATGACTGGCATTCTTGACTGCATGGCCATAGCAAGGCTGGAGAATGCCTCCTTTTCCACTTCAGCCCTCCCAAAAGGGCCTTCACCTGCTGCTTAAGATACACTTCCACAACTTGGCAGGTGTAAGTTCAGAGCCTTTCAGCTTAAGAAAACCTAGAACGTAGATTTTCCACTTTCTAGGCAATGGTGTTACCCACTAGATTATTGCACAGAAAAGCAAGACGATATTAGGACTGGCATTGCTGTTGCCCCATGGCATTATATTTTTATTATTTTTAAGAGCTACTCTCACTCCACAAGGCATCTATCCTCAGGAAGTAAAACAGTCTGGATTCTGGCTAGTAGAAGTCGCCTAGTACTTCTTAGAGCATTCCTACACAATCAGTGGAGTAACCTCTGGACATCTGTAGAGAGGCCAATATTTGTCTAAAGAAATTTTAGTAAATATAGCCGAGTAGTCTAGAATGACATTTTCTGTCCCTTTTCCTCATCCTTCACCCACCTCCTGTCTTGGTAGCTTAATTAAATGTGAAGTAATATCTATTGGGTCATTACTTTAGTGAAAGCAGATTAGAGTAGGAATTGGCAAAAACATCTATGTGTCTAAGGTATTTAAATAACTGCGTTAAAAAACTGGGATGTTGAGACATGCAACTGTTCGACTAGACATCTGAGTATTAGGCTGGGTTTGAAAATACCTGATCTTGGTGTGCAGCCACACATACAAATGCTCTGATCTTCAAATGCTTGCATTCTTTTAGAGGAGAGCTGCTTCATACATGTGTGGCCAGATGCCAGTTTCTGCTTCAGTAAAATGAAAGAAGTTTTCTCAATGTTTCCATTGTTGTTCCAGTCAGCTATTAGAATTGTTTCAAATTGTTCCCATCTTGCTTTAAGAAGGTATAAGGCCTACAGCAGTTTATTCATAATTACTCTCCATTGCCAGTGTTTGTCCACTAGCATGCTCCTTGTAGATGATGTTTCTCTTATTTAGAAAGGACTAGTAGGCCTCCTACTAAGGACCCTGACTCCCTTTAAGGGATGTTTTGAGAGATACAACTGAAAAACACTAATAACAACTAGATAATACTGAGTTTATGTATTAGAATCTTTCCCTCAAAAGTAACCCACTTCATATATGCTCTGAGACAGCGGCTCCTGCTCCATTATCAGTAAGCATAAAGAATTCACTATATAACATGCGTCTGTTTTGGTACATACATTCAGCTACAATAGAGAGAAAAGGGGATTTTGAAGACAACAAAACATTTAGTCTTTTACATGAAACAGACACTTTGTAAATGTTATAGAAGGTTTCATTTCTATATTTCTTTATTTTTAATGAAACTTTTTCATTTCTGGTCAAGAAAAGGAAAGTGAACAATGCCATAAACCAACTACATAAAAGAAGTTTTAAAATGATGGAAAGTAATACGTAAATAAATTGGGTTTGTTCCATCTTAACCAATTTTTCATTTCATTTCACGTTGTTAATTCAGGTTGTTTCACTTTCTGATGCGAAAAATGTCTTGCTTTTTTCTGCGGCTCCCAACATTTTAACATTACTGGGAGACTCTTTGGTTGTACTTTATGATAATTTATGATAATTTGCAGACATGCAAAAACATGCTCTATATGTGCTTTAGAGGATGACTACTTTAGAAGATGCAGTGAGGATAAGACAATGATACATAATTGCAGCTAATTTTTTTGGCTGTCAAGTTTTAGTGTCTTATTTTAGGCCTATTGCTACAGTTTTGATAGATTTCTTTGGAAGATTACATGCTGGTGCAACAGCTTTTTGATCAAGATTGTCTTTAGTTGGTTGGAATGGAATTTAGGGCTTAAAAAGGCTAAAGAACTCAAATTTCAAGGCCAGGTCAGACAATCATGTAAATCTGCAGCTATCACTCTTTTAAGAGACTGGAATGATAAAGACCACACAAATTGTTTCATGAAAGATCTTCAAGTCAAAGCTCCCCCCCCACCCCCGCCCTTTGGAGACCTGGGATTTCTTGATCTTAATGAAATCCTTGTCTATGGCACCAGTCTTTCTCCTTTCCTCCCATAAACCAAAAAATTACCCTTTTTTTCCAGCTGTAACCTACTCTGCAAATACAAACTTATGCACCTCCTACCAAGGTAAAAAAAAATAAAAATGTTTGAACTGTTGCAGCACTGGAATCTCAGGTGAATGCAAGAAAGGAAGATTTTGCATCGAAGGGAGGCTAGTTGCAGCTGTGTTGGAATTGTCCAGCAATACAGGGAAAATGATCACTTGTTAACACAAAATCTGAAGTTCAGTATTTGGTTCAATCAAACTGCTTTAACAGTTGTACAACATGAAGTTTTTTATACATACACAAAATTCAGATGTGATGTGGAGCAATTTGGGGGGTTTTTTCTATCTGACCTTGGTGACTAGCAGGTGGACAGCATCTGATTTTTGTATATTTAAAAAAATCTAGAGTTGTTTAGTCTATCCATGTAAAGTCTTAAGAAAAAAATCCCCTCATGTTCAAAAAACGTTTCTGCATGAAATTTTGATGCTTCTGTATAAGTGGTGGTTTGGGGTTAGGCAGAGTAATTTGGCTTATAGCTGCCAATTGAAACATGAAGTGTTTAGAAAAAAATGTGCATATTTAATCTGTCATGGTTTTCAGAGAAGCATCTGCAGTTTGGTTTATTGTAGTATTTAGATGGATATTCAACTTTGTTCTTCAGCAAGTTCATCTTTCTTTTGTAACTAAAACTGGCACATAAGTTTATATATACAATATACAGACTGATCTAGACAAGAAGCATTACAGATAATTTGGACCGAAGATAACTGGATCTGAAAAGATGATCATAGAAATGTCTAGGTATAGGTAAAGCCCCTTAACATGGGTAGGACATGTATTTTCACTTGGTGCAGCAAGCTGTATGACAGTCTGTGTTTCTGAATGTTTTGTAAATATTTTGGACCTCTGCTGTAGTTTGCAAAACTGTTTGTAGAAACTCTCTCCACAACAGACACACCCAGAAGATCACCAACACTGCTGGACCCAGAGCCAGGAATCACATGCTTTTTCCTGCCTATGCCCTAGTATTTAGTTTCTGATTTACTTTTAATCTTTCTTTTTTTTTTTTTCTTTTAAATCTCCCCAGACCTTTGTATCCTATGTCTTAGCTCATCGATAGTTTAGGACATACCCACTTCACAAAAAAAATCCAAAAAATGTGGCTATTGTAAAGTGGTTTCTTGGCATGCAGAACTCATGGTTGCACAACTAAAAACTGTACATACTTACTTAGCTTTTTTTTGCACGTGAGGAAAAGTATCGAGTAGCCATGCTTGTGGATCCCATCATGCTGCTTCGGCGTGAACCCACTTTCTGTTGCCTCCTTTGGTGCAGGACTGGATGGTGAGTCCCCAGTAGGGCTCTTCTGCCTTGTGCAAGCAAGCAGGAAAGACTGGTTTTGCTCCATGGAGGGTGTCACCTCTAGACCACCAGGCTGGCAGCTGAAACACTCTCTCCCCAGAAAATGCACTGCTCCTGGCAGTGTCCTGACTAGCGAGGCTCCTCCAGCAGTACTGACCCCTTCTCAGTATCAGGTGTGGGTCGGAAATGCAATAGGCATAGGCATAATGGAAAACTTCGGAATAACTTTTTTCTGTTTGTTTGGGTTTAGGCTGTGTGTGGGTTTTTTGTTTTGGTTTTTTTTTAAGTGGTGAACAACTCATTGAGTTGGAGAATTACAGCATTTTACACATCACCAAGTTGATTAGTGTAGATAAGAAACATGTTATCTTACGTGTGCTTTGTCTGGTAGCAATTTAAAAAGGTTGGAGAGGCTGCTGCTGGCCTCCCCCTTGGTAAGTGGCTTATTGGTGTCACCTGTGGCACCTGGCACCCTGCCTCAGAAAAGCCAGCTGGCTTCTCAAACACCTCACTGCTACATCCCACAGCATAAGGTGAGTTATTACTCCCATTCTTTTTGGTAGAAAATGGTTAAAAACTCCTCAGAAATAGGTTGGGTGGATGGGTTAGCCAGCCCCTGCTCTGGGAGGGAGGAGGCAGGAAGCCCACCATTACAGAGGGGAGGGAGGAGGTTGCCTTTATGGCAGGATGACTGCCATTTTAGGGTGGGAGACAGACTTGATGCTGCTTGTCCCCCTGAGGGTGAGGGGTGCGTTGCATGGCCAAAGGCAGAAAGCTTATAGCAGGGTATGGTTGTGGGGAAGGTGTGGGAGCACCATGGGGCCTTGAGGGCTGCTGGGAGATGGTGTGGAGGCAGCTTTGGACTAGCATGCTGGGGTGGCGGCCATGTTGCATTGCGCCATTGGGCTGAGGCCACCAGTGTGAAACCAAACTGCCCGTGAATTGTTGATCTCCTGCCTCCAAACTGAGTTTGCATGCGGCCTTGTGTGCCTCATGATTGGTAAGGGTATGGGATGGTACAGCTGATAAGGAGTAGGGGCATCTAGAACATGCTAAATTTTTGCATTTGGCATAAATCCTGTGTATTTCCTTGTCTCTTGTGATGTCCTCTGTGGCATGGTGCAGTGAGGCAAGAGTGGTGTGAGGCGGAGAAGAAATCTGAAAGTTTTTCATGGAAAAATATCCTGTTCTTTCCAGCTAGCACAATGGCCTACCTTTATTAACTTGGATCATTTTTTTTCACCTCACATTATTTTGAAGATGAACTGATGTAACTGGACTCTGTGTCAATAAATCTCAAACTTATCTCAGTTGGATTTATGGAAGAAAATAATTTATGTACAAAGCAGCATTTTATGTGCTAACATGGATATGGAAAGCTAGGGAAGGAATGGATTCTGATACTTGATCTGCCTGAAATCCTTGAAGTGCACCTATGGTGTATTTCAAACAACAGCCTTACTGAGGGAAAAGTCTTATATTATTTAAACCCCTGCTACCTGGTTTGAATTTATGACTGTCTAAATATACTCTGTGGCTGAATTACAAGGCATGTGTGTATATTAAACCTAGTGACTGTGGGAAGTAAGTAGCAGTGATATACAACTTAAAGAATGATCAAAACCAAGAGCTGAATGTGACCAATGGACTCTAATAGATGTAAGTAGTTTTGAGTGCTTGTCATCTGTCCACATGATCCTAATGTTGGCAGCCTGTTGAAAGTGATGCGTGGGAAACTAGTGCAAAGTGCTGATTTATTTTATGCTAATGGGGAAAAGTCCATATTGTTCAAATTAAATCCTAAAGCAGAAACAAATCATCCAGCCAAGCCCATCCTATGGAGTTTCATTGAAACAGTTAGCGGTCTCTTTTGTGACCTCAAAGTTGTAAAAATTAAACAATGTTAGGGGGCTGCTGTTTTCAAGTGCTTCTGGCTGCTGAAAGCAGCTGAGATTCTCCTACAGATGGCTATTTAAGTTAAAAGCCAAATGGAGAGATCACAGCAATTAGAGTGCATTGGCTTCTAACTGCATCAGAGTGAATAATGTGGGAGAAGTGAGCCAGGACTCTGCCTCAGTCTGTGCTTTTTCCCACCAGAGGCTGAGTACCAGCAGTTCTTCTCAATTTAAAAAAAAAAAAAAAAAAGGAGAGGGAATTTCTTGCTGCTTCACTTGAACAAAATAAAAGAGATTATGCAAAGATAGACTAAAGTGGGAGGAAAGAAAAAATATTTCAAAGAGAACAAGAGAACAGTCTACTTCAGGGCTCTCTGACTGGGTCTGCAGTACAGTGTTTCTCCTACTTTTGCCATCAACTGCCTCCCCGCAGGCTTGTTGCAGGGAGTAAAGCGCTCCCGCTTTTTTTCTGTGTAGCTTGATCCCTAGAAAAGCGTAATAGGACTTCAGAATTTTTAGTTAAAGGAACTGAAGGGCAAAGTGATTTATCATCGTGGAGATTTAGAATTTCCTGAGGAAAAAATGGAGGGGCAGAATGCTTATGGATTAATGTGATTTTTTTAATTTATTTTTTTTTTTTTTTTTGCTAAGGGAACTCTTTTATGTAAGAGATACAGAGCTATGCCATAGCATAACCCCAGTTTCACTAAAATTCTTACAACATTGTCCAATGAGGTACTTTTATCCTTTTTTAGGACAAAGGATAATGGCTTTAAACTGAAGAGGGTAGATTTAGATTAGATGAAAGGAAGAAACTTTTTATGATGAGGGTGGTGAGGCACTGGAACAGGTTGCCCAGAGAAGCTGTGGATGCCCCATTCCTGGAAGTGTTTAAGGCCAGGTTGGGTGGGGCTTTGGGCAACCTGGTCTAGTGGAGGGTGTCCCTGCCCATGGCAGGGGGGCAGGGGGGGTTGGAACTAGGTGATCTTTAAGGTCCCTTCCAACCCAAACCATTCTGTGATTATCACTCCTGAATGTATTTGAACTTCCAGGGGTTTCTAGCTATCAGCTAGAATAACTTGGAGTAATGAGGTTGTATTGGAAGATAGTGATCAGAGAACTGGTCTCAGATTTCAAGTCAAGAAATGCCTCTGAAGAATGGTCAAGTACAAAACCAGCATTTTTCCCTTCAGGTCTTTTTCTTAGGGAACATGCAAAACAATGGCAAAATGTTTCTGTTTCATGGTCATTGTTAAAGACATTCAGCTTTTGCCTCTGCCAGATGGAGTGATATAAATTTGATTGTCTTGTGCTCTTTCGTGACTTGTCATTAGCATCTTCAGACTAGTAATGTGTAAATTAGTGTTTATTCCATTGGTGTTTCAGTGAAAAGGTTTGCCTGTGAAAAAGTAAAAATGGGGATTGCTTTCCACGCTGCTATTATAGTCTCCTTAAAAATGAGGAGTGAGGAGCCCACAACTAATAAATCAGCAACAGAGATGCTCCTCATGTTGTGTGAAGAGTGACTAGGAGATGGTTCTCAATAATCTTGGAGTAGTCATGATGATTGGGTGAGATTCCTGAGGACTGGAAGAAAGAAATGTCATCCCTGCCTGCAAGAAGGATGGTCTGAGAAACTACAGGTTGGTCAGCCTCACCTTGATCCCTAGGGAGGCGATAGAGCAACTAATCCTGGAAGCAGTTTCCAAATGTAAGAAGGACAGGGTGGTTGTCAGGGATAGTCAGCAATGATTTATGAAGGAGAAGTCATCCTTCACCAACAGGATAGCCTTCTCCAATGTGATGACTGGCTTGGTGAAGGAGATGAGCGCAGTGGATGTTGCCTACCTCGACTTCAGCAAAACTATTAAGACTGTTTCCTGTAACATCCTCATAGACAAGCTGATGAAATACAGACTAAATAAGTGGACAGTGAAGTGGACTGAAAAGCAGCTGAGCTTCCGGCCCCAGAGGGTTGTGATCAGCAGCTTGAAGTCCAGCCAGAGGCCAGTCATTAGTGGGGTACCCCAGGGGTTGATACTGGGGCCATGTCACTGCGGAATAGAAAACTGCAAAACATGTTCTGTCACTTGATGGCATCTGACAACTGCGTATCCATACACAAGGTTGTTGAAAGGACACAAACTGAATTGATGCCCAGGGGCACAGCCAAACTACCTCAGAATTTAGCAATATAAATTATTTCAAGTAAAGGTTACTAGGGTCACAGGGGGGAAGCAAACTTTGTGTGGAGAAAGTCTCAAGCTGATTGTAAACTGAAAGAATAGAATAAATTGATGCCAGCCAGCTGTGAGAGCTGGTGACTAAGACAAGAGGGCTGTGGAGCTGACCCTTGACACTAGCAGTTGCAATTGCCTGGCATGAAACCTCCTGTATTGCTGGCAATAGAAAGACTGGGAACAACTGCTGGTGCCAGCAGGGGGTTGAGGAAAAGGCCAAGCAGAGCTGCAATTCCATCAGAATTTATTTACTCAAAGATCAGATGAATACAAACCAACCGGGGGAAACTCAGCATAATGGTGCGCACCACAACTGAGGAGTTTGCACTGCGTAATGTCAGAAAGGAGGGTGTTTGAGAACATGGCTACTTCCCAGCCTGGTGGCCAAGCACAGCTACAAACACCAGCATAGCTAAACAGCTGTTTTATAGTGGTTGGAAACAATGGAATCATTCATTTTTGTCACAACGATTGAAGATTAAATCATAGCCTACCTGCTGTTCTTCTTGATTGTAATGTGCTTTCAAGCCTTCTTCTCTATGGTATGTTTTGGTAGAGAGTTACAGCACCTTGACTTTCTTACGCTATTTAGTCACTTGTCATTAGCACCTTGGGACTTACCCTTGCCTAGTCTCAGTATGAATTTTCAGCTCCACACATGCAGGTCAAACCCATATTTCTTATTCCTCCTAGACCAGCAAAATGCTGTATTTCCATAATACTCACAGTTCTCCAACATATGTACTGTAACTGGTGCTCTTAAGAAAACTAATATCACAATAATTTTAGCAAGCTCCAATTTAATTTTATACTGGACTCACTTTACTATAGTTTTGGACCACACTGCTCTTGGTACTTACCTTTTTCTTCATACTACCATTTCCTTGAATAATGCTGGGAAGTGTCTTAATTTAGGAAAATATATGCTTCTTTATATTAAAAGAATGTCCTGACACAGGAATATAGCACAGTGTTTGCATAGAAATGTAGCAAATTGTTTGCACCAAATCTCCAAAAAGCAGTCCCTGAGGTGAGCAGTTTTGACCAGCTCTGTTTTCTTGATCTCTGAGGTATGGGTTCATGCACAGAGCTGTATATGTTTAGGACTACGGAAATTATTCTGTACAATGCTTTCTGCAATGATAGAAATACTGAAATTTGGCAGACACACATAGGTGATCTTAAATGATGAGCAATCCAAAATGTACGGAAACTTTCTTTCAATTGCTAGTAGCAAAACTATTTAGGAACCCCTTCTTTGCCTTATGAAATGCAAACTCCAGTAATTGTTCAATATGGTAGTATAAAATACAGAGAATATGCAGCTAAATTAACTGTTCTACAACTTGTTGATTGGGAATACTTGAGCATGCTAACTTAGTGTAGCGTTCATGCTATCTTTTAATGCAATTCAGAATTGAAATTCAGTAGTTTGTTCTAGATGAATGGTAGAAAAAAGATAATTCAGTAATAAATTAAAATCAGCTATGCCTCTAACAATCCCAGTTATTTCTAAATGAGATTGAGATGTTTGTGTATATACATGTGGTGTGTTGTCTATGAGGTGAATCATCTCATTATTTAGAGATTAACAGCTCCTAATTCTGAGGCAGGTGGAGGGGGTTATTGATTTGAAATAGTGTTTGGTTGGGGGTTTTTTTGTACTATATGGACTCTTAGAAATCTGCTGGGATGGTAGTGTAACAACGTTTTGATTCTCTTTACTGTCTTTTAAAGATCTACCAAGGTTCTTGCAAAATGTTTCTGCCTGTGGCTAGCTTCACAATGTTTTTGCTTGCCCAGCTGGGATAATGCTAACTAGCTCGGTTGTCTGTGCGATGGTCCACAGCCTGACTGCACAGGGATGGTGGTGTGGTAGGACAGTTTAGAGGTGGCGGGTAGGCAGTTGCTCACAGGCTCATAACACTGCCTTCTGAAGACTCTTGATTTTAGCAGAACTGCTTCTGTAGAGTTTGACACTTTCTGGATGTATTTTGTGTGATTTGTGTTAGATCGTAGTTTGACTGCTCAGTACATGAAAGTATGATGTCCTTTGTCTCTCACAAAGTCCACTGAAGAGACTTCTGTTGAATTTTTGGATTAGTTCCTTATATGAAAATACACCTACTCTTCTCATGCACAAGCTCATAGCGTTCATTGAGGAGACAGGTATGTGCTTAAATGAGTGTGTTCTGTCTGGTTTTTGATAGACTTCTGTAAGCACTATCAAATTTGCGTATAAATAAAATCTATAGAAATGTAATTACAGAAAGCAATATATTACACATCATCTGTGAAGCTGATCCACTGTGCCTGTAGAACTTTTAAAAATACTAAACACAGCATAAATCAAATGTAAGTGATAAACCAAATATTCCTATATTTACACATTCCTTTATATTTTTGCAGTAATTCATAGAAAGAAGGAGGGTAAGAGTTGATAAAAACTAGCTTTTAAAATTACTTTCTTAAAATAAAGTTAATTTAAATTAAATCATGGAATGATATATTCAACAGTGCCCTCCAAACGTATTTATTAACTGTGAAAAAGGAAGCCATTGCAGAATGAAGTTGAAGTAACCCACACTGGGGGGCAGTGTTGACTGCTACAATTGCTCTCAGTTCTTGTTATCTCAGAAGGGTTTCTACTACCTGGGTTTTGGAAAGGCTGGGTGTGACATTAGTGTTGTTTGGTTTTTTGGAAAGGTAAATGCACAGACGTGTCTCACACGCTTAGACCTTATATATAAGAATTATTTTTTTTCCCTTCAGGAGGAACTTATGGTGTGAGCATTGTCTTTGTTCATGGCAGTTGATCCAAAAGATTTTTGTGAAATGTAGCATATCCCTCTTACAGTTTCTCTCATCTACTTCAGCATATTTTTAATGTAGCTCACATATGGCATAAATAGAGAGCTTCCATTTGCAGATTATTTGGAGGAGCATTTCACCACATATGAGGAATTAGATGGATTGTAATCCAAAGTAAAAGGGGAAAGCTATTATTTGTTCTAGCTGAAATAGGTTGTTTTGATAAACATCAAATGTCTGAGAAACAGCTGGAAAAATAGCATTTATGAAAGACTAGTAACAATAAGAGAACTTTATCAGCTGTGTTCCCTCTTCTCATGTTTCCTTCTGAGACTAAATTGTAACATGTATCATGATCACACTTAACTGTTTTGGTATCTTGTTGTACCATCATATTCCCAAAGCAAGTAACTTTTAGCTTACTTCCAAAGTTTTTAAAATTCCAGCCTTATATGTAAGCTAGAAGAGTACAAACCAACCTTTTTCTTAATATATAAGCTCATGTTTAAATGGGAATGTCAGTGTTAAGGAGGAGATAAAAATTCAGGAAAATAAATGCCTTTATTATAGAAAACTGTGCATCTAAGCAGCATGATGCTTTATTTAACAAAAATTATTGTTGCATACTAAAAATTAAACTGGAAACCAAATAAAAACAGAACAGGAGTAAACATCTTGTTCTGCGGCTTATCAGTTGATGACAATGATTGACTTCCTCCTCTCTAGACATATCACATGTGATTTGTACTTCGCAGTCTTCAAATTAGAGGCAGGTGAAAATCTCTGCTGAACATGTTGTACTTAGATTGTCAGAAGCTTACTTGCCTATCTCTACCAACAAACACAAAAGTGATATTTCCAGCTGATAAAGGTCCATAACTTTCGCAGGATTGAGATTTGTACCTGGGACTGTGAAAACAGAAACATCTCATGCTATGTAGTGAAGAGTCAGATAGTTCTCTTCTATAGCCCATGGTCAGAGAACAGAAAGCAGGAAAAAACCACAAAACCCAAGGGAAAGATTTCAGTATACTAACATGAGACTTTCCCATCATCCTGAAAAATCTTTAAATATTGTGTGATTCTGAGATGCAATCCAACTTCTCATAACTCTATTTCAGTGACTGGGCATGCAGTACTGTATCACAACAAGCCCTTCAACATAGGAGGAATTAATGCAGACAGAATGTTGGTGGATTTTAGTAACCATTTAAAAAGATTCAGAGATCAAACAAACAAAATCACTTAACATTTGTGCTGACCACTGTAGGGCTAAGCACTTTCCTCATCTCTCCTTTTGCAGTCTTACTATATAATAAGCCCAGGCCAGAGAGATGGATAAACTGATTTCATTGTGCCTGTCCTGCAGTAGGTGCAGACCAGTACCTACATAAACTCTGAAATCCATAGTCATCTTATACCTTAAAAAGCAGAATATTTTTTCTTAATAAGAAGTTAAAGTGTTCTTATCTTTTGCATTCTTAAAGTTTTAAAATACTCTAAGCTCAATGCATATTATCCCAGTAATAAGCAAGAAGAAATAGTTGAAAAAAGCAAGGTATTTTTATTATTTATGTAGAGAGGTTGAGAAGAATATTCTCAGTAACAATAATAACTCTTCCTACAAATATTTTGCATCACTGTGAGTAGTTTTGATGTGGTAATATGCACATCTATATATAAACCTAGCAGCCAGTACTACTTACACATTCTCATAGCTGTGATGTTGATGGTTCATTTTCAGCCTTGGTACCATTATGTTAACATGTCAGTGCCAAGATCAATTTCTCCCAGCGGCAGGATTCTCTGCAAACAGACTTAAACAGAATCTGTCATAAATCAAGCTTTTTTTAGAAACCATTTGTCTGATCATGATTTTTCTACCTTTTGCCAAGTCAGAATAATTTGAGAGCTATCAAGTGAGCAGTGAAAATATGGTGAAGATTTTCTAAGTAGCACTTTAGATACTGTTAAGGCACAGGAATTTTGGTAGCAGTTATCATAAGAGTCAGAGGTCTATTTTTTTTTTTCTATAGCTGGGTAACTGAGATGCAGAACTCAAGAGCTTATTTTTCATGTTTCCATTCTTTTGCTGTCGGTTGGCATTGTACTGTAAGACCTTAAAGATTTGTATCCATCAAGAATGTGATACAATGCATAGCTGTGCGAAACTATGCATTTGTGTGGCAGTGCATGCTACCTGAGTACTCGAGACCTTACCCTACACTGAAGCCACAGTGCTGCTTCTGGGACTGTTTATGGTGGTTCTTTGCAGCATCCCAGCGCACTACCTTGTCTAGAGCTATATCTGTGTGAGGCAAGGCTTGCTTGCAGTCACAGAAATAGTCTGTTAGATCTAGCTGTGACCTCAGATCACTTAAGATCTGGCAACACTTTAGTTAACATAAACAGAATTCCCTTCTTTAAGCCTGCTGTGCTGCAGATATTTCATATTCAGGTTATACAGGCTGAACTATTTTTTTAAGGGCTAGGTAAAGCCTCATGCAGCTACTTTGATGTCTAGGTATGTTGTTTGCTCATGTAATCTAAATAGGCATCTACAGGGTACCTCAGAGAGTACAGTCCAAAATAGAAATCTTCTGTTGCTTTGGGCCTAAAATATCAATTTCCCCGAGGATGGCAGAGTACAAATTTGAATCTAAAATGCAGACCACTCAAAAGGGAAGTAAGTAGCAAGGCTGTAATTAGTAGAGTTGCAAATTTAACTAGGATACCCAGGGTTAACACTTTTTTTTTTTACATAAAATCATCTGCCACCTGGGACTGATATTTTAAAAATTCTTATCTGTCCCTGTCTAGTAAATATACTTAGAGTATGCTCAGCACTTTCAGGTAGGATCAGGTCACCCACAGAATTGTGCATGGAGACCTTTTAAAGCAAAGATGAAGGTGATGGTGCTGATGTCTACCTTTACCTTTTATTTTAGCTCTTTAAGTGATTGTCCAAAAAATAGGATGTGTAGGTACAATACCTAGGAGATATAAAATGCATAGCTTAGACCCAAAACAGCAGAGTACACTGGTAGGTTATTCACTGCTTTGGATGGAGGTGCTCTCTTCCCTCAGTATAAAGGAGGTGGTCTCTGTCCTCCATATATAAAACTGCATTTCAGGTGGTCACTTACATTCCTTTGGAAATTCTTTCTAGTATCTTCACACAGACCCTGGTCCTAGTCTTGGACTGGATCTCTGACTTCTTTCTTCATGATCCTGTAAGTCCAATGCTTTTGTCATTGGAGAGCCCACTTTTCAATCATGATTGAAAGAGATCACATTCTGAGAAAAGATTAATTTCTTTACCAAAAGAAAATCATGTTCACAACAGGATTCCACATGTGAATTTCCTTACCAAGTTTGCTTCACCCTTAGCTCAGCGCAAGCTCCGTTCCCTTTCCTGGGTCAGAAGGGACAGGTTCCCTTGGTCTTGTTTACTTCTTTCCCAAGGCCACTGACTTAGGTATAACATAATGCTGATCCTGGGCTCTGATCAGGAAATAGAAACTGCTTTCACTTAAATGAGGCCCAAAATAGATCTGAATTCCTTTGAAGCAGAATGCATCAGGTGTCTTATCTTTGTCCTTGTTTCAATCTTGTTTTTAATTCAGCTGCATAGATACTAATCTATCATAAACAGGACTCATCATGCATTCCTAGTTTGCCACTGTCTCTTTTGTTCTTTCGTGTGGGATCCAAATGCCGTTTTTTCAACAGTATTTGAAATTCTGGTCATAGCTGCCTATGTATCCTGTTGCTTTGCACTAACATGCCTTTGAAAATAAGAAAATATAGTAAGGATTGTTAGAAGACTATTTAGTGGGGTGATTCTCCATTTCTATATGCTATAACACTAGCTTCAGATCCTGGTAGGAGGAAAGTTTCATTCCTGTGGAGGTAAATTTAAATGGAGAACTAAGCTGCAAAGGTTTTAAAATCTATTTTACTCTATTGGGTCTTAGTGCTCCACTTGGATAATTAGGCATGGCTTCATGAAGAAAATCAGATGCAGTCGTTAATGGCAATCTGGGTGTCTGCTGATTTCCAGAACAAGTGAAGAAGAATAAGAAGAAATCGAAGGTTTCAGTAAACAGAGATCTGAGTTTCTAGGTGAATTCAAGCTTTCTGGCTAAAATTAAGAGTATACATACAGAAGGTGTTTCCATTTTGAAACAGCTCTCCGCTCTCTCTCCCTGTTTTATGAAATGATCTGTAGTCTGGTTTTTAATTACTGTGTGTGATTGCTTCTCAAAGATAATACCTTCTTTATAGTCACTGCTTGAGCTACGAATCAGAAGTAATGTTGCAGGGGTTGATCTCTTGGTGGTATTCTTAAATAGTTGTTTAACCTTAAACAAGACCTGAACCACATTCAGGAGACATGCTGATCTGAACATGGCAACATTATTCAACATTCTCAAGAGCTGTTGTAGTTAGTCTGGAGAAGGGGAAGGTGTGTCCCCCACATATTGGCTCTCTGAGGAAAAAAAAAAGTAAAAAGTGTAATTATTAATAGCTTCCGACAGATGGCTCCCGAAGTACAGAGATGAAACCTTCACTGTCATGCTGCTGCTGCTGAATACAAATATCAAACTGGTCTGACTATCAATGATTTTATCATACCATAAGCCAGCAGTGAACCAAACAGCAGAGCAATAACCTTAATCCAACACCCACAGGTGACAAACCACACATAAACACTGATAACCTGTTTATATGGCAAATACACTGTCACATGACACAACTCTGAGAACAGATAAAACAACATTGTGACCAGCAGACCAGTGACAACTAAACTAATATAATAAATGCTTATAACAAATTTCTTTTAACGCGCTTTGGTCGGATTTGTCATTATCTCAATCCTTGAGGCCCCACATTGGGCGCCAAAAAGGACTGTCATGGTTTAGCCCCAGCTGGTAACTAAACACCATACAGCCACTTGCTTACTCCTCACCCCTCAAGGGGATGGGGAGGAGAATGGAAAAAAACCTCATGGGTTGAGATAAAGACAGTTTAATAGGATAGCAAAGGGAGTAATAATAATATATATAAAACAAATTATGTACAAATGTAATTGTTCACATGCAGAGGGGAGGGAAAAAACCCAAACAATCCGATGCCCAGGCTGTTTCCAAGCAGTGAATCTGCCTCCCAGCTAATTTCCCCAGTTATGTATGGAACATGACGTTATATGGCAGGGAATATCCCTTTGGCCAGTCTGGGTCAGCTGTCCTGGCTGTGCTCTCCCAGCTTCTTGTGCACCTGGCAGGGCATGGGAAGCTGAAAAGTCCTTGACTTAGTGTAAACACTACAACTACCTAGCAACAACTGAAAACATCAGTGTGTTATCAACGTTATTCTCATACTAAATTCAAAACACAGCACTATACCAGCTACTAGAAAGAGAATTAACTCTATCCCTGCCAAAACCAGGACACCTTTACACTAAGCTAGTCTTGCAAAAATCTTTTTGAGCCTTTACAAGCCTAGCTGTAAGCAACGAAACAATCAAATATTCTCAGACTTCAAATGGTCCAGGACAACTTTCCTTTCCTTCATTATCTGGAGACATGGTTTTCTTTTTGTAGCCAAATAAGCTTCAAAGGATCACAAACTTGGAAACTGCAAGTTATGTAGGATTATGTAAAATGACTGCAATGAACCCTTTTATTATGAGAATCAGTGTGGTACTCCCTCTGCAGTTCTCACTTCAGTATTTGTTATACACAGAAACGCTAGTAAGTGAAATGTTATGGGATTCATTATGGGTAATTTTATAGGTTGTAACTAAAACCATTGACACTCAATAGAAATTTTAATACAATGCCTTTTGTGATACATGATATTGAATATCATATGTATATCCAAGATAGTTCAGTCATGGTTGTTTCTGTTAACAATGATTAAGGGCAAAATAACATTTGTATTACCGCATAGTTCAACAAATAAGCTGTACAGAAAGACTGAATTCTCATCCAAGAAATATTTCCACATAAGTAAGGAACAATTGCTAAATACTGCTGAACCAGCCAACACAGAATGAGTCTATGAGAATGAGTCTATGCCAGAAAAGTAACAAATGAAACCCTGCTATGTATATTGCTATATGGACCGTTGGGAACATCGTGATTCTGGGTGTTCCTAATGGGGTGCCAGAAATCTTTCTTCTTTCATGGTGGTCAGGGGAAGATACAGAGCACTGCCTTGCTGACTTGTACAAGTAAAAGAAAATGTAATTTTTCTACTTCAGATAAACTGAATAACATATGTTTTGCAGAAGCAAGAGGAGGAGGAAAATCAGCATGGGAACAGACAGCATCTTGATTTATATAACTCCCTTTTGGAGGAAAGGAACCCTTGAGGTTCAGCCAGGGCCTTGAAGTCATTTCTAATGCAAACCAACTTGAGCTCAAAACCAATAGAAAATATTTTTTTAAAAATCCTCAAGTTTTTAGTAAGATTATTACATTTGTAGGAACAGGTGAGCTGATGTGAGAAGAAAACAACTCAGTATCACTACTTCAGAGTTTGTGTGTCCTTGTGCAATATGGCCAAGAACCTGGCAAAAGCTTCCTGGCATCCCCAGGTGAGAACATCTCATTCATCTCTACAGTTTTGTGACACATTCACAAAGGACAGTGCAAAACTGAGGAACCTGTATACTCTATACCTGTAAAGTCCGAGCCCATCAGTGAGGGTCATTCAGATGAAAATCTTCCTCTCCCTGTAAGCCAAGCAGAATCTAAGCAGAATGGCATCTGACCCTTTGCCCTACCATATTGTTTCTTGATCTGTAAGAACTGATGTTTGTTAGACCTGGCCTGAAATGGTTTGTCTGCTTAGAGAGAGAGTAGATGACAATTTCCATACTTGCTAAGCTCTTAAAACAAATACTACATTGTGAAGTGCTGTTGAAATGTTCAGTCCTGCAGTTTTTCATATGACTTGTCTATACCTTGGCAGCTATAGACTCACAGGTCAGTATGGAGGCACATGTTACTGAATCTGATGTGAGAACAAGTGTGACACCACTTACAGGAGATGATAGGTTTCAAATATTAGCTCAGTCTTTGAAGGATCACTTTGACAGGCACTTTGGGGTGTGAAGTCTTACAGATGCATTCTCAGAATAAATAAAAAGAATGTGACACAATGTAATGTTCCTAGTCTGTCATTTTTAACAAGTCATCTTCATTAATCAAGAATCCAAATTGGTAGCATAGGCTTCAAAAAATGGTGAAATACAAAAATCTGTCAGTCTTAGGAAATTATAACAATATTGTCAGACCTTCAGTGCAGACAAAATAAAATTAAAACAAGTTTTACTCTATGGAGTTTGAAAGTCCAAAATGTAGACAGCTATTGAAGCTGGAAATCCCAGAGGAAGTTGTAGAGGCTGCTGTGAAAACTACATTCCAGTAAACATAAATGTTATCCATCACTCAATACAATGCCCCTTCTCGAGTCGCTTTAGAAGTGTCTCCTATTCTACTCTCTGTAAGATCATTTACAAGTTCTATTAAATTGTCAGCAAGTTTTTAACAGGCCTCTTTCTTGCCCTCTAAAGGCTTGTGAGTTAAGTACTTTCTTGGGCAGAACTGCTTATGAAACAGAGCAGCGATTAAGAACTTTTGATCCAAGTCTGTTGCTTGGGCACATGTAAATATTACTTCTAACCTGTAGGATATGGAGAAAGGGATGAAATACACTTGGTAGGATGAATGTTCATGAGTTGAGCATAAAACTCAGAATTTTACTCTTAGCATAGCGAAGCTCTCATACAGACAGAAATATTTGACTTTACAGGTGATTTGCCAAAAGAGTAGGCTTTTGTTTTCCTCCTTCCCGTAAATTAGGGTGTCCTCCAGATGTTTATTACAGCTGTTAGAAACTGCTTACGGGGAAATGAAGAAAAATCTGTGCTGTGCTTAAACCTAAGGGGAGTAGAAAGAGCAAGGGGAGAAAATCCTGTGGTAGAGCAACCTGAACTCACATCAAGAATAGAGGTTGATGGCAGACAGGTAAAGGGAACAAAATCCAAAACAGATTTTGAAGCATCAGGTTGGCCTGGTTGTAACTGCCTCTTCAGAGATTTTAGGCAAAAGTACTTGCTTTGAAAAACATTGGCAACATTTATGGAGCTTGTCATAACAATAAGTCATTTACCTGCTTCCTGAATTGGATTGGTAACAATGATTGATCTGTATTCACAGCTAGTCAGAGATAAAATAAAATAATGGAACTGTGTAACTATTCATCATGAAGAAGCACACAGTACAGTGAATTAAAATGCAGGAGAGGTTCTCAGTAATCATAATTGAACAACTATTCATGTGGCTAGAAATCTAGATTGTAGGAGAGAGAATGAAACACTATTGTCCTCTTAAAACAGAAAATTAATAGATCTTCAAGCACAGAAGTTATGTTCTTATATACTAAACTCCCGTTGCTTGATGGCTGTACTGTAGCTGTGGCAATAAGTAAAAATTAAATTTCTGCAAGAATAAAACTGCCTTCGGGTCTATGCTCTTATCTTGCTATATGGATAATGTAGTTATCGGGCATTTATAGAATATTTACAAACTACAAAACACATTCTTCTAAAGACCAGTTGGGCAAGCAGCCTCAAAATAGGCAGCTCACTATGTCTAGCCTTCACATTTTCTAAGAATGAGAAATATTTCTTGCAGTGTAGAAAGCCTTGTTAATTCCCATTCATACTACATCCCACAGGGATTTTCATGACAGAATTTTTTTCTTCTTTCTCTCTGTGCTGCGGAGGCTGGAAAACCTCTGAATAGTGATCCCTGTGCAGTTAGTACAGCTGTAGCAGTACTGGGGCACTTGTGATGAGACTGGGTTGGGGATACACAGTACCTTGCCCTGTGCTCATGCATAGTTGGGTATTGCTCCACCCCATGAGCCAAACTCTCTGGCAAAAGTCCAGTGAAGAATGAAGGGGTGGGGTGGGGGGAAGAAGACGGGACAGAATAAGCCAAATATAGTTGAGGCAACTAGCTAAGCCAGAATGTAGAGTCTTGAGATTCATTCATGGTTTATCTTCAGGTGGCTAAGGAGGCGAGTGTGGTAATGGACCCATGAAATGACCTAGTAAATTAGACATCTTCTCACCTATCCTTCCATTCTGTGCCAAGGTAATTTTCAGCTTTGTGATGAAGCTAATTGTTGAAGGGCAGCAAAAGGTTGGTAGGACTTCATCCTTAAATGCTCAAAGCTTCTCTGTAATGAGATGGTGAAATTGTGGTAAAGAGAGATGGCACAGGTACTGCTTTCACTTTGTGCTCCTTATCACAGAAATCAGAGTTCTAGTTTTAGTTTTGAATACATGAGCTGCTAGTTTAGAAATTAGCCAGATGTTTGCATTTTCAGCTTCTTTTGTTATGCAGCAGGGTAAAAGGAAAGAGCGCTATTTAGTCAGCCCTAGATTACCAGGGAGTGCTTTGCAGACTGCCTTTTAAAGAATGAGCTAAGTGCTACCATGTTGCTACTGTAAGTTTACTTATTTTTAGATCTGAGAAATGTGTGGTGCTAGGCAGTGTTCCATAGCAATCAAAACAACAGTTATTACAAAAAGTAACAAGCAAGCAAAATGCAAACCAGAACCCCTTGTTGGAAGCATCTATCAATAGACCACACCAAGCCCAACCTACGCCTGAAGCAAAACCAAATTAGAACATGCATTTTTCTTGAAGTCCTATGAACATATCCTTAAAGTTTCCCATGAGGTTTGGGAAAGCTGTTTTGTTATGAATAACTAGAGAAAGTCTAGATTTTCAACGCTGCTTTTAGCCTATCAGGCAAGTATGAGCCTACCATTAACCGCCACCCAAAGTCATACTATGACTTGCCCACTGGGTTCCCATCCCAGTGTTCCTTGGAGTAAAATGTAAGTGCAGATACTCCATCCAAAGGGCTACAGAGATTTAAATTTAAAAAAAATCATTACTGCTTCAACAAGCAGTTTCTGGAGGCTGGGGATGCATAACAGCTTGCAAACCTCATTTTTGGCTAAGAAGCCCTGCTGCGGGTTAGTTATTAATCTTACTCACATCTATTCATTTGTGCCAGAAAATCCAGTGCTGTGTTGTTAGCTTCAGACAAAAGACGTTTTGCTCCTGACAAGTTTTCTAACAGCTTCTGGTAACTGGAAGTAAGAAAGGCCTTCTTGTTTGCCATGAGCGGGTTGCCTTGTCTCTAAATGAGGGGGACTGTGTAAATACAAAGACAGGAAGCAGCATTTAAGCTGGCTAGTCTTAGTGTTTGTGAGATAAAGACAGCAGAGAAAGGAAGGAGCTATGAAGAGGTGTTTTGTTGCTTAGGGTTTTGAGGGATTTGGGTGTGTTAGTTTTTAAATAATCTTGGTGTGTTTCAGAGAAGGTAATCTAAGAATCCTTGCTGCCAATGGGACCATTTACTACTTTGGATTGTATTTGAGCTGTATTTCCCAATCCAGTGGAAGAAATGCAGTAATTTGGTTGTCAGTTGATGTAATTGTTCTTCATGTGTTATTCATTGTGTCTATATGTTCTTTAGATACAGAAGGTAGCAAAGCAAATTCCTCAGCTGAGAAAAGGAAATACTCTTTTAGACTCAAACATTTGTTAGATCTTCAGAAGAGTATTTCCTATCCAATTATGTAGATATGTTGAAGGGAATTTTTCTTATCAGACATTCCCAGTGACAAGGAGGAACTAAGTCAAGGTGATAACAGCAAAAATTACGACATTGCAGGTTCCTGAGCCGGATCCTTTGGGGCAAGAGTCCTGGTGAAGCTTATGACTGAATGAATGTGATACGTTACAGGTTTTAAAAAACTTGACAGTAGTGATAGTATGGGAGAGGAAGTGAATTTAGCCAGAAAAGAGATTACAGATATGCAGAAAGAATATGTTTCAAAAAGCACTTCCTTTTCAAGCAGCCTGTGCAACCAGTACCTGTCAACATTGGAAGCATTTGATCTTCCTGCTCAGTCATAACACAGTGTTGTGGTTTAACCCAGCAGGCAGCTAAAACAACCACACAACTGTTTGCTCACTCCCCACCTGTCACCTGTCCCCCCCAGTGAGATGAGGGAGAGAATTGAAAAAGGTAAAACTTGTGGGTTGAGATAAAGACGGTTTAATAGAACAGAAGAGGAAGAGAATAATAATAATGATGATAAAAGAATATACAAAACAAGTCATGCACAGCACAATTGCTCGCCACCCGCTGATGACTGATGCCCAGCTAGTTCCTGAGCTGTGGTCCAGCCCTGGCCAGTTTCCCCAAGTTATATACTGAGCATGACATCATATGGTATGGAGTATCCCTTTGGCCAGTTTGAGTCAGCTGTCCTGGCCATGTCCCCTCCCAGCTTCTTGTGTGCCCCCAGCCTCCTTGCTGGTGGGGCAGTATGAGAAGCTGAAAAATCCTTGATTTGGTGTAAACATTGCGTAGCAACAACCAAAATATTAGTGTGTTATCAACATTATTCTCACCCTAAATCCAAAACATAGCACTATACTAGCTACTAGGAAGAAAATTAACTCTATCCTGGATGAAACCAGGACACACAGTATATTCCATAAACTCTGCTGACATACAGCTAGAGCATGTCTTTCTTCTGAAACGGTATAGAACTTTGAAGCATTTGCCATGATTCTAGATTAATCGCATCACACCCATAAAAGCCTGAATCAGGATGATATATGGTGAGGTAATACATAAAACTGGGAACCAAAGCTGCTATGTAATTGTCAAATGGGAGGTGCATTTATGTCTGCCTGGGTGGTTGTTCCTGTGTGGCAATGCAGGATAGTAATCCTTCGTCTTTGCCTTTCATTAATTACTAATGAACTAAAGAAATTAACCACAACATTCTTTACAACTCTAAATTTAGAGATCAGTGCTCTGTAAAGAAAAAGTGTTGGCAGTAGAGAGCCTGTTGACAAAGAACTGAAATATTTATTAAAATTAAATAGTATTTCTCTTCAGGAATCAGTGACACGTCTCAGAACTGAGGCATTGAGGCTGCAGAATTTTTACATGCACAGAAAAAAATTCCTAATTCTTTTAATAATTTGGTCATTTTCAATATGAAGTGTATTTAGATAAGACTTAAAATCCCATATTCCTTGACATCTATAAAACTCTTATAGTTTATTTCAGATAGTAGGTGGTACAAAGCTAATTTGTGATCTGTGTTATATCTCAGTTATATGAAAAAGGATGCAGTTTATTTTTTAATTTTCTGCAGTTAGAAGAAGTTTGTGAATGGTATGTCCAATGTGATTGAGAGTCAGAAAATACATCCAAAGATATAACAATTAGTGTTTGTCCAAAAAGTTGAATAACGATTTTATTCAATGTTTACCATAATTCTCTTTGAAAAATTGAGTCCATTGATTTTTCCATGTGTATTATGGAACCTTGTCTAGAGAACGGACACTCTGAAGAGCTGATACGATCTGTTGTTCCAGTTGTAGTTTTCAGTTCAAAGACACCTATTTTACCAGTAATAAAGGTGACTGAGCCAAGCAGTCAAGAAGATTTGACTACCTGCAGCTGCTAATCTGTCATCTGTCACAAACACAAAATTGATCAGCAGGCCCTGATTAAAATCTCTGTGGGTCTTCTAGAAGGGATGGTATATTCTATATCCATTTTGTAGCAATTTTTTACAGTTCTTGGCCATGCTAGTTGAAAAACTGGAGGGATGAGGGAGGAAGGAAAGAGTTCAGCATTTTGACCGGCCTTTATGAGATACAGAGTGAAAGTTTCAGAAGTATTTTAAAAATCAGCTATGTAAAGTTGTATAAACACCTAACTGCATTTTTAGCCATCAAAATGATCCTGAAAATCTTGCTCTGAGTCATGTCGGTTTACTTCCAGTAAGTTTTATACCTCTTCTCTAATTCTGTAATGTTCTGTTACACTCATATTAAAGGTTTAGCTTTTCAGAGGCGATTCCTCATCTTCCTGACTGTTGCTAAATGAAACTCAATTCAACATGTGTCAGTAGCCTTGGGGGGGGAAGATGGCAGAGCGGTGGCACCAGAGCAGTCTCCGCTAGGTAAAACATAGCGTGGGTTTGTGTACAAATGCAAGCAGAGCTGTGTGAGGTAAATGAGGATGTAAGGGAATTAGTGGTGACGGAGAAGAGGAAGAACAAAGAGCTAGACTGCAAAGGTAACAGAAAACAGTGGAAAGGGCCAGAAGAGGAAGAGCACTGTGTCGCTGAACTATACTTTTCCTCACCGAATGTCTTCAAGAGTGATGTGGAAGTGTTTTGTAAATACCTTTTGCTCCGCAACAGCATCGTCCATATGACCCCTCCTTTCTTATACCTGCATTTTAGCACAGCCTCGGTCTAGTTATTCGAAGTGCTGGTTGCTAACAGAATGTTAGCAATACTAGTAGGTATACTTGTTCAAATCTACTCTCAAGTTGTGTTTTCCCTTTAAGTTTCTTTGGGTATTTAGGGAGGTAGGATGTAGGATGTTGTTTTTAGCTGCCGAGTGCAGCATGACTGGCCTGATCAAAAATCTGGTGAAATCAATGGGAAAAATTTTATATGCCCTGGATGAAGTATGTTTAAAACCAAGAGATACCTTTGTTCAATCTATAATAGACTAAAAAGAAGCACTCGGGAAAGAAAATATGAGAATGTTAATATTGATTCTTCTACTGCCATTGCTCGAGCCAAACTCTGACACTATGCATTGCCTTTGCCTCAAGCATATCTTCCAAAAATTCATTGTTAGTTTAATAAAGCAGATACTTTCTAGTAACTGGAGAACTGAGGTGGGAAGTTTGTGTAACAGCACAAGGCAAGTTCAGCAGGCCATGTCCGTGAAGAGTATGGCTGGGTGTGCAAGTATTTCTACAATGTTTATTGGCTCTACACAGTACCCTGTGAATGTGGCTCTCAAATCTGCACTTCCTTTTGCTGACAGGTTGGGCGACGCCAGGCCACACATTTGCATACTTCTGGCACTTTGGTTAGTCTGTGTGATAGTAGTTTGCATATCTCTGTGCTTACTGTGTGCCTGGGATCTTTGGTTCATAATCTTGGATCTGTCACCAATACTCAGCTCACTTAGGAGTGAAAGTACTCTTTGGATTTCAAATGTTAGAAGGTTTGTGTTTCCATAGTGCTTTTGCAGTGTATTGCTAACAAAAACTTCCACTTAAGACTTAAGGTAGCACATGCAAAGACATTTTACACATTTTTCTACATCCCTATTTATGACCAAGCATTAAGTTTGTTTATTAGGGACACACTGCAGATAGAAAGGAAAAGCTTAACACCAGTGATTTGAATCCCAGAGGAGCCCTTTGTGAGTAACCATGCATATTGAATCCATTAAATGACAACAAGCTATCACATACCTGTATGAAAGTGATATTACAGGTTATTCCTGAAAGTATTCTTTTTTTCTTTCTGTTTTTTAAAGGATTTACTGTGTGAGACCATTGTCCTACAAAATTTTTTGGAGACGAAGTCTTCTGAGGGAAGACTGTCATTCCTGAATGATTGCTGGCTCAGATTTCCATCTTAAGCTTTCATCCATCACATTGTACAGCGCAATCTCTCCACCTATTCACAGGATACAAATAGGTAAAAGTATAGAGATAATGACAGCAGGACAGTTATCTAGCTATCGCTTTTTAAACAGATGGAAATGTACTCTAAATAGATGTTAAATCTAATTATTTTCAAGCTATAATATGCTGTTGAAAATCAGATCTTTTTGTTGATTTAGTACTAACCAGATTTTAAATTAGCATTTCAGACCAAATTCTAGACAGGTATATACATATATATGTATATGTACATAGTGTTATCATAGATCAATAATGCTCTTTATTTATTTTTTTTTTTAATTAACAGTTATTAGAAGTTCTTACAGAAGTTAAGTTTAGCCTTCATATAAGGATACAGAGTGTTGTTGATTTAGCTCCTGCTCTTCCACACAAATATATGCATTTGGTTAACATAATTGTGTGAGATGGTATAATTGACTTATCTTTTATTATGTTTATCTCCTTATATTACTTTCATATGTGTTAAAATGTATTGGAGCGGGTGCTAGAAGCTGTGGGGTTCTGGGGAAGGAGTTGCCTTTTTTTTTTTTTTTTTTAAAGAATTTCAAGTTCATTGCAGGAAAGGGTGCATTATGATTAAAAAAATTCTTGAATAGTCTGTTGGGATGATTAATACAAACACTTAATTTGATCCTTAAAGGGGGGTTTTCAAAGTAGAACATCTCTGAGCTGGGCAGGAAGGAACGGGAAGGAGATAACAAGGAGACATTGGCAGACTAGAAAAAAAAAATCCTTTTTGAAAGCTTAGGAAAACTTCGGCTAGCCTGGAAAAATACAGTTTTGTTTATAAAAAAAGAAATATTCAGGAATGTAGTGTTTACTGTTTGTTGTAATGTTGAAGCTTACAAATAAAAATTAAGTATACCCCAGTTTAGGGAGAGCAATTTGCTTCTAAAACCAGTGAGCTTGATTGTTTTTACCAACAAAGTAGTTTACAGCAGGCCTAGAATATAGTTTTGAAGTTACAACCAACTGGTAAGCTTGCTATGACATTAATGACTGTAGGTAACCTGAAAGAAATATTTCATCTTTTTATATCCAAGTGTTTCTTTGCCAAACTGAATTCTCCCATGGTAAAACAGGTTGATGTCATTTTCTAGGTGGGTAACAATACTACCATACTCAGCTAATAAGTGGATTTGAGGGAAGGTGTGTTACTATGGGAAAAGCTGCCAAGGAAATATAGGGAAATGTATGGATTATAGACATAGTACTGGGGAGAGCCGTACTAATTTTAGTGAGTTTAATTAATAAATAAATAACATTATTTTAGAGATTATAGAAGGAATATGGATAATTTCCATCCTTGCAAAGGCAGAGAACACAAAAAGCCAAGTGTCTTAGGACTGCTTCAGTTTCTCCACTAGTAGATGAATATCTCCATGAGTACTATGCAATAGACCTTATTTCCAAAAAATGTATGCTTAAGCTTTAGATGTGTTTAAAGAACTGTCAAAGCATTTTCCTTGCTTTACTCTCTTTTGTCTCATCCTTTCCTCTTGCCCATACATACATACCTACAGCTGAATATATGGTGTAAGCTTTAAATGCAGCAGGCCCTTGTGATAAGCTATAAGACTTTATGGTGTTTCACAGCTCACAGTGGAAATACTCAAGGTGTGAATTGGAAAGCTATTAGCAGTAAATACTTATTGTCATAGCATTAGTATACATAATTCTGAACTATACTTGACTACAGAAAACTTATTACTCCCATACCAATCTTTGTCCTGTGAGACTGGGGTCAGAGGAAGAAAAGCACTTTAAAAATAATTGTTCCCTTATATATTATTTCCTCCTTAGTTATTTTAGTTGGTTTTTCCTTCTGTTTCAGTTTTATTCTTTATCAGTCATGTGTTTCATATGTGGAGAATTTCTCCTTAGCAGGGTTTTGATTTCTCCCTGAGAACAAATGAAAAATTTGCACACATTGAAAAGAAGTCAGTGAGAGAAGTAACATGTGGCACTCAATTTTCTAAAAACCTATCAGACAATAGGGCCGGAGCATTTTTTGAACTCCAAGGGGCGGAGTGGTTTCTTGTAAAGTGCTTTGGACATCATAGATGGCTTTTCCATGGAGAACTGGCAAAGCAGTCCTGAATTGCCAGTATAGGGATTTGGATGTGTAGATGTGAAGGGTGGCAATCAAGTATTTGCAGGTTTGTAGCTGTTTATTTTGCCAGTTTTCAAAACTTGTGACTCAGAATTTAGACAAAAGAATCACAGAAACAACCAGAATGTTGGGGGGGGGGGTGGGGGTGGTGTTCCCCTTGGGTTGTGTATATTTGTATTTTGAGGCCAGAAGGCTAGAAATAGGTTGTAAAGGGTATTATAGGATCTTAGCCCAATTTTACAGGATTGTCTATTTTTATGGCTGAGAAACTTGAACTGATACTTGGAACTGACACTAATATATCATGCAAAACTTCTGGGATTAGAGTTATACTTCCTCTTAATTCTTGAACTTTAAAGATGTCATGATTAAGGCATGGTAAAGCAAACAAAACAATTGTCATATGCAAAACATAGGTTTCACTATGTGATAAACATGCACCTAAGGAAGTCTAAACAGACCCTAAGAATAAGTTGTTACTCGCAAAAGCACAACACAATTTTAAAGCAGATAAGGTGAGTAATTAAGGAAAGTATATTGCTTCTGAAGCTCTGAAAGATAAAAGTGCTTGGGTCAGCTGCCTCTAATTTTAAGCGTTTCTTCACCATAGATGCAAACTTCAATACAAAGTGGCCAGCATATTAGACCAAAGAAATTATTCATGAAATTTGCTCAGTAAGCAGTTTCTAAATGTCACTTCCCTGTGTAACTTGATAAACTCACACAGGCAGGAGTCTGTTGAACTGTGCAGTAATTAAACATGTCATAATAAGCTTGATTCTCGAGTTTTGTGTTTTCCAGTTTCCTAACTTAAAATGACGTGATGCAGACTGCTATATTCTTCTTTTCTTGCTGGGTTTCATACAGCTATTATGGCTTTACTCTGTCATAGGTGAAAAATTTTTGCTAGCATTTAAGAATGCTTTTCACTTCAAATTGTGGTTCACAACTCTGAAATGAGTTCACTTTCTCAATCAACTAAGCACTCAGTCATGCGGCTTCTGTGAAAGCTTAAGTTACTTGCATTCAGGCTGCCTTTTCCAAATAATGAACAGCTGTCAAGCCATTTCCAGGCTTGGCAATCTTTAAAGACACATGGCTGCATTTTGTCATTGGATACAGTTTTGACAGGGATTAGGCAGACCTGCTTAGGAGATAGAATTTGGTATCTCCTTATTTCTCCATCTTTTCTCCTCTCTCAAAAGTATCACAAGCATTACTGCTCTGGATTGATATTAATAGAATAATCTAAACTACACGAAATAAACATTTAGAAAGATTTAGCTTTTCCAGAGAGGCTTCCTGCAGCAGGGTACATATCAGTCACCACAGGCAATACAAGGCTGAATCATAGCACAACTTAGCTATTGTATAGAAGGAGCATATACTTTCCCAGGCAAATATAACTCAGGTCACTTCAGACTCCTGGCATCAATCCCTTTAGGGATTAGGTTGTAAGCATGCAAATTGACATGTTTGAATTTACAAAAATTCCAATTTCAAATGCAAACATGCTTGAAATAAGTTTTAAAGTTGATATATTACAGCAGTGGCTACTGAAATGAGTTATCTGCTTGAATCTGTGTCAGCTAATCCTTAGTCTGTTCCTTTCAAGATAATCTCCCATTGACTTCCAAGGAAACTGTGATCATGATGTTCCCACAATGCACTAGCTTGCAAATCTATATATGCTATCTGGGTCTCACGTCACCAGGAGGCTGTCACTAGTCCAGTACTTTGTGCCAGAAAAAGGCTTGGTGCAGTTTATTCCTACATAGGAGAAAGGGAATGGGAACAAGTGCTGACCAAGTCTCAAATGTCAGAAGTTTTTTGGGAACACAAGGCAGAGCGATGGTGTAGTGTCAGGATGGAATGAAAAATAATGATATTGCACGAAGTGCATCAATTTCACTGAAGTGCAAGTTCTGAAAACTAATTTAATCATCCAACACACCATTACAGGGTTTAGAAAGAAGCATTTGTTTAAAAATGAGTGACTAGAAAGAGAGTTTATTAGAATTTTGAGTGGTGATCCATATTTGTCACTGGTTTTCTGCAACTGTGTGAACTATCTTGATCATTGATGTAGCAGATTGGATCAGGTGCTCCTAAGATTCAGCTGCCCTTTCCACTCAGACAGCATCAAGTAACCAAAACAAGACAGCATGAAGAATTACATTGCTAGTGGCAATGAGCAGTGAGAAACACAGAAAGAACCACACGTGGGTCAATGTTTCAGGTCCATGAAGTACATTTTCAGAAAGCAGCTAGATTACCAAACGAAACAGGGCACAACCATCACTTTTTAAAAAAAAAAAAGAAAAAAAAAAGAAAAAAAAAAAGAAAAAAAGGACATCCTTGCAAGGCTTTTCAACAACTACTGGTCTGGCACCAGTAAATAATAGCCTGGTGAGGAAATGCAAGCAAAATTTGGGTACCGCTATTAGCAACTGTTGTCTATAAAGTCATCTGTATGACTGTCCTGGTGGCTGTAGAAGACTGCTGCAGTTCTACTTATGGAAGAGTAGAATATGCTGAGTACAAAGTGTGATACATCACCAGCTGAATGCTTCCAAATGACTGGGGAAAGTTGACAAAGCAGAAGATGAAATTAAATTATGACATCAGCTCACTTTCATTCAGGGGACCATGACACAAAAGGATTATCTTCCCCTTGCACTAGGAGAATTCAGTTTCTGGTCTGAACTCCTCATAAAGGCAATGAAATGGTCTGTGTCACTTACTGTACAGAAACATTCTGCATGAGGAAGATATACCTGTATGGGGAGAATGACGATGGCTTTAATTGTAAAACTAGGGCTCCTAGCAAGGTGGGTAACTCTCCTCAGTTTACTAGAAAATAGTTGTTTCAGGTTCTAGAGGGAGTCTGTTTAAATGTGTTCTGGTCCATTTTCCTAAAATAGTCTGTTTAAGGGATAAACTACAAGTGCACCATACCTACATAATTTAAAATCAGCCTATTTGTTTTTCATGCACTAGACCAAAAATGTGAGGAGATGTTGCGTTACATGTAACTCCTTTACTTGTTCTACTTGGCTGCATATTCACAATCACTTGGCAGAGGCAGTTTATTAAAAGTAGCTGAGCATCAAGTAGAAATGGCCACAAGATGCTGTTTGGTTTTGTGATTATTAGGAATTAATACTGTTAATGGGAATTTCAGATGTGCTAGAAAAAAGTAATGGCTCAATGGTTACATTAGAAATATTATAATAGTGGTATTAAAAATGTATTTAAACCAGGACAATTGATTCCTACAGAAAAAGTAGTGAAATGCAACAGATGTAATTAGAGACTTAGATGATGTTTAGATAAAATTTTTGCAAAAGATTTCTTGGGTAAAAAACAGGAGTGGCCATGCTGTACCAAAACTGGTAGTAATTTCTGGGAGCATGTGATTGTCTCCACTCTGTTAGCTTTTTTTCTTTCCCCCTCAGTTAACATTGAGGCAGGGGGGAAACATATTTTTAATTTTTTTGTCTATTACACCTATTGTCTATTACACCTGTTTACTTGTATGAGGTACTTTGAAGCCTTACTCAAGGTCCAGGGTTATTTGCAATGTAAACATGAATAAGATTGATAATCTGCCTCATGAAGTTCCATTAAAATGAATTTAAAACCTACAAGAGAAATTCAAAAGATTTGACCTTATTATGGCAACCATACATAAACCCAATCAGAATACAGCTGGAGAGTGCTTTACATGTCCAGACCCATCTCATTTGTCTGGAGAAGTAAAGCCTGGAGAAAACAGGTCACGGTAATATTGCTTAAGAAGTTCTACAATGTCCTACATTACTGTTTTGCAATTCTGTAAAGAATCTATATTCCCAAATACTGTATAACACCTATGAGACAACTTTGGAAGTAAAAATTGAAGAAAGAAAACAAAATACAAAGTTTTTCTAAACAGTCTTGAAAATGTATTTGAGAAAAAATGGAGTATTTCTTCACTTTAAGGGGTTAGGAAATTCCTCAGTTTACCAACAGATTGTCTCCTTTTACATACTTGGGTCAGTCATGCCTCCCACAGAGCGTGAAGGATGTTTTTTTGAGAGGCAGTGGAATGGCAAGATGTTTCTTCACATGGGGAAATAATCTATAAAGATATTTAGAAGGGGGCAGAAGAGCAACACCCAGCTGCCTAACAGAAAATTCTCAAGCTGAAGAATCTGACAGCTGTCAAAGTTGGTGGCTGTGAGAGTTGATTGTGACACGAATGACTCGGGTGAGGTCCTACCCACAAATTATTGCAGCAACTTTCCTGAGTTGCATCTTTTCTTCTAAAACTTTTCTAAAACTTTTATGAATGCGTTCCAGGCAAGATATAGATGAAGAAACATCATAACTGGTTGATGCCTTCAACCTATATTTTTTTCCTATGTATAACATAATTAGCTTTTGCAAATGTTAGTACTCTCTACAGTTCTGCTCAGCTGTAGGCAGGTGGCAGAATGGCCCCAGGAAAGGTGTTAAAATCAAGCCAAAAGAAAAAAATATTTTACTGTTTTCAGCACCACTAAGACAACTTACATTTCTTGATGCAGCAATATGTAGTTTTGCATGGACAATAACACTCACTTCCTGCAACTTCTGAGAACAGACTAAAAAATGTACAGCTGTTTACTGAAGGAGAGCACAGCCATGGGGATTTTGTAGCTGCTCTTCTGGTAGTTGCAGCAGTTTGGCAATAAGCAACAACAACAAACAAATCCATTCTCTGCAGGATACACTGTAAACAGTCAAATATCAAAAGAACTAAATCCTTTTTTTTATTCCATTATTGCAACAACAGCATGTTTAATTAACTCCTTGAAATGCGATCTTTTGGGCTGTTAACCTTCTTCAAAATCCTCTTTGTTGATCCCTCTTTGCTGTTGTTCTGACCTTTCATTACAAGGGCTGTCACAAGGATTGTTCTGAATATTAACCATTACTTAGAGAAAAATGGAAGACCAAAAGAAAATTACAGAATTTATTACCAAAGGAACTTCATCTCTTCAGCATAGCAGCCTGAAATATTTGGACTCAAGGAAATACTTTTGAATTGGCTGACTCAAATTTGACTAATATTAGCAAATTAGCCACTGCCAATGCTGTATTTTAATTCACAGGTTTCTCATGAAGAGGTCACCTTTTGCTCTGTCTGACTGTCAGTGAAGTATTACCCTGAGAAGATGTGTGTGTTAAGATGTATGCAGTGGAGTATGTCTAATGGTATTTATCCTGTGTCCTTAATTGGCTGAGCATGTCTCACATGATTAGAGAGGTCAGCTCAGCAGAAACCCCATTCTCCCTCTTTTTCAGCGTGAGAAGCATCTTGATCAGTGAATTAGTTTTAGACCATTAGTTCAGGTGTTACAACACTACTGGTATTTCATGGGGTAATAACTGAGGGAAAATATCACTCCAAAATATGATGCTGTCTAGAATTAACATAATAGTGGAATTGCTAAACCACTGGTCTCAAGAGGTCATTCTTAGCCTTGCCATCTTTTCCAAGTAGCATTTCCAAAAATTATATGTTGTAGCACATCGGAGGACAAAATCTAAATAGACATTTGCCATGAGCAACCAATCTACAGAGCTGAGAGGAGATGACCATCTAGGGAACCAAGAGGAAGGATGTGGTAGTCTGTGACAGCTGCAGAACCTAGTCGTGGTGCTCCTGTTCAATCCTGCTTGCAGAGTCATGGAGATCTGCCTTGAACTGCTAATTTTAACCCAGAAGAAAATGCGCCCAAGTTCACCAGTTCGGGAAAACACAGTGTGGCACCATCCCTGGACAATAGGCATGAATGAGACCTAAGAGAATGGTCTAGAAGGCAGAAAGCCAAAGATACCTGTCAGGACAAAGTTTATAGGTAGAGTTAGTGGGGGAAAAAAAGGGAGGGAAAAAAGGGAAATTAGACAGCTTTGGGCATGTTTGTATACAATCACTTGTATTCCTGGAAATTTATCTGATTTTTTTCCAGCTACCAATAAATACTGCCAATATCCTTAAACCCTGTCTACAGCAAAATACTGCTAAAAATATCTTGTACTTTCTCAGAAATATGAATGTCTTTCTCTCCAAAGGAGGCTTTAAGTGCCAGAGAACACAAATTATTTGGCTGTAAGTGATCATCAGCTAGACCTCTCAGGAAACATTGTGAATTCAGCCAGAGACACGCAGATAATTTCATGCATTGATGCAATATCCTTTAATCAAAATTATCCCAAAATGCTTCACAAGTTATATTAAATACATAGCGACTATATAGGACTGAAAAGCAGGGGAGTGAAATGTAAGTTTTCTTAAGGATTGATGTAGCAAGCAAAGAAGTAATGAAAGATATTAAGTAGAATGAAATCTTGGTAGTGTTGCATTGAATGTAGTTAATGTTTAAAATGAGATCTTTTTTTCCCACACTGGCTAGTAAATAACTTCTATGAAAAGCTTGATGAGATGCAAATAGTTGCACATAGCATGGAAAGTAGTAGAAAATAACAAATATTGTGGTTTACTCAGGAATACTGACTTTTGGTTACAGAATTTTTGGGCACTTAATGCCTGAATGCTTTAAGGGTATTTGGCTTGCTGACAGAATTTTATCTCATTAGTTCCTGATGGCCAAGAAACTCCTTTTCATATTCATTTATTTCCTCTAACTTATACTCATTTATAACCTGAACTCCAGGGTTGCTTTCCTGAGTATCTCTCTGACAAAAGCAGTTTGTAAGTTATGGATCTATCAGACCTGTTACTATTGTTCAAATACTGTGGAAGACCTGTAATAAAATGCAAAGTAAAACACTCACCATTTCAGCTGTATCTTTCAGTGAAACAGGAGCCCTGGCTTATCTGAGCTTTCAAATAAATGAAGGAAGATGGGCCACCTGTCATGGCAGTGAAGAGTTTTACCTAAAGCAATTTACTCTCTTAGAATGAAAGATATTTAAGGTTGCCTTGAAAAGTTAGCTGTTTGCTTCTTTCAGAGAGAATACTAAAACAAAGAATTCATATGCTCCCTTTTCTAACAAGTTGACTGGTATAATTTAAATAGACCACTGAATACGCTTCTTAAAAATCTATATTGCATCCAAATGTTTTTTGTATTAGGGCTTCTTAGACCATGGGAACAATAGGGACATAAAAAAGGGAGTTTCAGATAATGACACTTTTCTCTTTTCTTGATTTGTTTTGAATAATTAGGCCTGCTGGTATCTTTTTCCCCCTGAATTTTCTGTTCCAAAAATCGGTTGTCAGCTTTGAGAAATTAGTCACTTGACACTTTTTGTTGTATTTTTTATTTCTTTCATTTAAACTGTGTGGGGTTTTTTATATTGTTTGCTCCAGAAAGGCTGCATGCTCACCAAATTGAGTTACAGTTTCATTTTATTTTAAAAAAGAGGAAAAGATGAGTTATTGAAAGCACAACTGCTAAAATTATTTTCTCTCCCTTTAAAAGGGAAAATGTTTTAAAATACCCTCAATTGTAGTTTACAGAAGTCCTTTCAATGAATACTTCAATCTGCTGCGGAAGAACAAGTAGCTAACTACTACTTTTCCATAGGCTGCTTGGTCTTTGGACCTAATGTAGTCCAAGGTCACTAGGTCATGATGAAAAAGTAAGAAGAAAGGAATTGGGAGTCTTGGACTGGAAGCAGCCCTTTTGCCAGATTAATATATTTGCCAAGCTACTAGTATCCTCTTAATACCGTGACCTTGTATGGAAATGTTGTAATAATACTTGTTTTGTGAAGAAAGCAGTTAAATTCTGTGCAACCATCTTAAAGCACAGAAGGGAACAGTGCTGTGGCACACAGAAAGTAAAATGTATTTGTAACTTCATTTAGAGGGAATCAGGAGACACGGATAGGAAGATTGTTATTTTTCAACCAACAAACACTAGCAGTACAAGAGACCATTGTGTCAAATTTACTTCCTTGAAACTGTGTGGAAAATTCTATTTCTATCGCATGAAAATATTTGAAATTTCAAAAGAAATTCCTATTCCACATGTAGATGCAATGAAAAAGTGTAAAATATTTGGGAAGGAAAAAAAGAGGGAGGGAATACTGTGATCATCTCTCAATTTTTAGTCCCGTGATTGGGGATCTCATTTGATATATGGAGACATCACAGTTCAAATTCCTGCTACACCATTCTCCCACTTTGGAGGACATCCACCATCCCCAAGGGACTGTTTTCAGTTTTCTTAGGAGGGTTGTTCTAATTAGCCAAGTCCATAAACTTGTAAGCTTACCAAAGATGCGGACAGATCCAAATAGCAAAGTGAACCTTTGCAAGGCAGTAGGAGCCCTCTGCATGGGAAGCAGTGGCTGGTGCTCGGGAAGTGTGGAAGCGTGTATGCACTGCACGGGGAAAATATTGGTTGTGATAGAGTGATGGAAGTAGTGCGATTTGTGACTTCCTGAGGATATGATCAGATATAAAACCCAGAGTTGGAGAAGACTTGGAAAATGAGGCATTTCTTATTATTCTTTGAAGTTTGGTGAAAGAGATCTGTGTGATTTTTAACTTTTTTTTTGCCATTATGATGAAGTCCCAGTGTCTCCATGCAAGCAAAAAGAGTCAGTGGCTTAAAGGAGATACACTGTAAACAGTAAAAAGTAACAGTGCAACCGGCACAAAGATTTTCTGAAAGGATTTAATTGCTAACCTGGGATCAATTACATAAAGCAAGATACTCGAGTGACCTTAGTGCAGTGTACCACCCCAACTCTGTATCTGATCAGACACACTTCACTTAAAAATATGTTAATTCCAACGAAGAATACCCAGGGCTTGGTGAAGATGTCCAGGTGGTTGTGGTGTTGAAATGTATCGTTCTGCAAGCCCAAGACCACAGCGTTACGTGGCTGGAAGGTGAGCAAAAGGCCCACAAAGTTTGGTGATGCTGGTCTCGTTTCCAATTTACAGCAGCATAATTTGGTGAAAGCCAGTGAGGCCATACCACTGCAAACCTAAGACAATATGGTAACAGGTTTGGAAGATCTCTTTCCTAATTAAGGAATATCTTTCCTGCTGCTAGGACATTTAGATATCTCTTATAGTAATACATATCACATAAAAGTGATGAAAATTTCCTCAGCCTGACAGCTTGGCTCCTACATACAGAGCCAGCTGAAAAAAAGTGCTGTGACACTGCAAGACTAATTTTTCATTGTCTGGCAAAGTTCAGGATACTTGAGATTTTATGGGTAACATATGGCAAGATTTTTAAGATAAACAAAATGCCTAGTTGCTTTTCTTTTTTTTTTTTTTTTTTTTTTTAATTTGTTTGGTTTTGCTTGGAATGAATATTTGCCTGTATCTGGAAACATGTTTCACCATGGCCAAATAATTTCCCAATTCTCTGTTAAAGAATATTTGCATAAAGAAGTATCTGGAACCAGTTACTTCTATAAACAGGTGTTCAGTGTCCAAGTCTAAATCACTCTTGGCCTGTGTAACAAATTCTCACATCTGATGGCTGTTTGATGGTGTTGCAATGCTGCTTAAAATTGTTTCAAACCATCTAGTTTCAGAATACAAAATTAGTCTAATTTTATACTAAATAGTTTACAAACATCAGCCAAAATTATTTCAGTGCAACAGTATCTTATTTATACTTACACACTATCAACGCAGCTTTTTAAATAGTTGATTTTGATCCAGTGTAGTGTATCCTTATCACTCTAATGTAGACACCTGCAGAGTGTGATAGTCTTTTGCTTCTTACAAACAAACAGATCTGAAGAAAACAGTATAACCTGGATACAAGTAAGGGGAGCTGAGTGGGAGGAGAAATCAACAAAGACATGCAAAAAATTAATAACTAGCATGCATATTTAATGAATTAAAAATTGTTCGCCACAAAAAGTCATGAGAATATCCTGAAGGTCCAACAGTCTCTAAACTTAAATGGCAACAGACTATTCATCTTATTTTGAGGTAGTACTGCTACAAACTGTAGTTTAGATATTACACTATTTTTCATAATGAAAGAGAGAAGCATTACCTTGGGGGGAAATGTAAATAAAACTATCAATTTGTATGTTAATTATATGAGTTTATTATTGCACATTAAAAAATGAGTCTGCTGTCTAGTGTCTCAAGATAAAATCTAACAAAGAAGTATTACGTCTTTTCAAATAGTAACATTTTTGTGATCATGCTACAGACTACACTTATGCAGGCAGGGTTAGCTTCTTGGTGCTTACTGGCTTTTTTTTCAGCCAGAGGACTTAACTTGCAGAGCGTTCTGTGGAGTGCATACTTCAGTTTCAGTAATGTATGAAGCTTGGATGCTTTCCAGCTTAGAAAATTTGTCATGTATAGCTGATACCCATTAATCACTACTGGTCAGAAGTTCATCCTCTAAAAACTAACTTTAAAAAAAAAAGGCTGTGGAAAAGAAAGCTATTGGTATGTTCCCAGAAAGCTACATGAGATGTTAGGCTGTGAAGAAGGAATGGCCATAGCGTATAGGTCCAGTCAGAGGGAAGAGACATGAAATATCACTGTGATTTCAAGCAGAACCTGAAACAACTGCAGATGTGAGACAGGAAAACTAGCCAAACCTACATCACCAGAGAAGAGGGAAGGGAGGTGGGGGTGAGAAACAAGTAAAATGTTTTAAAGTAAGAAAATAGATGTAAAACATTTTCCCCAAGGCATTAAGAGACCAGGTGCTGTGCCTGTAAACAGTAAGAGACTAGCAGGGAGTAACTTCAGATCCTCAACTACCATTTTGGACTAGCCATTCAGGTAAACCTGAATGAGAACCAGATGCCAAACAAATCTCTTGAGATTATAGTCAGTAACAATTACTCATAAGAAACTGTAAATCTGCTGTCAGGAAGTGACATTTATGGAAGGTAGTACAGTGTCATTTCAGGGCATAATCTTTGATTTGAGTCTCTTGAAGGGTGAGGGGAAATAAAGAAGAAAAAAACCAAAAACCCAACAAAACCCAAACACCTCAAAATTCAAGTGTTTCGAGTTGTCTGTTGCAATTGATAAGCTGAGGAGCAGGGGAGTCCCATCAGTTAGTTGTTAGTTGCAAGGCGGCCAAATTTCTATTTTGTGAAACCTTTTATTGTTTTTAGTTTCACAAGAAATAACCATAAGGATTTAGATTTAATTTTATCCAAGTAATAAAAAAAAAAAAAAAGTTGTTTCCTTTCTAGTTTTCATGTTTGAATTTTTCAAACACAACTCTGAAGTATCTGATGTTCTGTTGTCACTTGAGCAGACAGGATGTTTAGGGGAACTATTTAATAGTATAAGAGCTGCATTTATAGCAGCTGAAGAGCTATTGCCCTGCTCATAGCTATTTTTATCAATGAAGTAAATTACTACTGTAGGAGGACCACAATTAATTCTGAGGACTAGGAAGATGAATACACAAATATCTGAGTTGATAAGATCAATAAGATGTAATATAAAATGTATTTTTCTCTATCGTTCCAAAATTGTTGCTCATCTATTCTCCTTTTCTCTATATTTGCACTGTTGCAAAGGATTGCTTGTTTGAAAGAGAAGGAAAGGAAAAGAGAAGAGGAAGTCTTTCCAGGCCTGTGGGCTGTTACCAGATAACCTGCATGTTATGGGTGACAACTGTCTAATTATTTAATCCGAACACATTGCGCAGTTATGTTTAATGCAGTCAGTAAGAATATCTTCTGAGTGAAACCTAGCTCTGATGGAGTACAGGTCTAAAATGTCATTTGTAAATTGTCCCTCAAACAAATCAAATTTACTGAATTTCAGGCTAAAATGAACGTTTGTCAATGATATAAACAAATGAAAATGACCTTTTATAGAAATATTCTTAATTGTGTTTCACTGCGTTTATCACAAGTGAGTCTTAGTGTGCATTTTTTGGAAAAACCTCACCAAGGCATAAAACAAGCCTCCGATGAGAAAATCTATTTGTAACCTTTAATTACAGTCTAAAGCTTTATGAAATATTTTTGCACTGGTATACTAGTCTAGGATTTTGCACTTGCAAAAACTTTTTAGTTTGATTTCACACCTGAGTTTTGCTCTGCGTTGGTAATCCTGAATTGGATTGGATTGAATCCTGGTTGTCATAATAATGTCCTCAAAGGTTCAGATTTAAGTGTGTGCTGTTGTCTCTGGATCCTATTTCATTCTATGTCTTATTTCCTGAATGACACTTGACTTGATTGGCATTTTGAATCTTCCCCTTGAGTAGAATACACAAATTTACAGTGGGTTTGTTCTCTCTCTCTTTTATCTTAAAAATAATTGAAAGCCAGATGTTGGGTATTCGAATATTCTGTATATTGGAGAAAACTTTTTGTGCCTAATGAAGGGCTCTAAGAGGTGCAAATCTGGTTACCTAATGAATATTCAGGAAAATACTAAAAAATAATTTAAAAAAGAACTATCAACTGATTGTAGATTATCAGAACTGCACTTTTGCTAGGAAATAACACCCCTATTCACTGCTGCATTCTTTCATTCAGATTGCTAAACTGTTGGAAAAGTATATTCTTTTCTTGCTGCCCTCCAAGTAATGTTTGTATTCAATTGTAGAACTGTTTCTAGCAACACCGGTACAAAACTTTGGTTGGTTAAATTACCTAACTTGTGTTTTGATCCCAAATGTATTTTTCAAGTCTCACATGTACTTTTAGTTGGAAAGAATTAGCACTTTATTAAGCTATTTTAACTAAAGCACAAAAGCTCCAGCTGAAATGAACATATTCCTTAAAGAAATCCAGGCTTTGACAGTCCAAATTCAAGCATCTTTACAAAATTGTGTAGTCTAGGGGTGTTACATTGCCAGTGTGCATCTGTCACTCATTGATCCAGACTCTCCAGATACTTCTCCCCAGGTTTTCTACAATTATCAAAGTTACCCTCAGGGCAAGAGACCAGAAGGTAGGCAGTGAACTTTGGTTCCTCACAGCTTTCTGCTCAACAGCTTCTTTTACTTCTCAGTGCTGAAGCTGGTGAAGTGGATGCTGCATAAAGGCGAAAGGTGTCCTCTGCAGCAGCAAAATCTGAACTAGTGTGTGTTAGTATAAACTTCCTTGTCCACAGGGCTTAAATTTAATCCTTTCTTCCACTTGAGTATTTACTAGGCCATAGGTTTTGCATGTGCTATTCTGTCCTTATTTAGAGCCCTGCAGCACATTGATTTCTTTCTCAGTCTTGAATAGTAAGCAATTCAAACTAGCACATACATACACTGACCCCTGGGTCACCAGGTTCGCTCTCCACACTAGCTTTTAAAGCTCCTGAAACAAGAGGCAGGTCTCCCAGTACACCTTTAGAGGTTTATTCTTTTGCAAATCACTATAACTGTGAAAGAATGTGTATACATTAATTTCTTTGTTTTGAGCACTGTTAGGACTGTACTCATGTATTATGCTCTGTATTAAGACTCCCTGTCAACACTTTTCTCATTAAATCATTGTTATTGTTTCTCTGCACCAGCACTTCCATTTTCTCACTGCAAAAATTGATACTCATACCTGTGGCTGAGGAGACCTTGCAAACTACCCAAACAGAAAAACCACGTGTATCTGTGCACGTGCACTCAGGAGGGAAGAAGTTTGGTTTGTATTTCCCATCTTGACAGGGGTTTGGATGTGGCAATGCAGCTGATGTATGCATCTTGTTGCTTTTGTATACTATTTTTAAAAACTTGTTGTCTGACCCTGTATATTACAGTGACAGAGTTTCCCAAAGCAGACAGCCCTGTTTGGGTTGACTAGCTCTCAAAGAGAGCAAGAGGCTGTGAGGTGTGTATTGGCGATGAGAATTTTGGCTTGCCTTTTCAAAGGGGTTGGCTTACCTTAGTCCTACGGTCACTTGTTTTTTCCTTGCCCTAACTCAAATTGGGTTTGGGCTTTATTTATTTATATATTTCTCCCTGTTCCTTTAAAAAACAGAGGAGAAATTAGGAGCCTGAATTCCCTTGAAAACTTAGGACTCAAGAGCTAAAATGAGCAGTTGTACTGATGCACGTGGAGAACACGAGAAGGCTGAGGAAAGCAGGGCTTCTGTTTCCTCCTTTCCAATTTTAATTTCGTCTTCACAAATATTGTAGTGCAGCATCTTAATGAAAGTGGAGTGAGATTGCCAGAGTAAAAGCGGCCATCTCTTTCCTTTTTGTACCTCCACCAGAAGACAAGTCAGTGTGACAGGCTGGGGCAGAGGGTGAGTCCAGCAGAGCCCAGCCAGCGAGAAGTGACAGCTACAAGCCAGGCTCCCTCTGCTGCCCATTCCACCCAGCAGCCATGGGGCTCAGCTCCCCTGCCAGCAGCTCCAGCTGGGGTGAGACTTCCAGCACCTTCCCCGTGCAAAAAGAGGAAACACAGTTTGAGAAGTAGGGCTAATCTGTGGGCAACTTGCTATCCCTGTCTATCTGTATAAAATGGAAGACTGGAAAGGTGGTGAGGTTTTGGGGGGATTGCTGTTGCATTTTAATTTTAAATGCATGAGTGAATGCTTTCAATCCCATGATACATCTATAGCAGAAACTTAATTTTGGCATTTTCTTGAGAATCATTTGTGTTTGATTTTGAGTATTTCCACCACTTTTTCTTCTGGGTATATAATAAATGAAGGACTGTCTGAAGGACCCTTGTTCTGTGAATCTCATTAAAGGAGTTCACCTTTCATTTAAATGGTTGATCAATATATTAAAGAAATGCTGTTTGACCATCTGGTTGCCTAGTAAATGGGGAGATCTATCCCTGGTAATCTCATCAGTGAGCTGGAATAGGACCTTCCATTTCTTTCTTCTATGCACCTTGTGTCAATTTTATTGCTTCAAAGGACTATGAGGAAAAACAGGATTAGAATCCCATGAAATTAGGATTAGGACAGAAATCTCATCCTTAATGTATTTCATCGTGCCTGTATATTGCAGGTGTATGTCTGCATTTGAACATGCCATCATGCTTAGGACAGGAGGAGGAAGTTTAGGACTGTTATTTCAGCATTCACTCTCAGTCTCCTGGCTTTTGTGTATTTTGAAAACACATCTATGACATTATTTTAAAGATCTCGTAAGCAGTTTATGAACCACCTTTGAATAATATTGTGTCTGGAGTGCCCCAAACAGTGAAGTTTGAAGAGCCATCCTACAAGTGAGCTTAAATATAGGGAGGCCACATAGTGATATTATAAGAACTTGTGCATAGGCGGCCTTATGTGTAACATCCCATCTTGGTTTTTTTTTATTTTGTAGACATGAGACCGACCCACAGAATTCAGGAATGTGCTTCACTGGGCCATATCAAGCAAAAAAGATATTGATAATAAAAATCAGAATAAACAAAATACTAACAAATTATTTTTGCATTTGGAGACATTTTCCCAAGAGGGGTCATCTGAAATTTCAAAGATAGTGTTTGCTACCCACAACTATCCCATTTTGTAACTGGTCCCCAAACTGTGAAGGTTTAAAAGCATGAACGCCTCTCTTGGCAGAATCCTGTTCCTCCTGCCCTGTGTCCAGTGGTGGCAGAACTCTGACCAGTTTGCTTCCTAAATTACTTTTATCTGTTTGAGAAGCAGGCAAAATCTTTCTTTCAGTTTCAAAAGGAAGGCTACTTCAAGCAGGCTTCTCCCATTCTGTTTGGTATGAACAGTTCCTCATGCCTTCAACTCCTCAGAAGAAATTTTTGGGAGCGTGGGTAAGCAAAGCTAAGTCAGTCAGGTGGCACTGGGAGAAAGAAGTTTCACCTGGACAGTGAGACAGACTGACCCATCTGGGATGTGGCACTGTACTGGAAGGAAATGAGACTTCCTCCCTGTGCAGCCAGCACTGTTTATCTCCATCTGCCATTTTCAGAGAGCATGGGAACAGGGCGCCCCTGCTGTCTCTGCCCTACTTGTATGTGTACACTAGCTATATTTCTCTATCCTTGTACCTGGCTAGTAAGCTGGATGCAGAAGTGCGTGTGAGCTATTCTGCTGAGTTCCAGAGCTTTACTGAATTGGTTGGGCTTTGCTTTACTTACCTGTTTCAGGAGCTGGGAAGACAGCTTTTCAAGGCAACCAAATGCCATTATACTTTATATTGAATTGCCATTTAAGTATGAAGTAACTTGATACTTGTTCCCTTGATGTAATTGATCACTGTGGTTTTTTGCTGAGTACCATGACCATGGATTGTAGTATTATTTTAAAGGCAGGAGACAGATGAATGGCAGGACTTCAGATAGGAGGAAAGGAGTTTGTAGTTTTGCCTCTTTTGCAGGAATTTTCAAGTTATGTAACCGGACCCACTGGCTGTGTGAAAGGAAGAGATTAGACACAAGTAGGATTTGTTAAAACCATACATTAAATATACAAGAAAGTCAGTTGTGAGGGTGAAGTAGTCAGACATCCAGGAAGTCTCTGAAAACAGCAGATTATGTATTGCTCCCATAAAGAGAGCATGTCAGGGAGAACAAGATTAATCAAATGCTTTTAGGTGTCATTGCCAATAGAGTGTTCTTGTTGACTACGTAATGTTACATGAATCTGTCTGCTGGTTCCCCCTACCTGTGTAAATCACTCTGATCCATCTAAATGAGGCTGATTTAAAGCAAAGCAGTGTCATTGCCCACATGCAAGAGATTACAGAGCAGACAGTGGGATCAGTTACATGTCTTAGATTTTTGAGTGTTTTCTATGAAAAAATGGAAAAGGATGAAGGGGACTTTTGATTTTTTTTTTTTTTTTTTTTGGAGGGGTGAAAAAGGGAGAGTGTCTTCACTTATGCAAACAGGCACACACTGTACATAGTTCCCTACAAATGTTTCCTCTTTAGTTTTGGAAGTATGGCATTAACTAACAACAATGAATTATCAGTTAGGAATACTAGAAATGGATAAAAAAATTAGTTCACTCAAATTCAAAGATGACAAGCAGTCATTCTCTTGAGAATGAGAAAAATCTTTGATTTTAAACAATATTGTCTTTGCAGCAGAATACTTTATATCACATTATCATAATTCCAAACTTATAGGTTACATCAATCACATCTATCTAATCTGTTAGTAAATTCTAGTAGCTTCTGTGTTGGCTTGTCTGTTTATTTTTCCTGTTGATGGATAGTTTTAGTTTGTAGAGGAACACTATTGCATTATACTGTTATGTGCTGGTATCAATTTCCATTCAAAGGCCACCTTTATTCTCAAATGATGCATAGTAGACTGACGCTGGATATAAACTTCAACACATTTTTCTTATAGGTAAAGACAATTTAAACCCCTAAGATATCTTCAGAAAAACATGATTAATAAGCAATTACTGATAGTATTTTTTTTCTGGGTAATTTCAGTGGTCTTTTTTGCCTTGGAACTAATGACAAGATTCATGGGAGCTTGAGTCTCTAGTTTCTGGACTCTTGGTAGCATCATAGGGTAGATTGGCCCTGGGAGGGCACTGGGGCTGAGTTGGACCTGTGTCTGCTCTGGTTCACCTTCCCCTGTTGAAGAATTGAGAAATATTACTGCCTTCAAATAGGTGAGAGCAGGTCAGTCAATAAGGTCCTGTAAAAGGCAAACAAGGTGGCCAGCTGTGAGGAAATTTGGGGGAGAAAAGTTGCAAGAATTCATGTTAGTGCAGAAGAAAAGCCAATTTAGACGCACCCCCTCTAAACCCTATAGCTTCTCCTCCATAGAAGTGGATTGGAAGGGGCTTAGAGGAGGTTTGCAGTGACCTGTGTAGCTCTGGGGTACGCCACAGAAACAACTTAAGAGGACTTTGAGAGCGGCTCCAGGGAAAGTGATAGTAGAACATGGGGGTGAGTGGGATCATTAGGGGAAATGTGACTGGGCTGAGTCCTGGTGCAGAAGTTTGTCTTGATGCCCTCAAAGGTGTAGCCAAGTGAGATTGTCCTGGAAAGATCAGGTGACCTCCTTGATACAACTGTGAGGGTAAGGTCTGGAGTTCATGTTAATCTACCACATGCATGCAAAGATTACAGATTGGTGAACTGTGTAAAATACCTTGTTCAATCATGTTGTAACTAAACCTTTCTTCCTGAATGAGGCTAATCTCCGTGTTTTGACTCTGACCTGAATTCCTTTTCTTATATGCCATAGCTGTTTTCTAGGCACAGCCAGCCAGAGCCCTGTAACACTTTCATAACTTCAGTTGTTCAACTGCCAAAGTTGTGTGGGCAAAAATTTACACAGATATGATGGAATGTGTACATCTACACTCATATAGCTGGAGTCTCGTTCTACATGTTGGGGAAGATGACTTAGACAAGAATGGTAGAAGTGCTACTGGTTTCAATGTAAATACCTGCCTCTCTTCCCTTCATCTCCATCAAATGGAAATGCATGAATAAACGTAAATAAAACAAATGATTGCTGTCCAGCTCTTGTTCCTTTAAAAGGTAAAAAAGTGTTTCATACTGTGGTTACTTACTTTTAGGCTTTTTACTTGATTGAAAACCTTATTTCTAGATAAGTATTCTAGGGAATGGGAACTTGCCCACAAGAAGGGCCTGTGTTCATGTTGCGTGCAACACCTGATGGGCCCAACATAGCAAAATACCTTTTTATGAAGCTTTATAGTGTTCTCCATTTGTCAAGACCTGCTAGTCCAGATGTGTTTGCTATCTGGCCTAGACATACTTGTTTGATGAGCATGCAGAAATCTGAAACCTGCAAAGACATTTTTCTGTACTTTAGGCAGAATAGGTGATCAAAGACATGGATGAAATAGGAAAGCTTGATACTAATGAACCAAGTTCTTGTGGAACTTGGCTGCAGAGCTCCTATTGACTTCAGAGGGACCAAGGTTTCACTAAAGTTGATGGGTTTGTGTGGCCAGGACCTTGGGAGCGTGTTGTTAGCACGTGCTTAAAGATTATAGCATGCTTTTGTTTGACACACCCTAAGTTTAGCATACAGAACAAATATCTCTGAAGGTATCTTTTTAGAGTATCATATTATTCCATAGCAAAGAGAAGAAAAACTGACAAAAAAATGCCAATAGCCAGCTGTAAGCTTACTACTACTACCAAAATGTTATAAATTTCATCTCATTTCAGGGTAGCGTTTTCAATTAAAACCTAGTTGAAAAGAGAAAGTGAATGTTTATTTAGACCTACAAATGCACTGTATTTGTTTTGAGGGCTTTTGTTTTTGGGGGTTTTTGCCCCGAACATCATGGTGTTCTTGGTTTTCTAAAATAGTTTACATAGGAATTCCAAGCTGTTTTGATGCCCTTTTTGATGCTATATGTGTATCAATTAAGAAAATTTATAAAAGTGTGTGCTTTTAGGTAAGCAACACTAATTGTGGGGTTTTTCACACCTTCTCAGAAAAATTAATCCATAAGAAACTAGAAATCCTACCTAGAAAACAATTGAGGCACAAATTATACTAGACATGTAAAGGATGATGTACAACTCTGTGCTACTTCGAGAATAATTTTTTCACGTAAGAAAAGCTTGTAGAAAATCATAACATGGGGTGTGTAGTATTTACTGTAAAGATGTGTGAATCCAGTCTGAGGCATACAAGTGCTACAATTTCTAGTATTATGGGGGAAAAAAAGACCATGAAACATGCATTTAAGATCAAGGAATTCAGGCCCCTATCCTGGAAGGTAGGCAGACCCAGAGCAAAACTCAGAGTGAGTTTTCAAGTGTGATTAAAAAGGTTAATGCAAATGTTGGATGTATAACCAAGACAGTAACTAACAGAAGTAGGAAGATGAGCCTACCTTTTTGTAGCTTTGGTAATGGCAAGCGCAGATACTGGCAGTGCAGATTTCTAATATTTCTGATAGTAAGAAGGGGATTAAATTTAGGAAGAGTTTAGAAAACAGGGAATGTAAAGGCTTTGAGAAAATGCCATTCTATGGTATACTTTTTTCTTTTATAATAAACTTGATCATGCTCTTAAAGTTAACTAAGTAGTTAGAAGTAGAAATATGTAAGTACATCTACAGTACCGTAGTGGTATTCTTCAGATGAGAACTTTTGGCCACATAACCTCTGAGTGGTTGTTCAAATAAAAGATTTAAATAATTGCTAGAGGAACTAAGTCAAAATAGCTTGCATCTTGGCTTATCAAAGCACATAATTTAATAAACTTGTCTACCTGCTGTGAAACTCAATGCTGTAAGTGGAGAATAACAAATAGCTTGCAAGTATAAGAGATGATGAGGGCTCGTACACACACTGCAGCCTGAAATGAATTGCTTTCCTTGTTCAGTGTTTCCAAACACGCTATTAGGGTGGGGAAAGAAGTTTGGATGACGGAGTTACTTGGGGGTAGGAGGGGGAAATTGTTTTGTGGGTTTTTTTTTAAATAAAGGACTTCAATGTTTGTAATGGGAGACTTACAATAGTCTCTTTGTGATAATGTGATTATTCTGTGATCTAAAACCTCCCTTTCTGCCTTCAAAGCAGCTACAGATTATAGAAGGTTTTGCTGTTAAGCCTCTTCCTCTCAAAAGCTATAAGCTTAAAAAAAACAAACCAAAAAAAAAAAAAAAAACCCAAGGAAATTATATAGTTTAGATCCAAAGCTTGTTTCTTTTCTTATTTAGCCTCTGGTCTTGCAAACTCAGAGCAACGGGGCAGTTTCATGTATGTGATGACTCCATTGATCTCAGCTGCTGGGGTGGGGCTGGGCATCACCAGGTGTCAGTGAAGGATGTGCCAAGCAGGTCAGCCAAGCAACACCTGCTCCTAACACCTCAGAGGACACTTAGACCTTAAAGCAGTGGTTTGCAGAGGTCAGTGGTTTAGTAGGCAAAGCTAACTTTAGAGTGTGGAAGTTTTGAAAGAGCACTGGCAAGTCTGTGAAATATGAGTTTTTGCCCCTAGCTGTGGAGGTAGGAAGCTCTTTTTTCTATGGGTTTGAATGATATTAGTAAGTTTTCTGTCAGTTTGTTTGCATCTCTAAACTTGGGAAGGTTTGTCTTACTGATAACCCAACTGAATATCTCTCAAATTTTTGTTTCTTGCTTTGCTTCTGTTTTGTACAAAATACAAATATTTTGTTTGTTTTGTGATTGGGGGTGTGTGGTTTCTTTTTAAACTACATGACTAGCCAAAATGTTTGTGACTCTACTGAGAAATACTAGGAGGCACAGATGATGTAGTGCTGTTTTATCAAGGGATGGAACAAGAAAAAGATTTGTGGTATTCCATTTCTTAGGAAGTTGTTTTTCTGATATAAAAGCCAAGTTCATTTTAGGTAGAGCTCCTACCATGTCATGGTTATGCTCCTAGTCAAAACCTGCCACGTTAATGGCACAGTGCAGACTGTTCTTTTGGGACATGCTATAAACCGGTAACTTTCTAGGCACTTAATCCTTAGAGGACACCATGAGAGGTTTGATGGCTGACCTTGGGAAAAGCTCACTGCTTTTCTGGAACAATTAGAGTTGTGTTGTTTGTGGGTGGAGAGTAAGTCTCCTGTGTTGGTACTACCGAGGTTCCTTGTGTGCCCCAGGGCATGCAACATGAACAGTTGAATCTAAAATGCCATGCTATGTTCAAACTTGCTTTAAACTACTGCAGTCATATTCTGATTCTATATCACCAAATAAATCAGTATAGCTGTTACCTCTTACTGATTAAGCTATTATCAGGGTTAAGGCAGTATTTATATCTTGCAGTCATAGTGAGTATGTTTTTATATTCTTAAATGAAAACTACAACTATGTGTGACTATTAAAAAAAGTTTTAAAGCATCAGCTTTCAAAGACTCAAGCTGTAAATGACAACTCTTTTCCAACCTTGTTATTGTGTGAATTGCTTCTGATTGGCCATAGTGACTGTAGGAGTGTACAAATAAATACCAGTTGGTTGGGTCTGAGTGCCTGAGGGTGTGTGAGCTGGCTAAAGGAGAGAAACAGTATGATATATTTATACAGTACGATATAAGTTGTTTGTAGTTTTACCTACAACTGAATGCAGTGATAGTACTTTATACCTCCTGAGAGTCTCTTATCTGTTCATACTAGCCTTGTTTATATATCAGATGCCTTGTGTTTGCTGCTGTACCTGTGCACAGCCAGTTCTGCTTAAGCCCCTGATTGCTCGTGTGTTTAAACTGCCTGTCAGCCCCTGGGGTGTGTTGTGGACCTTGGAAGCCGCTATCAAGTATGGTCCACAAACTTATTGTCCCTATCCAAAGAAGTGATTTCTGAAGATGTATGATGGTTGTTTCAGTTTGATGCTGTACTTAAACAATTTCTTTACTGAGGTATGGAATCAATAAATAGAGAAGAGAGCTTAGTAGTATAGAATGAAGGAAAGAGCACTAGTAATGTCAATAGCCAAATCTTATTAGATTATTATAAATTTGCTATGTTTTATAATGTTGGTATTTGTCTTTCTGTTTATCTGGCAATATAAAGTATTGTACTAGTGAATGTTCTTAATCTTAAACTTAATAGCTCCTCCATTGAACTGTACCAGTTAGTCTTGAAAAAGTATTCCAAATTTAAAATAAAAATAATAAAATAATCTCTCCAGTTGGAGCAAAAGTGTTCTTGTTGCTGCTGGAGCTCCTATGAATTTCCTGGTTGTTATCAGATTGCACCGTTAGCTGCTACAAAGTGGTGTTAAAGAGGATTTTAATATTAGCCTAGCAGACTTTCTGATCTTTTACTAAAGCTCAGAGAAGCACTTTTCTCTTAAACATTGTCTGCAATTCCTAGCATGAAAACTCTCATTTAATATTTAGAGCTTTGTATTTCCCAATACTTACCAGCTTCAACAAAATGTTGCGGAGTAGTAGAATATGATTGTTGAAAAATCCAAGACATACTGTTATAATATTTTATACTTTGAGTGGAACAGAGTTACAACTTTACACCGAGTTCTGGTAAGATATATAAAAATCCAGAGGTAGCTTTCAGTGCAGTTTTTTACATGTATGCAACATGAAGCACTTCTGTTGGCTTGCAGACCATAGAACTATCAAACTTAAAAATAATCTTAAGCACGAGATTTTCAAATATTAGGGAGAGAAACAGTTGTTCAGAAGGAAGTGATTGCTACCTCTGCACAATGTTGGACTCTGTGTATTCGAGATTTAGCAGAGACAAAATATGGCAACATCCATGTTAGGAAATTAAACTGCCAAATGCTAACCTCAAGGTTATTGCTGAAATATATTAAAAGTCAATCAATTGGGAGCACTTGAAAAGGTCCTTATCTTTATTCTTTAATTTTTTGGAGATCAAACTGGCAATAAGAGTTAGATTTAATAGAGTGCTGTGTAGACATATGCATTGTTGTGGGACTAATGGTAAGTATAAGTTGTTATTGCTCTATTGATGGTGTCTACTCTGGACAGGGGACTTGGAAGAAAGTAGGACTGTTATAGGAGGCTTGTACAATGCCTGTAGTGTCTGATTAATCTCTTGCTGACTCACTATATATAGCCAATAAATGTATATTGACTACTATATAAAGTAGTATACGATTTTATATATTGACTGTCTAGCAATATAGTACTAGAGACATGGGCTGACAGTTCTCCTTCCATCTTAGCTGGAGGCTTAGATTTTTGCTTTCCATGCATAGTTGGGGATCATGGGAGAATAATTCTGAGTTTTGTGTATAGTATCTTATACGTGATGCTTTGATTAATGAGTGGTGGTGTCCCCACCTAAGCAAAACTGCTTAAAAGGGGTTTCTTGCTTCAATGGGAGAGCTCTTTCTCTTTTTTTAAGCCTTGTATTTGTTTAACTTACTGTTAATAGTCTTCCTTTTCACAAAGTTGCCTAGCCTTTACTTCCATTGTGCCAGTTCTTGTTAATAGTAGAATGATTGTATAAAATAAGTGTGTGTATGTGGGGGGAGGAAGTCAGAGGTACTCATTAAAAGGCAAAGTGACTCTCTGTTCTTGGGGAGGCAGGGTGGAAAAACAAACAAAATGAGATACAGCATTAGTTTTCTTCTGCATGTGCTCTTTACTGAGCAGCATCTTTTTAGTGATGTTTGCAACATCTGTACTGTGCCTTGGAATGTGCAACAGCTAATTAGGGTGCATAAATATCCTACTGTGGGCATTCATGTCTACAGATATTTTCCTGTATATGTTTTTGGTAGATTTTATAGGTTTGGTCTTCCAAAAGATTTAAGTCGGAAACTATTTTCTCAAAGTTAGGGCATGGAAAAAGAAAATTTTTCCAAGTCTCTTGCTGCTTCTCTACAGCAATGTGGTGACCAGAGTAGGCAAGAAACTGCATGCTGAGATGTCAGAAGGGGTAAAGTCTTAACTTGTTATGCTGTGTTAAGAGTAACCTGACATTCTCCAAGGGCATGGATTCACCTGGTCTAATCTAGCCTAGATATTATTTTGGGCTGTGGGAGACCAGTGTTCAAATGCCCACTGTGCCTTTTGCCCCAGGCTTCCTGGGGGACACATACCACAGGCTTTCTTTTTGGCAGCATCCTCCCGCATAGCTGTGCTGCCTGGAGCCCAGGCTTGAACCTGTCTCCTGAGTCCTGCCTGGAGTCAGCTGGTTCTACTGGCTTAATGAGTACTCTCTGCATCGTTAAGTATCTACTTCATCCACTAAAGTATATGTCTCTGTTGAAAAGCTGGGGGTTTTCTGTCAAATCAGTGCTTTCCTTTGGAAGAGCACGTTTTTGTCAGAAAAGAAAACAAGCAAAACCTCTAGGTGAGCCCTGGTCTACTCTTACTTGACATATAAACCCTGAAAAGCGGTTTTATTGCTTTCATTCTCCTCCCCACTGGGCTGTCTGGAGTAGCTTGGTAGCATTACAAGCACCTACATTCAGTCTCTGTTGTCCCCTGAATCTGAACAGCTTTCTCATTTATCATAAATAGTCTTCTCCTTACTGCATTGTTTCTAACTCTACAGTCTTTTAAAGATTACATATGAGTAGAGGTATTTTGTGGTGCTGAAAAAAGGGGATTATTTTTCAAATGGTTAGCATCAACAGTAGAGTACTCCTATTTTTCTTCTTTACAGGGAAGCTAAACAAGTAGGAACTATTTCTCACTTCACAGAATAGGAATTTCAGAAAAGTACTGCTGTGATCTGGCAATACACTTTTACTCAATTTTTTTTTTTGAGAAACACAAGGATCATTGTCCCAAAGAAAGATATGGATCAGATCCCCTGAATATTGGAGTGTGTATGTGACTCCCTAGAGCAGAATGGCATCACTGATTAGGAGCCAACTAAATCCTCTTTATATTTAATGTCAGCTAGAATTTGAACTTAGATCCTCTAATATCTATGTCAGAGCAGATGGTGCAGATAAGATGGGTAGCATCTGGTTTCATAGATCCTAAGCAGACGTATCACTGCATCAATGTAGCAGCACATCACATGCCAAAAATCCTGAGTATGTTATTGAAGATAAACCTGCGTGGAAAAACTCTGATGCAAATACAGGACAACATAGAGGCCATTCCTAGTAGAATATTGAAATGTTGGGTTTGGGTTTAATTTGTGTAAGCTTCTTCCATATTTCTTCATCAAAATAAGAAAAATTTGAAACAGGGCTTGGGAATCTCCAGGGACAGATGCAGCTCATATTCCTAAGTTTGGGTTGTACTTAGGAAAAGCATAATAGCATTAAAACATAACAGTACAGAGCAAAAATGGTTGTTCTTAAAAATAAAACGGGGGTTAACTTGATCTCAGTTTCCTAGGACTTCTGACCAAGCCTACTGCTCTCCCTGTATGTTATCTTCTTTTAATCCATCAGGCATCAAATATTACAAAAAATCATGCACTTTTCTCCTTTAAAATATGAGAAATGGCCAATTCTTAGAGCCACCCAACTGCTTTTGGTTTTGCAAATACAGGGAGCAAGTCTCCAGAGTGGCAATAGCTTCTAACAATTGTAGGTGAGCAAAGAGTTATTAAATTGTGCTTAAAGAATGAATCTAAAGAAAATTTTGCTGGCTTTGTAGTAAAGTTGCTAGGTTGCAGATTTGATGAAAACAAAACCAATTGATAAAATGGGCCAAATTGCTATGGAAGACCTAGTTTATGTAATCATTCTGCTTTAGAATGAATTAGAGCAAAGATATGAAGAATATATTTGGCATAGCAGCCATTTTCATTTTGCATGAAATAGAATTTACCGTTTACAAAATCTGGAAAGATGTGTCAATACCTTATAACTATTCTGTATACAATTTTTAAAAATCCTTTTATCTCCATAAATATTTAATGGATATAATTTGTTGCTGTATTTCTGTATTGTGGTAAAATATAGGACATTTGCTTTAGCTTAAGGTTTCTTTAACTTCTATCGACTTACTTTCTTGTCAATTTTTCATACCTACCAACTTTCATGGGTGGTGAGCTGCGTTCTAAAATTGTACAGTTTCTCTTCCACTAGGGTGACAGCTAGAGGAGCCCCCACCTCTCAAATAAACCTCTACGGTGCACAGCGGATCACAAATGTGCTCCTGTTCTACTCCACAGACTTTGTGTCTGCTCCGCACAGAGGTGGACAGGCAGCTCCTCCGCGTGCGTGAAAGAGTTAAAGCTTTCGAGCCATTTCTCCTGTCTGAGTAGTTTTGCCTGGAGTACAGTGGGCTGCTTGCATGAAAGGCTGGCTAGTCTACCTGAGCAGATCTCCAAGGGCAGCTATTGATTCTGTAATCCTCTCTGTTGGTAGTGCTCATGCGAACAACCTCATTGACCTTTTCTTAGTTATTCTAAAGAGTACTAAGAGGTACTAAGAAGAGAAGGACTAACCTAGATGGTGAGGGACTGTTTATCAGGGAGTGTAGTGACAGGACAAGGGGTAATGGGTTCAAGCTGAAGGAGGGTCGATTTAGATTAGATGTTAGAAAGAAATTCTTTACTGTTAGAGTGGTGAGGCACTGGAACAGGTTGCCCAGAGACACTGTGGATGCCCCATCCCTGGAAATGTTTAAGACCAGGTTGGACGAGGCTTTGGGCAGCGTGGTCCAGTGGAGGGTGTCCCCGCCTGTAGCAGCGGGGTTGGAACTAGATGATCTTTGAGGTCCCTTCCAACCCAAACCATTCTATGATTCTATTCATTTCAAAGAACCCAATGCATGGTTTGGAATTTACTTATTTAAGAGGGGGGAAGGAAGATTATAGGCAGTAGACTATTAGATAAATGAGCAACCTGACCTACCTTGGCAGAAGCTTGCCTATGTATCTTCTGTAAAATCAGAAAATGTCCCAGAGGGAACACCTGCAGCATGAAGGAGGGAAGGAAACCTGTGCCATGCACTCAGTAAATGTGCCAAGGTAGCTACTTGGCCAGCAGAAATCAAACACAGATGAACTGTGTGTACACCAAAATGTTTTTGGAACTTGATTGAGAAGAATAAAAGGGTACTTTCTGTTTCTATAATTCTTCAAAGGTGCACATAACCATTGGGATCTCACTGCATTTGTATATAAGTACAGCTTTAAAAGATGGACACTGTAAACTTTTTGTAGAACATTGCATATATTTATAGAAATATAAATGTATGAAATAGTGGTCTCTAGCCTGTGCTCATGGTCTTTACTTTCTCTTAATTGAGGTATAAGGAAATAGCTGTTTCTGCTTTGTACTGTTATGTCTAGTCAGAGAATATATCCCTGATCTCATTTTCATGGATAGTCACTGAAGATGCTCATTGGTTTCTAATTGGTTCCAAATTGATTTGGAAAGCACATTGGTTCAAAATATGCCTCTCCCAATACAGTCATCTAGTTCTACCTGTGTATTCTGGAGCAATTATTGTAAGAGCCATGAGTTGTTAACTTTCTTAGAAGAGGAAGGGTTGAGTTTTGTTGTTGTTACACTCCAGTGCTAATTAGGCAGTCTGGGAATGCATTTAAAGGCAAATGCTGTTCCTACTCACTGTACAGGGTAGAGCTGTTGTGTTTGCAGGAGCACATGTTTTTTGCTCACTGCCATTCCCCTTCACTCTGCAGAACCTGTCTCTGGGGGAACTGAGCAGAACTGCCCAAGAGTGTATCTGGAGCCCATAGCCAGATACTGAAGACTTGTTTCCCCCTGTCCTTGTGGCAGAATACATTTTTGTCTGGGCAGAATGCTCTGGATCTGACACTAACATTTAAGGTTGCGTGAGTAAAAAGTTGGACTCTTCAAAATCCAACTGTTTGCAAGCCTTGTCTATGTACCCCAGAACACTACTGCAAATTAGTAAAGCAAAGCCATGAGTTTAGAAGCCTTGTGCGCAGGGGAGCATCCTCGATGTTTGCATGTCACTGCCCATTTGCTCTACCTTGTCAATCAAACTCAGTGAAGCCACTGGCTTTATCATAGGGGAGAGTTACGGTATGAAATACTTATTGGAGCATTCCACAGGGAGCTCCTGGGCTTCATTTATGCTCTGCAGCTGCAAGATGGAGAAGGTTTAAAGAGGATGGCCTGAGGATGGCAGCTGCAGCATCTTTTTTTTTTCCCCCATGTTTAAATGGAATAGACCTTTCTTAAAATTAAATAATATTCGATCACTTTCAATATCAAATTCCTACCTGTTTTTTTTTAATTACATCTAGAACTAACTAGTCTGTGAGGAGAAGGATATTATAGATGGACTGCTTAGTGTTTATATTTTCAATGTTAACATAGAAGGAAGAACCTGTACATAGCTTTAGTTGGTCATGCACTGTTTGCTTAGGAAATTTCATCACAATGTTTGTGACTGTTTTGTAAAAATTACAAAGTTCTTCATTGTACTTTTACAATAATATGCAAAATTGAACATCATGAAGCCATCATATGCACTTGTACAATGCTGGAAGATTCTCAAGTCTAAGTGAAGACTGACCATTCATAAATTACTTAAATAAACTTCAGAGGGAGCTCTCTTGCTCTACACATGGATTAAAATATCTTATGTCCTCATATTGTGATTTAACCCTAAAATAATTTCACATGAAAAGCTTCTAATGAATGCACTTGTTTGCTTTCATTTATCATATCTCCTCGCCCAGAAAGTGCTGTGCTTTAACATGAATTTTTAAGTCAGTCAGCACTTCAGTTGACCGGGGTGGGAGGTGTTGCATGAATGACCATTTCAGATCGCATGACATCCTGGCTGTTTGAAATAAACTTGGGGAAGCAGGCCTTGACAAACATCCCTGCATCTTGCAGGCATCAGGTTAAATAAGAAAGAGTACATTTCATGGATATGGACTCTTTAATGTGGATGGCCTCCTTTGAAGGTAAACAAACCTAAGGCTGTTACCTCAAGCATTACAGTAAATCCTTGTTGATTTATGGGGGGAAGGGGAAAGAACAATGAACAAGTATGTGAGGTCCCAGTATCCTTCAATATAAGGCTGATTTTGAGTCAGAGACGTTAGTCTCAAGGTTATTCCTATCATTGTTTAAATAGCTTCTTGGATACTTTTGTTTTCCTCTAATTATTTAAAAAGTGAGAAGTCATTACACTGATACAAGAAAACACTCTTGGGCATCCACTGAATTTCCAGTTGTGGAATGCTTACTTATTTGAAGTGAAACATAACACTATACTGTACAAATTAACCTGATCTTTGTTAGGTTTTTTGCAATCTTTTTTCTTTAAGTAATTTTTACTTACTTGAGTGTATTCTTAGCATTCCCTTTAGACATGTAGTGTTAGTATCTGACCCTACCAGATCCCTCTCTAAAAAAAGTGCAAAAGTGGATAGCTCTGAATTCATGCTAAAGTTCCTCAGAATCCCCAGCTATTCCTCCTTATGTTGACAAGACTTCAGCCAGTGCAAAAATTGGATGGAAATTTATTAGGAACTGTGAAAGGACTTTTAGACACTTTTAAAAAAAACCCAAAACCTCTGAAGTATATTCTTTGTATGGGAAGTTGCAGCAGATATTCTTCTGACCCTGAGGATGTTCATCTATACAGCCAGATTCTAGGGGCTGATTTATCTCCAGGCTCTGTTCTCTGATGGATGGTTACGTACCCTGAATTTAGGGCAGGGTCTTCAGTGATACCTTCTACTCCAACAGTTACCCCTCTACTTTTTTTTAACTTGTATCAGTATTTCTAAAGGGGTTTAGAATACAAAAGAAGAAAGGATTTCAGTAGCGCAATCCTAAGACCTTAGCCTGGAACTGAGGTTTATAACCTGGTTCTGGTACTTGAGTTTTTAAGGACTATAGTGTTGCCATCCCCAAAGTCCTATAAAGGTGCTAAGTTTTAGAAATCCAATTTGTACATATATACACCCCCCATGTTTATCTATACACACACAGACAGCTGATCAGGACAACTGTCCCCAGTAGAGGGTATGGCAGATGCGTTTCAACATCTTATTTTACCAGAACGGGTACGTGTATTTCATAGTATGAGATCTTGCAGATCCAATCTATTTTCTTCTAGGTACTTGGTTCCCTGTGAGCTGTAAATTGCAGCAAGTCTGCTGCCCAAAAGTGCAGGTACATGCTTGCTCTCATTCATTAATCCATTTAGCCCCTATAGCATGAGACAGTATAGCTTAATATGTCCTAACATCATGTAATGCCACATGATAGAGGTTTTTCTCTTCTCCTGAAGAGATATATGGTAGATAGTATTGGAATTGCATTAATTTGGGGGGTGGGGGCAAAGCCCTGCATGAAATGCAAAGGTAGCATGCAGATGAATGCAAGTATGCATGCAGAAACCTCAGCTGTCACTGCCAGGGACTGGTGCACTGCTCGAAGCCTCTAAACAAAGGTGTTTGGCACCTGGTGTGTGGTTAGAAGAAAGGTAGATCACACAGCAAAAGCTCTCATAAGATATGGGGCAGGGTCCTGACACTTCCAAACCAGGGCATCTCATCTACATAAGGTAGAGGTTTGTTTTTAAAGGGAGATGTTGCTGACTTCTTTTGTTATCAAAAGCATGTTAAGTGAAAGGAGCACTGGTATGCTCAGCCTTGTGAAGCAGTGTTTGACTGACGCTACTAATATGGAATTAAGATCTGATTACTTCCAGGGTGGGGGACACGTGTCTAATTCGATCATTGCTGCATCTCGTACTGCCATTCACAAATGAAACAAATATATTAAAAGAAAAACAATGCAGATGTAGTTATGCACTTAGCAAAATAGTTATATTCATTAGGTTAATTCAATAAATTACTTATTTTTCTGCTTTATTTTTTTCAGATTCATGTTTTTCAATTTGACTACCTTCAAGAGTCCCTTCCCTCCAACTAGTGTCTCCAAGATCAATTCAAGAAAATATTTCCTCTTACTTCACTTCAGGATGTGATATACAAAAAGATGGACTGATGCTAGTAGCTGACTATTCTTTTGATTTTTTTTTTTTAATTTTTTTTTAAACTTGAAACCAAGCTAGATGGAAAGGACTGTTCCAAACTACTGAAGAGTCTAGACAGAGTGGAGACTTAAACTGGAGTAAGCTGGAGCTGTACAACCAATTCAGAGGCAACTGGGCAACAAATTCCAAGGTAAGCAAAAAATATCAACCTGTTGTTGTATCTCTGTATGTTTCCACCCACTTAACTGATGCTTGTTAAGACTTCCTTATAATGCTCACTGTTAAGCATGAGAAATAACCTAACCATCAGAAAGAGGCTTTTGGAAGATGTATTGTCTGGTTTTAAAGTGCTCACACATCACTTACATAGCAGGTATTCACTCAAACATCTTTCTGGTTGCAATTTTATGTATATTTGTGTGATGATGAAAAAGGATCTTGGTGTGATTACTGTAAATCTACTTCTGTGGAAAATCTGTCTGCTGTTTTAGGCTGCAGGTCATAATTCTCGTAATAATTGGCTCTGAAATCTTAACTCCCAGCACATCAGAGGGTTGCCACAGTGACCTGTCAAATTGCCTCAACCTACTTAGTTACTAGAGGTTAACATGTGCATCAGTGCTGTGTATCCAAAATTAATTATAATTGTGTGATTAAGAAAAAGTTTTATTCAGTTTACTTCCTTTCTTTTCCTTTTTTTTTTTTAAAATGACCCAGACTTAGAACTCGAGGACCTATCTGTGTATGTTGTGCTGCACCAAGGTTTGGACTGTCTCCTAGCTGTGTCTTATGCTCTTCTGTGATTGTAGAGCCTAATTTGGGAACAGGAGTATTAAGAAAAGATATGTAGAACATAGAGGGGGAAAATGGTCAACTTCCGTTTTTTAGTTGTAGTTATGCTACTATAACAGTGAACCAACATGGTGATAAATCAACTTCTCTAGAATCTTCCACTGCTATCAAGCATCCATCTCTTATTGACTGACTGATCTCTACCGTTAGTAATAACTTGCTTTAATAATGGAAT